>NC_066331.1:3786793-4088820 GCF_022539315.1 Serinus canaria | reverse complement strand
CCAAAGGGCCTTGACAGTTAAATAATTGCCCATGCTACCTGGCTTTTAAGAAAATAAGTGAAACTTATATGGGAATGCTGCAAAGTTTGATAGTCCTTCCACTCAGCTGCCATCATTCATGGTGGGTGTTCAAGCTTCCAGCCTAATGGGGATTTGTGAGGAGGCATCAACTCAGAAAAAGTGTCAACAGCACCACAGGTCAGACAAGGACATATTATTATGCACCTTTGAAAACACACCCAGACTTCACATCTCAGCCCAGCATGCAGCAATCATTAGTCACCCTGCATAATCCCCTTGACCTATTTTTTTTTTTTTTCCTTTCACAGTGGTCACATTTGAAAATATTGTCTAGAGCTGGTTGGGCCCACACAAGGCTGTTAATTGGGAGCTGTCTAGCTAAGGGGTGACACAGAGGCCAAGTTCAGCACAGTGTGCTCAGCAGCCTGGTGGTGATGCTGAGGGAGGTGGTGGCTGGGAGGCCTTGTGTCACCAATGTGCACAGGGACTTTATTCCTGATGCTGCTGAAGGGGCTGGTTCTGAAGCACCTTGGTGCTTTGGTTTATCTGGAATTAAGAATTTGCCAGGAGCTGCCCCAGCAGGAGAGTTGGAATGTGAGAAGTGCTAATGACATTTACTCACAGAAGTGGGAAGACCTCAGCTGGAGCAATGCACCAGCCGGGAAAAGCTGCCCACACACCTCCATCCCAGAGAGCTGGGTGGGCATGGCCTTAGTCATTAGGGGATTTAAAAAGGGGTTGCCATCCTTCTTGTTTTCCCTGAAGGCTGGTGCCAAAGCTGAGGGAAGCAGCACAATTCCCAGTGCACATGGGCTATCACTCATTATCATCTCACAGCAGCTGCTTTCCCTTATCCTGCAGAGACAACTCTGGGGTGGAGAGATGTGGAAAAGATCTGCAATCTTGGTATAGAGGCTTGTAACTTCAGAAAGATTTATTCCACATCCCATATATCAGTTAAATTCCTGGAGGCTGAGGCCAGAGTTATGTAGATGAAGGAATTAGCATAAAAACTATTTACAATACTTATTCCATTATTATACTATCAAAGTGCTTCACAGACTCTAATGAATTCCTGCTGCAGCTTCTCTGGGAGCTAGAAAATTGTTATTCATCCAAGTCTGAAGATAAATTGAGCTGTTCAGGGCTAAGGCCCAGGTTGGTGGCAGAGTCAGATTGGTTTCCAGATAAGCCAGGTGTCTGCACACCACTGAGGTCACAGAACATGTCCATCATCGAGTGAGAACAGGTACCTGGGTCTCAGCTGGTGCCCTGTCTGCTGGGCCAGCTTTTCTATCTGAGCATCTCTAATAGCAGTACTTCTGTGCATGTAGGTGGAATTTGATACTGCATTTCAAAGGCTAATAATTTTCCAGAGTGCTTTTCCTTGTTCCTCTGTCTGCAGAGCCTGCCCAAATGAAAGGCAGAGCAAAGCAGGGCTCCTTTGCCTCAGCCAGGGAAAGGATCAAAGCTCTGGATGGTGCTGAAGGCACAAGCCTGTCTTGCTCACCTGCACTAATTTATGAAGCTGCTGGTCCAGGGAGATTGGTAGGTGTCATTATAAGTTTGCTGCACCCTTGTACAAAAGGCATGTTCAATTGATTAGGTCAGGCTGTGTTTTGCTAGAAGCAGCCAGTTTTGGGAATCTTGCTTCTCCCTATCACATCAGCCTTCCTGCCTTTCCCTGGTGTCTCAGGAGCCAGAGGTGAATGTGCTGTTTATCCTCCAGTCCCTAACCAGTCCCTAAAGGCATGTTTAAAATTTACAAGGCTGAAAAAAATTTGCAATGCTAAAATCTGGAGCTGATGGTCTTGAAGCTGATGGTCTTATGCTGCCAAACAGAGGTGGTCAGAAATGGCTTCTCTCCTGCTGGAAGGCTGCACACTCAGTGTCAGGAGTGGTGCACTGAGTGCCTTTGAGGTTTGGTGCAGGTGTCTTTGTGAAGCTGTTTCCTTGTCTGTTTTGACCTACCATGACAAGACAGAGCTGTGTCAGTCTGTCCTGCATATTCCTACCTTCATGAAAGCCCTGGGTACTGAGTGCTACTGCTTGTGCTCTTGTGCTGTTCATTCAGGGATTTAGGGCAGAGGTGCTTTATGTTGCCATCATCATCTTGTAAGGAGCAAAGAAGAAATGCACTGCATTCCCTAGATCCAGGATAATCATATCTGACAGCATTCTAATTAATCATCTCACAATCAGGTAATTCTTTCCCATGTAGCTGTCTAATTACTGTTTAGTAGCCCAGACTTCATTGTGCAAATAACTCATATTTTCAAGCAGGGGTTTCAAGGAGGAGAGCACAGTGGGCCATGACTCCTGCTGTAACTCCTCTATCTCCTTTGAATTACTCCTGGGATAAATTTGGTCTGTCAAATCTTTTAGTCTGCTGAACCACAGAGCAGCCCTAATTATTACCATATTGGCCACAAGGAAAGAGTGTGCCCAGCTCCACTGCTCAGTGCAATGGGCTGAGCTGCTGATAATGTGCTCACAGTACATCCATATGTTGGCTCCCCAGGAGCTCTTCCTAACCTAGCAGATTATAAGATAATGAGCTTGAGCCATACTTTGGGGATCAATATACAGGATGCTCTTAAAAGATGGGGTTGTATATTAGAGTGTGCTGAATGTCACCATGGTAGAGATTTACTTGTAAACCAGGGAAGACAGCAAAGATAAAAATTACAATTGCTTAACATGTATAGCTTGAAATTGCTTTTTGTCTTTGCCTCCAGCTCATTCCCTTCTGGTTTAGTTGGGTTCCTAGTGTTTGTGATGTGTCCTGACTCTGTGTGAGCATGCATGAATCCAAATTATATCCAGCCAAAAATTTAGACTCATTCAAAAATTTTAACCACACTTGGAAGAGCAGCAGAAACTTTACAATATTAATCTTTTGTGTGTCATAAAAAGAGGCTTTTTTATGGGTTTCATTAAAGCAAGACAAACCTTCATCTGTGGGACTTTACCAATGCAAAAATGATTTCATACTTCAGCACTATTCCCATATGTGAAAGAAATCAGTGAAAGCTGATACAAGGCAGTTTTCCACTTGCAGAGCTGCCTCTTGGGCTGGAAACATTATTTAGGTGTGTGTGATTTGGGATGTTGCTAGCTGTATCCCATAATATCTGTGTCAACACTATAAAACTAATCCCTAAGACATCAGTGTCCAGCTCAAACAGCATATGTACACCCACCTTGATGCTGGTTGTGGACCCACTGATAATTTAATATCTCCCATTTTTTCAAAGCTCTGTGACCCTAACGAAGAGGTGACTTCATGTCCTGGTGTAAGGTTTACTCCAGACATATTGCAGCAATTTTATCATGGTTTTTATTGCTCAGTTGTACACAACTGCCTCTGTATTTGCTGCATGATTACACCTTCAGTGCCCAGATCATCAGACCTTTGCCCAAATCAGCCTGAGAATGGCCTTGCAAACATTCTGGGGAGCTGGAGTGTGTTTGACTTTCCTTGGCTTATTTGCTTTCCATTATCTGTCTTCGTGGTGATAAAAACTGCTGCTGCCAACCTCAGGAGTGCTCCAGCTCTGCTGTGTGGAACACACAAAAGGAGGAATGATGTGCAGGCTGTGCTCCCAAAAACTGCCTCGTGGAACTTCTCCCCAGAGGAGCCAAGAGGAGGGAAATGTCGACCACATAAATAGCAGGGGCTCTCCAAGAACGTGTGCTGAAATAAAAGCAGCTAAAAATAGTCTCTAGGACTAAATGTGAATCATCTGGAGAGCAACTCACAAAATCTTCTGCAGGAAAATCCTGAAAGGATGAAGCCATGCTTTCAGAAGCAATCATGCGAGCTGGAAATAAATAAAGTCTTCCTATGGAAAACTGCAACTTCCAACATGTGCTCTTGGAGAGAGCTCACACCCTGCCCTGGGCCTGCGTCTCCAGTTGTGCTGGGGCTCAGTCTCATTCTTACTGGTGCCGTTTTGGTTAAGATTCCCAAGGGTTGGGAATTTTTTTTTCCCCCAGATTTTGATCCTAAAGAACTGGAACTCCAGCGAGTGGAATCAGGCTGTTACAACAGCCAGTCCACAGAATTTCTCTCTCCTCCAAGCAGTTTGCAGGTGCCAGAACCATGGGAAGGTGGTAAAACTTTTTAAAAAATAGTGGGTTTGGTTGCACCCCTTATTCCAGTGCAAATGCTTATCCCACTGACTTCCCTCAGCCATTCATTTGTCCCTCTTAGCCAGTTCCATCTGCTGCTGGAGCTTACCAGAGCTATTTCCAATGCAACCCGTTTAATCCGAAATTGAAAAGTCTTTGTGCGCTGGGGCCTCGGTGTCATGTGGTGAATATCTTAGATGCAGAGAGGGATCGAGGTGGCTTCTTAGTTACCAGTAGTTAACACAACCCATTGTGGTTGATTTAATTGCCGTTTATCCATGTCTTTGTGTGCCCTGCTCGGAAGGAGAGCGAGCTGGAAATAAGGCAGCGGATAAAGGGCCGCGGTTCGCTGCGGCTCCGGGCGAAAGCTCCGCTCTGGAGCAGCGCTGGTGGGCTCTGACCCGCACTGAGAGCGGCTGAAGCCTTTCTGCAGGACAATGCCGGGCTCTAATGCCAAAGCAGCATTAGGGCCAAAGCAGCATTAGGGCCAGCAGCCCCGCCAGGCGGGAGCGATGATTGCAGAGGGATCCCCAGCACAGCACCTGGGAGAGGGCAGCGGTGCCACGGCCGCGCTGCTGTGCCAGGAGCGGGCACTGGGCTGGCACAGGGCAGCGGAGGAGCCCTGGATACACAGACACTGCACCCGTTAAAAACGAGAGCAGGCTCCCGGTACTAAAGTGATTTTAGCATTTATTATAATAAAAGAAAGGCCTGAAGCAGGGGGCCCCGGGCCGAGCAGGAGCGATCCCATCGAGGATGGAGCAGCGCGGGCGCTCGGGCTGCTCTGCAGCGATGGCCCAGGTGGAGCGGCACGGATCCAGGGGGTCAGGAGCCCCTTTTTATCCTGTTTTTTGTCCCTTTGGATTGGTTTCTGTTTGGATCCTTCATTTGCATGAAGGTTTAAGGCACTTGATTGGCCCATTTCAGTTCTGTCCGGGCTGGCTCGTTTCGCTTGGGGGGTGATGCACTTTACTAAGGTGTATTATGGTACCCTATTTCTCACAACTACCCTTTTAACCCCTTTTACAATATAATAACCAAACTAACAGTACATGCTTAGCGATTTCTCAACCACTTTACAACAGTTTCTAAACTGTTAACACACCCGCACCCCTGCTCCTCCAGCTGGGTGTGTTTCTTTGTGTGTCTTGCAACTTCTCTTTTTGCATTGGCATTTCTGGCTGAGATGCTGGATGTGCCAAATTCAATGGTAAAGCTGTTTCCTCTCAGAGTTGAAATGTCCATAAAATGCTGATTTTGACAACATTTTGGCTTGGGAAAAAGGAAATTATTTGTGAATTTCAGAGTTTCTCATTTTGATGTCTTTCAAGAGTAGAAGCTTCAGTTTTTCATTTTGACTTGATTTTGATTTGTTTAATCCTTAAGAACACTTCAGGAAACTGGTTGGCACTAGTCTTTACAAAATTCTTCTAGTGAGAACTTTCACATTTTCCTTTAATTCTTTTCAAGAGTATCAAAATTTCTCTTTCAGAATCCCTATTTTCAGCCTGAGGCTTGTGAAAGACAGGGCAGCTACCCAGCAAAGCAATCTAGGAATATAATGGGAACGATATTTCATGAGAAATTGTTCTTTTCCATTCAGGAGAAGAATGACTAATGTGTAGTGCTTTTCTGCTAGCTGTTAACAATGCATTTCGTTTTTCCTGACGTGTTTAGAAGAATGCGACAAGAGCCCCGAGGCATCTTCTAACAAAGAAACATATCACTTGGGAGTTTTTACAGCGAGCTGAGGCTTTTCTGGGTTACACACGTCAGAGTGAAGTGGTGGGTGCACCTTCCATTACCCATCAGAAAGGAAACAGCAGGAAACAGTCTGATAAAGCCATAGTTTTATTAAGCAAATATTCCTATGTATGGTCAAGACATTGCTGCCTGCTGAATTTATTCCAGACTTCAGGCCTGCTTTTTAAAAAGCTTTAAGTGTGAACAGATAAGGAGTTAATTTACCTTTTGTGAATTAGACCTTCTTAGACCTTCTGAAAAATTCATGGAAATTGTGAATGGGATACATTTTTAAACATGCTTGGTTTATTTAAGTGTAATATTTGCCAGTCTTTGCTGTGATGTGTGGAGCCCTTCCCTCTCAGTTCATATCCCAGGATATCCTAACTCTGCTGGAAGACTGTCCTGACCACCCTCTGCCCTGAACCCTTGGCTCTACATTCCTAAATTTTACGGACATCAGGCCCAACTGTGCAGTGGTTTGACCTAGAAAAGAGCCTCGCCTGCTTGAGAGAGATGTGCCTTCAGCATCTGTGTGCAAAGAGCATGAGCTGTCTCAGGTGCCTCGATCTCTGGGGTGTCCAGAAGCAGCTCCATTAACAGATGATCATCCTTTTGGCAGAACTATTCACGCTAAATCTCTTTCGGGCTGAGTGATGAAGCTGGTTGGAGGCAGAACGCTCCAGGGCTCAGTGTAAATGCCGTGCCAGGAGCCGCAGAAGAGCTGTTTATTCTTCGTCCAGAATGTGTCTGGGAGTACAGCGAAGTGTAAAAACTCAGATGCAAAACCAGAGTTACCTTCCCGTGGTGCTTTCTTGACCTCATTGTCTCCTTTTGCTCCTTTACAACCCTGTTATTTGAGGTCAGGAACTGAAGCCCTTCTGGGAGGGGACATTTAACCAGTTTACTCCAGCCATACTATACGTGGTCTTGTAGAAGGAGTTCATTTTAAGTTATTTACACACCCATAGTGGTAACTGTTGGAGGAAAGAGGATTAAAGTATATCCTCTCCCTGAAAACTTAAATATTAGGAATGTTTGATCCTTTCCACTTTGAGCAACCCCTATCAGCAAAAATCAGCATTCAGAAATTTCCATTGGTGCAGAAATCTGAATTTTAGAAGTTGGTCTAGTTTATTATTAAATTATAGAAAAGGGCAAGAAGTGTGTTTTGTGTACCATTATAATTTGAAAGATACTGAAAACTGTTGCCTACCGTAACTCAAGAAGTAATTTTCAGACCTGTTTGTGAGCAATATGGAAAAAAAGGAAAAAAAAAACATGTCAGATCAGTCATACTGATAATTTTACAATGCTTTGATCTGACTTCCATAATGTAAACATTCTTATTGTAGTCGACTTACCTGTAGAAACACATATTAATGTTGATCAAGGACGCTGGAGTGCATTAGGATCAGCTGTAACACTGGAAAATGAGATTTTTAAATGTCTGTTCACCTCTTCTGGTTTTGCACAGGCTTCCATGAGCTCTTTGAACCTTTTCCATCTCAGCCACCACTAAGATACGGAATGGAATAGCCATTAACACAATTAACACATTATGAAGGGACTATGAATTTGAAAGGATGAGAGCCCAAAATACTCCTGCAATACTCTGGGTATTACAGACCACCTGTAAAACTGATTTGAGAGGTAGCAGAGAGGTAATATTTTTTTCAGATAGTCGAGTTTGGCTTCTGCTGCGCTTGAGACTTGTGTCTTCCTCTTATCTGACTATTTCTTGCTTTCTGAAACTTCACACATCTTGTATTTTGGACTGTGATATCTTTGAGAAAAACCTTGGCACCACGAGAGCTGAGTGTCCAGGACCTGTGGCCATAATGCAGAAGTTTAATTGTGTGTTGCTGCAGTAGTGGATTTTATGAATTCCATGTTTCCATCAAGAATCATTAACCTGCAGATCATGACATTTTGGCATAGCAGATTTTTACAGCTGTTCAGAAATAGCTGATTCAGCTGCAGATTTTAGCATCAAACCTGGGGGCAGACCTCAATCCTGCCATTGTTTCTGAGATCTCAGAGCAGCTCAAAGCAGGGGGGTGAGGCAGAAAGTTTATTTATTTAAAAAAAAAATTCACATAGTTTTTAACATCGGTTACAATTCCAGATAGAAAATGTTTCGCTAATAAGCAATATTGCAAACTGATGAGAGCACTTAATGGAAGTTGATCTTTACCTGAATCAAAGAAAACGCTGCTGTTCCCAGCCCTGTGTGATGCTCGTGGCCGTGCTGAAAGGAGCATTTGATTAGGAATGCCTCGGCCAGGGCGAATCTGGGAGCTTTGGAGTCTGCCCCGGGAGCCTTGGCAACGATACACAGGAGAGCCAGCAGCAGCACAGCCCAGAGCGTGTCCCGGCTCTGGCTTCACATCCCGCTTGTGCAAGGCAACAGACAAAACTTTGCTGCTGCCGAGACGGGCTTCAGAGACACTGCACTTCCCGTAGAGACTTTCACAGTCACTCTCAGTAAGTACAATTCTGAATTAAGGAATGTTTTCTTCCCTCTGAAGTCATCTTTGTTAAGCGTGCTGTAGTTCAGGGATAAAAATCAGGTTAAAACGCACAGTTCAAATATACAGCAGCCTGCTTTCAATTAGTGTGAAGCTGCTTTAACTAGCCATTCACTGCGTGGTGTGGGACTGAAGGAAAAAACCTTAGAAAACCTTAGAGACTGGGAAAGCAGAGCCTGACCCTTTCCCCTTTGTCAGCCTGTTGTTTTCAGGGTAAGCCTGTGGCATTGTGTGTGCAGTGCTACCTACAGCAGAGCAGGGACAGCCCCCGGGCTCTGCTCATCTCCCCCTGCGGCTGATGCAACAGGAGCCCTGCAGTGCACAGGGAGCCCTTCCCACTCCTTGGGCACTGGAGGCAGAGACTGATGAAGCAGGCTTGAAGAGAAAAACTGAGCTGAGCTGTTCCCTGTTTTCTAAGGTGGCTATTTTCTTAGGCAAAACTGGAATGTACTGTGAGGTTTTGTTCTCACCAAGCTTTTCTGCTTTTTGAAACGTTTGTGTTCGCTTTTAGTAAGAAGTGATTGTGGAAAACCTGGAGATCTACCCCAAATCAGAGAAGAGGATATGATTGTGGTTGTATGGCTGGTTTAGGATAGGGGTGTCTGCATCCATCTCTAGCCTCTGTCACAGCCTCAGGGAAGGAGCTGATCTCCCTGAGCACTGAGAGTGAGCCCACACAGAGCCTTTCTCCCTGGCATGTGATGTCCCTGCGTGGGCTGCACTGGCGTGGGTGGGCATGACTGGCTGCTGGTGCTCATGGCAACCTCTCCCTGTGCCTGTGATGCAAACAGCAGTGGCTGCAGGGATGTCTGCACTTCTGGTTGAAGCGTTTTGAGGCACAGCTGTGGCACACCTGTGAAGCTGCACATTCCTATGAGGTACATGTCAGGGTAGAGCTGTGGGACTCACAGCACAGGGCTGGGTTGGGCTGGCCCAGCTCCCTGCAGGGGTACCTGTACTGCTCATTAGAAAAGCCAGGGCAGTGGCACAGCTCCTCATGTGCAGTTCTCTCACAGCTCAGCTGCCTACAGCTGGATCCTGAGGAACACAGCTCCCATCAGTGCTGGGTGGTAACTCAGGCTGCTGCCAGGAGCTGAGTGTGTCTGCTTGTCCTTCAGCCAGGGACAGGGACCCTCTGTGCCACTCAGCCCGAAAGAGCAGCACTTTGCAGCAGCTCCTGGTGTGGGGAGGAAGCAGATAATTCACAGAGTACAGTGAGTGAAGGACTCAGACCTGATCCTTTGGGAATAGTGAAATCTGCAGTGAGAGGAAGGGGAGTCACGACTCGATTTATCAATGCTTTTTGATCAGGCAGTTGTACAAATGCTCTCTGTGGGGCGACTGTGAGTTTAAAGGAACTTAGTTCAAAGACTTCACACATCTGATGCTCAGGCCAAATCCCTGCAGCTTTGTTTCCCTGTTGGAATGAGTGTGTAGTTCAAGTGCAGGCTGTCATACTTGACTGGCAGCCAGACGAGGCTGCTGCACCTCATCAGCTCTCCTTGGCCCAGAACTGCTCACAGCAGTGTCTGTGGGAAGCCAGCTGTGACAGAGCCAGGGACCTCTTGGGCTGAGAGGTGACAAGGATTTGGCTGGCCCTGCTCTTCTCCACTTCCAGTATCAGGAGATACCAGAACCTTGCCATTTAAACCAGCAGGGCTCACTGAAGTCAGCACTGGTACTGTGCACCCTAATTAAGAGTCTGGCCTGTCATTTTTTCAGAAAGAATCTGACAGCCCTGCTGAATGAGAGCTCCTTTGGGCAGGTGGTGGTTGGGGTGGTGTGTGGTGAACTCCTTGGGTGTAGTCTGCTGTTGATGGATGGTTTGGGATTTCCTCATGCCTTGGAAAAGGCCATTCACTCCACAGCAGTATCCATATGGATATGCATATATCCAGTATCCATATATCTCATTACGCCCCTGCAGCCTCCTGTGATGGCCTCGAGGGTTTAGTGTAGCTTTGGCATTGCTGAACCTGTTCCTGCCGAGAACTCCTTTGTGTCACCCAAGTAACCTGTGTCATGAACTGTGCTCTGTCTGGCTCAGAGATGCCAGTTTGCCTCTGAACTGTGCTTCTGCCATGACTGAGGGGAATTATTGTGGGAAGGATGCAGAATAGATCACATCCTTATCATGTTGTGGCCCAGCTCACTGTAATACTTGTTCCCTACATGGCTGCTTAGGGATTCCTAACCCATTTTTTTCCCCTTGGAGAAAAATGTGCTATTTTCATAGCAGAAACCAGCATGGATATTAGTTAATTCCAGATCCCAACACATTGTGGTGTTTCCTGTCTGTTTCCCTCATTCATCTCAGTGTGTAAAATGTGCTCCATGAGGAGACCTTCCATGGGCACGCAGCAAGTCTCTTTCATCTATGCCTCCCTCCTCCCTCATGGAGTGTTTGTGTGTGTTAAATAAAGCGTCAGGCTTGGTCAGCTCCAGCTTGGACTCATCTCCTGAGTATTAAGGACTCTCTGTCTCTCTCACTTTAATCTTCCCCCTGCTTTCTTTCTGTTCCTTCCTCTATTTTTCAGCAACAGTGCCACCTAATTAGGTCATGGATTGTTTCCTACTCAGAACCTTTCAGGAGGTTTTCCAGTGGCTGTGAGTTTTGTTATTCAAGGCACTGGTTCTGCTTGCCCAGCTTTCCTGCTTTGTGCCTCTATTTGCTGCTCCCTAACACTGAAATATTTCTCATTCACATGGCTGCAGCAGTAAAAGCCTTGTTAGTTCCATAACAAGCTGCTACTGACTCCTCAGGGAACTCCCAAAGAAACATTTTACTCTGAGATCAGTCTGCTTTTCCGCATTCCCTACTGTTTTATTAATGAGGATATTTTCCTGAGAAGGAGATTCTCACATGAAGTCGCCTGCAGCTTCAGTGGCTGCTCCTCCCTGGAGCCCAGATAATGCCTCCTGCTTGCTCAAGATGTCAGGATCCCCATCTGGGTAACAACACACACGTGGCTGCTTTCAGGGCGAGCAGGGGTCAGCAGCAGGTCGAGACATACCTGGGAGTGTGGCCTTTAGCTCCTATGGAACAGACCTAATCCAAGGGGTGCTTGGCCCCAAATTTTGTTGCATCCAGATTCAAGGACTCATTTACCATGAGGTGTTATTTTTCCCCACAAACAATGTTCAGTTAAGCCTTAAGGAGTAATTCCAAAGGATGTGCTGGTCGGTGTAATCAAGAGTGGCAGAAATGGATTTTTTATATCTGGAACCAAAATCTAGGAAACACTCAATACATCCAAATCCATCTGCAGCCAGAAGTCTGTGACAGAATGAGCTGGGACTACATGCAGCCCTTATAAATGGTATTTGTAGCAGATTGCTACCTCCTTCCTCAAAACCAAATACCATTTTTCTCCTGTTCTCTAATCCTAGCTTTTAAAGCTTTTTTTATGGTCCTAAATTATGGTTGTGAATTATAATATACCCAAATATTCTTAATAGCTGTATTAATACACAAAAAAAGAAGAAACAACCCAACCCAAACAGATGAAAGAAGGGCTGATAATTCAGAAGGATTGAAAAGATTTCTACTTTTCTTCTGAGTTAATTGAGAGCAAAGGCTGTTGCCCCTTTACTGCGCAAGTTTCAATTAGGCTGACAGCTGAGCTGGTCACAGAAGGCTGAATCTAGCCTGTAACAATTTGTCAAGGAAAATCTTTCCTGTTTCAATCATTGAACCTTATTAAATCAATTTCATACAATGTTTTAGTCATTGCCTTTCATTCATGCCCAGCTAAAGCTTTTTTACAGCCAGCAGTGACAGCAAAGTTTGCATGCTAGCAATACCAAGACTGACTTTGCCTGGTCACATGTGGCATAAGAGACTGTCCAGAAATTTTCATCCTCTTGTCAGCTGGGTAAAAAGAGGGGCAGGAGGTGCTTCCAGCTCCTTCCCCAAGCAAGGTACCAGTGCATCCAGGTGAGATGGGGGTGTCCAAGTTTTTAGCCTGAGTAAGTATTTCGCTCAGGATGTTTTGTAACACTTTTCAAAGTGAAGATCACAAATGGCTGTGGATGGACCACCTTGGCTGGCTTTTTTCCTGTGACATTTTTTGACATTGCTTGCTAAGAATTTGACATTGCTTAGCAAAAGAATGGAGAGTGATGAAAGATGGGAGTTGGACAAGAAAACTACATATAAAGGAAGTAAGAATTGGAGGGCAGCTTTTGGGCAGCTTCTGAGCACCAGGTCTGAGCACCACCCCTGTCTCAGAAATCTCATAAGGCAGGTTATTTAGTAAACTTTTTGGACTAGTAGATAACATATCCTTTGCAGTGCATTTCTGGTCAAATTTGTATCCACAGCTTGTTGGTCACCTCTGTTTTCTTTTGAGATTCACTTCTCATCCCTTAATCACATCAAGCACTTAAACCCAGTGGGAATTTGGAGTAAGCCAAGAGTTTTGAGCTGAGCCTCTCCTGCTGTCTGAAGCTGAAATGAGCCAGCCTCAAAGTCTCCTTGAGATATCCTTTTTGAGCAGGATGTCCTGTCAGGTTTACATCGAAATTACAACTGCCTTGATTTTTTTTTTTTTTTTTTTTTTTTTTTTTTTTTTTTTTTTTTTTTTTTTATTCTTCATCTCTCTGTCGCAACAGGTGAGAAATCAGGGATGCAGGCTGACCTCCTGGAGGAAAAGGCATGCTGCCAGGGAAGTAGATCTCAGGTCTTTATAGAAGGAAGTGTCACATTACCAGCTGATTAAAGCAGTCTGGCAGAGCCTAAAGCACAAAGCATTGAGCCAGGAGCAGTAATCCAATAACTGTCTTGAGAGGAGCCTGTGCAGCCTTTGGGGTGTTCCCAGGTGAGTCCCTGCAGCCTCAAAGGACAATCCCCTGGTCTTGTGCATTCCTCTGAGTTTGGGGTGGAGAAAGGCATTTGCACTTTGCAGAAGGGGGTGAGGGGAGGATTGCTCACTCAGCTCAGGCCTGCTCAGGTGATAGAAAGGCTGATGGCTCTGGCTGGAGTATCTTTAGCTCCAGCCACACAGGCAGCCTAAGAAGCCCAGAGCCCCGCAAACTGCAGCTGGGTGGTGAATTGGTATTCAAATCTCAACACATGAGATGAGGAGCCAGGCCCCCACTGAGGCTGTGGCTCTTCTCACCCTCTCTCCTGGGTGCAAGGCTTACCTTTGTGGTGTGGGCTCCTGGAGGGGCTGTGTCACATCCATGTGAGTGCCTTGAATACCTTGAGGTTTTGGAGTGGCATTAAACGTCTGTATTCAGGCAGCTGAAGGCAATCTTCAGTCAGGCTGGACACCAGGTAGGAGTGACTGCTGGTGCTGATCCATCCCTGGGCTGTCAGTGCTGCCTCTGCCTGCCTGGGGCTGAGCCAGCAGGAAGGAAACAGGGAGCAGACACTCCCCATCAGGGATAACTGACAGCATGGGGCCTGTGCAGACACTGCAATTATTTCCTTCATTTTCCTTTTTCCTAGTTTTAAGATGTGTGATTGCCATAGGGGGGACCACCTACTGTTACACTGTGATTTGAGAAAGCCTTTGAACTTGTTTCTCTTGAGCTTTGGTCAGCCAGATGTAAAATAGAAGCAGTTAAAACATGGGAGAAGTGAAAAGACCTGGAAGATGGATATGGAAGTCTGGTCAGAGCCAGCTCTGCAAAGGGGGTGGAAGAGAAGGAGGGCAGCTTTATCTCTGGGGTGAAGGGCAGTTTTCCCTAAGACTTGCAAGAAGCCTTAAACCACACCTGCAGCATCCACGCTGTTTCCAGGCAGAGTTGTGTCTGCAGGACAGGTACAAATGCAAACTCTCCTGGCAGAGCTGCTCAGCCATGTATCTGAAGCATTTACTTCACATCAGTTGCTACTTACAAGTGCATGAAAGTGCCAAAATGCAGGATTTATTCTCTGTGAGCCTGGAAGATAGAACTTATTCCTGGCAAGGAGGGGCCAGCAGCATTTGGGAAGGTGTAGGAGCAGAGCGGTCTGGTAGGACACACTTCCTGTCCTGTCCTTTAAGCCTGGTGGATAAAGGGCACCAGAAGTTTCCAACTTGTCTCCTGGCCCTGGGAAGCCTTGGCCTGCCTGGAGGCACTCATAGGATCAACACTGTCCCCATGCAGGGCACAACAGCACCTAACAGGGAGATTAAAGCAACAGAGATGTTCATGAAGTGTAGCTGGGACCCAACAGGAGTGAGTGTAACTGAACCAGGGCTCTGAGGGCTAATGCCAAATGTATCTCTGTTGAAATAAAGGTTTGCTACTGATGTCAGTAGCTTTCAGACCAGTCTTGGGCAAAAGTGCTGGTGCTCACTGAGTCATTGTGGGCTGCCTTTATCTGGTGGCCAGTTTCTTTTAGCATAGTTGGATGTCAAAAAAACACATTTTCCCGGGAGCAGCAGTTGGAATGTTGGTTTCAGCTGGGGACCTCTGGGATGGACTTTATTCAGGGCTTGGGGGAGACTTCCAGTCTTGATATTAATAGTGATTTAATGATAAAATGGCAGCATGACTTGGGAAGGAGAGACAATTGATCCAGTGAGGCAGCCTCACAAATAGCTGTGTCCAGTCTGCTGGGGAGCCTGAGCACTGCTTTTGCTCCAGGCTGCTGCCCAGGGCTCAGCCATTTTTCAGGGCACCAATGAACAAAAGCACAGATGAAGAAGGAAATGCATCCTCTCTTCAACGGCAGAAAATTAATTGTGAAATACTCTCACCCCGCCCTTGCCCATTACTCAGGGAGGAGGGAAGGAGTGGAACCAAATATTTGAGGAAAATGTTTCCAGGATGAGGGTAATTCCAGTTCTGTGCAGCATCCATCCTAGCAGGGTGGCATTGCAAGAATGGGGAAAGAAGCATCCAACTCCTGACTTTATCTCTTTTCTTGTCTGAGTTTGGAGAAGTCACTTGAAAGTTGTTTTAGGGCTGGAGACCACCTAGGCTGTATTCTGCTGTTCAGCAAAGCCTGTATTTCTTTGAGCTGAGCTTTTATCACACAAATATGGAAGAGAAGCAATTAAAGAGTGGGAAGTAGGTGTCTGACCAATTTTAAAGGCACAGCCTCTCTCTGTCAGATTTCTTTGCAGTGAAATGGCAGTAGCCACTCTTTCTTTTCATGCAGGTGTTAGGAAATTACACTGAAGGTATCCCAGCTGGAACTTTCTTCCTTGTTCCGTGTCTGCCCTGCAGCACATGACAGCACCTCCAAAAGGCCAGTGAGTGAGAAAAGCTTCTCCTGGGCCATTTGGGGAAATGAGTGCAGCTGTTTGTTCAGAAAACAGCAGCATTGCAGGTGAGCAGCATTGAGCCACCTCTGCAGGCTCCCTCTGCAATAACCCCAGGTTTCCTCATGTTCTTTCTGGTGCTATCTAAAAATGACCTTCTTTTGGAATTAACTTGTGACATGTAGAAACTATTGCAGTGATCCCAGAAGAAACCACAAACTCGAGATGTGAGTTTCTGACTGCTTCCAGTTAAACACACACAATGGGTCCATTCTACGTCAGCTGGCACTTGTCAAACTTATCACAGTTTATGGTTACCACCGTGTTCTTTTGGGAACCATTAAGTCTGTGTGTGTCACCCAGGGAAAAGGCCACAGGAATCCAATTCAAAATATTTGCATTGCTTGCAGCCAGGCTTCACAGAATGGCAGGGGTGGTTCATGGTGCTGGATTTTGGAGCTGTTGGTGTAGCTGTGCCCCAGGTATTGAGCTGGGAATTAAAGACACAGCAAGGGCAGAAGGTGACTGGGACCCTGTACATGTGCTGCTGAGGACAGAAGGCTCACAGCCACCCCTTCCCTCCTCACTGCTGCCCAGTTCATACTCTGACAAATAACAAAATAATTGACTTTATGAAAGACATTTGCATTTGTGATGTTTACAGTACAGAGTCTGTTCCTCCTACTTAACTGTATCATGAGTCAATCCATTCATTTCAGCTGCAAAGCCTGATGCTGAGTTGATTTACCCTGGATAATTCCAGGTTAACCAAGCTACAGTCACTGAGCAATCCCAGTTATAAGAACATTCTTGAGGGCTGGGAGAGAAATAAGACAAGATGGAAGCACAGGCACACCTGACAAGCAGTCAGAGCAGTGTGAGTGTTTACAGACCTTGCTGAGAAGCAGGGAGGTGAGGCTGGAAAGAGCTCGTGATTGTGTGCCTGTGTATTCAGACTTACAGGTGGGGTTTGTGTGAAAGAGGAAAGTTTGAGGAAAAATGCTGATGAAGACAAGGCCACTGTCCCAGTACAGACTAAAAATACATTGCATTTGTCATTGTGAACATTTGCACTTATTAATAGCTAATATTAAAAAAAGCTTTCTGAGTCCATCTATTAAAATGTCTGGCTCAGGCAATGTATGTTCAGGGCAAGTTTTTGAAAATTCCTGCCTTGGGAAAGATTTTTTGCTAACTTTAAAATGTTAACAGCATTCCTCTGAAATTTGATAAAAACGTTTTGCTTACTCAGGTTTATAAATCATGATCAAATTCTCACTGTAGCACCACTGTATTGAGCAGTGGCTGAGGAGTATTGAGGTCAGAACTGGATATGAGTGATCCAGCCTTACGTTGGCATGGACAGGACTGTAGCCACCCCTTATCAGTACATCAAGGACTTGGATAAAATAGAGAGATCATGCACCAGGTGAATGATTAATAATGGTGGTTTTGGATAGCCACTGAAGACAGGATAGCACATGGAGAGAAGATTTACGTGCTGGGAAATCTGTAAGAAAAAAGGCCCTTACATTTTCCAGCCTGATCACAGCACATCACCACTGTGGGATATAAATCTAGAAAATATAAACAATTATCTCCATGTGAGTGCTGGCTCAGTGTGGAAATGAAGGGGCTGAACAATTCCACTCTGAGCCAGCCCCATGGTGTGACAGAGCCGAAGGGAATCTCTTCATGTGACCCCTCCAGTCCCTTGCAGTGGAGGGACAGGACACCTCCTGCTACTTTGGCCTGGAGGAGGCTCTTGTGGTGCTAAGGCTGCCATCCCTTGTGTTGTTCCAGGCTGCAAGTGCATTTCAGGGTGAGCGTCCCTTATCAGTGGTTCCCATGCTAGTGACTGGTTTGTCCTGGTGACTGACAGCTGTGATAATGAGGTTATTGTGAGGAGGCAATCAGTGCACAGAAATGTTTTTATGTCTTATGGTCTGGGATCTTGGGGGTTTTGTGCCCTGAGAGACTCCAGCTGGCTCAGAGCAAAAGGCAGAACACGGAATGACTGTACAAGAAAAATCCCAGTTGCTTTCTCACCTGCATTAGGGGTTAGTTTGTCAAAGTCATTGTAGGACTGTTTGCTGTAGTATCAAGACAGAGTTTTCTAAGCATTTTTATGTACCTTTGAAGTAAAACTACCTGGGAGCAAGGCAAGTCCATTAGTCCCTATAAACAACTGGTGGTTCACAGATGCTCCATTTCTAGGTAAATCCCCTCTGCTGCTCACTCTCTCAATGCTCACTGAACTCTGTTGACTTAACTCCAGGTTTTTACACAGCTGGCTTATCTCTGTACGGTGCTGTGCCCCTGGGAGCCTCAGATCTGGGTCTTGGCTTAGACCAGAACAAAATACTGAAGGATCTGACTGGATCTGGCTGGGCAAGGGTGGCATGGGGGAAGAGGGTGTTATTCTGGTAGCAAGGTTGGATAAAAATTTACCTTTTCTCTTTTATTCTGTGTTTTTATCTCACCAGAGTTGTGGAAGCTTTTGCCAAAGCACCTCTTTCACCATGCAAAAATCTTGTTTCCTTTCTCTCTCCCCACTAAACTTCTGCCTATTATATATCTGTGAGTTGTAAAAAATAGCCTCAAACCAGCAGTAGCCACAACAGCTCCTGTCTCTCAGAGACAAGATTAGAATCCACCAAAATGAGATGTCATGGAAAGCATTGAGATGCCATTCTTTGGTGCCACAGAAAATTGACTTCCTGTCTCTTGCTGCTGCAGTACAGAGCCCATGGAAGTACCTGGCTTGCTGGATGTCAGTATGAATGGAGATGGGTGATGAATTTGTGCCACAAATCACAGTGGTAAAGGAATGTGCTAGGGATGGCCCAGGTTGGAAGTTGGATGATTTTGATGTCTGTACTGAGTCATTAAGGCTAGAATTCATGTTCCAGATGATGAGACTGTCCCTGTGTAACTTTTACATTAGAATCTCTAAGTTTCTTACTGAGATTGGACTTCCCTTGGTAATATCCAACCATGCCTCTGCAATGCTTTGTAGGCAATACTTACAGGAAGTAGTGGGGGGTTTCCATCTGTACCTTAATATTTGAGTGGTTGCTGTTTTTTAGCCATATCCAAGAATGAGAATTCTGTTTGTGGATAGAACTGGTGACTGAGCCCATTCCTGACATTCTGCATGATCCAAGATCCTAAACCCAAAAGTAATCCTGAACCAGGCATGTGCAAATTTGCTGCAGCTGCAACTTGGACTGAAATGATTTTATGAACATTACTTACTGAAACAGGTTTAGCCTGACAGTCCAGCTCCCTGCTCACAACTGTGGCAGTGTCTCTCCTTCACAGGGAACTGGAAACATCTGGTTCCTCATTTGGTGAAGCAAAGAGCCAAAAGTGAAAGAAAAGGGGTGCAGCAGCCGTGTGCCACAATGTCACTGAAGTGCAGAGCCACAGGAACCAGAGCAGTTCATGTCTCTCTTGTATCCATGGAGACCCCAGGCCTGCAGGGGCTGGGGGCTGTCACTGCTGTCACCGGGGGCCACAGGTTACAGGAGGATGAAGCTCAGCTGGCAGGGAGGGCCCTGCAGGGGTCAGTGCTGGCACTGCCAGAGGTCACAGGTCACTGCGAGACAGCGGAGCCCAGGCAGAGCCTCACCATGACCTGGTGGAAATGGCAAACACAGCAAAGAGTTCAGCTCCTGCACTTTGCGACCTTCTCATCCCTCTGACAAACAACTCTGCACTCAGCCTGAATGGAGAGGCCACAGCTGTCAGTGCCAGGGGCTGAGCCAAGGCCACCTCGTGCCCATGAGTGTTTTCTCCCTGGTGACACTGGTGTGCTGGTGGCACTGGGATAGATGACCAGCTGCTTCAAGAGTCCCATTACTAGGTATGTGCTAATGAAGATGGGATTGGATTGATAAGACACAAAAGAGCAATGGTCTCAGATGCAATTTTCCAAACAAATAAAATTTTGATCTGAAATGTAATTTAGATTGTCTAAATCTGACACAGTCTGGGGTCTGAGATGTATCAGGATTCCCAACTGAAAAGCATTTCCTGTGGCACAGTTTGGTGTCTTTCCAGCATAGCAAATGAAAAATGTTTTCTTTTAACTTCCATGTCCCTCTTCTCCGCAGGTTTTTTTTGTCTTTCCTAACCTTATTCATCTGCTAAAAAAGAGGGCTGGAGACAGGAGCTTGTATTGGGCAGACCTGTGAGCACTTGTGAGGCCTTCTGTGAAAGAGATCATGAGGCGAAGGAGAAACTAATGTCTATGTTGCTTAAAAAGTCAACATTTTGACAGAGAAGTTTTCTTTTGAGATAGGAAACTGTCCATTTGAGGGCAGAAAAGGAAGGATCAAACATCCTGCAAGCTGTGATCTATCATCATGCGGTGCATGGTGAAGTTATCAGCCTAAACACTGTCCTGGTTTGCGAATCTCCATAAGCATAGATGTGCTTTGGGCACAGTGGGCTCATTGTCCCAAGAAAAATTGAAGGGAGCTCTTGAATGATGTCTTATTATAGAAATATTGCTGCTAAAAGCAAATTCTCCCAGAGAGTAAGTGCAAATTGTTTCTGTTATTGATTGCCACGGTCTCTGCTTCATTGAGACCACATGGTCCACTTTGTTTTTGTAGCTGTCTTTTATTAAAACTGACAAAGAGGTATCAGCATTTAAAAAGATGAGTCTTGAGAGTCCCCTGGGCGGCATTTTCATGCTGTAAAGTGATACTGGCACATTTGATCCACAGATGTTTTTACCACAGTGATAAAACAAAACCTTTCCTTCCCAGGGTGGTCCTCTACACTACAAAGCTTTCTGGTTTTTCCGTGCTCAATGGGCCAAGAAGTGGAGAGAACCTGCAATTCCTCCTACCTTAAACTGTACTCTCAGGATCTGGTCCTGTGTTCTGAGCTGCTGAGGACATGGCTATGGGTTTAGATTTTTAAGGTATACTCTGCTGCTTCATCCAAGGCTCATAATGCATTTTACATTCACATGGGTTGTCTGTACTGGTTTTCGGTGTTCCTGAGACTGGTGGTCAGAAAGTTTTCATCCTTCTTCCTGGGAACCAACATTTACAGTCCCTAATCCTCTCCTGTTTTGTACCTGACTTTCTAAGAAGTCAGTCAGAGTTTTATTTGAACACACAAACCTTGTTTGTTTGTTTTTATTTTTTTGGCATTATATTTGAAGGTATCTAAAAAAATTTAGATCTGAGACATTTCATACTAGGACCTATCATGAGTGGAAATGTTTGACCTCAATCTGTCTGTGCAGCAGCTCCTGATCTGTAAAATGGGAATACCATCTTCTCTCATTTTGAAGAGACTTTACGAAGATAAATTAATCGTTGCAGAGCACTCAGATGTCAGAGTGATGAACACCACAGAAAAGCTTAGGGGGAAATAAATAGTTCTGTCTGCAGAGCAGGCTGTTAGTAGTAGCCATAAATAAGACATGAAGCTGCACTTTGATCAAGAGACTAAAGCAGATATTGAGTAGTTGCTGATAAGCCAAGCACCAGCCAGCCAGGGTCCTGAGCACATCCAGACCAGTGGGAAGTAGTGTGCAATTGTGTGATTAAAGAGATGTGGTAATGCAAAGGAGCAATAGGACCAAAGTGAAGTTGCACCCATGAGCTCAGTGGAGGATTGTTCTTGCTTTTGGATGTTCTGTTCTGCAGCCTTGCTGTGTGTCATGAGAGAAATACTAGCCCTTGGTGAGCATGAATTATTCTTATCCTGGCCAACTGATTCTTTTTCTTTTCCTTTCCTCTGCTAACCAGTTGTGTTACACAGAGAAGGGACTAAAAGCTTAAAAACACATCGTGAGCTGAAACTCCCAAAAAATTCTTCTGGCAGCAGCCTGTCTTCTACAGACCATGCAAAGCATAACCCAGCAGATTCATGTGTGGGAAGGGCTGTTAGAACCCCCTGATCCATCTGCAGCTCCAGGCTCACCTGAGCCCTGGCCAGTTGCTTCCTTGGCTAGGAAAAAAGCACTGAAGCCTCCTCTCCCCTCAGCCACAGTGGAGACAGGTGAGTAAATGTGATTCCATCCCTCTGGTGCAATATGGAGCCACTTGCCTCCACCTTGGTTTAAGCTCTGAAGTGGCTGAGGAATGCTCACACTTCCCTTTCCTTTCTATGCTCTTGTCAGCAAAATGAATGTGTCCATGCCCTTCAAGAGTCCTCCCAGCCCATTTCTAAAGGACAGGCTATGTATTTTTCATTTGAATTTGCTCAGGTAGCCTGTTCTGTTTTATCTTTTTATTACTGATAATTTTAACAAAGGTTAAATAGAATAGATTTTGTGTCTGGCTTATTTCTGTAATGCTTTGACAAAGATGTTTTAATCATGGTTTCACAGCTACTATTCTGAGATGCCTTCAGAGCTTGACATGAAAAACCTAATGGTACAGTTGCAGTGATGAGGGGGATGTGTATCCTGTGCCATCATCTGGCCTTTGCATTCACAGCTCTTAACTACTTGTCCTTCATGAGGGGTTTAGGAGAGGAACACAGAAGATCCCTCCGAACACCTCATTAAGCAGCCAAAGTATAACCTGCTGATGGCAGAGAGGTTACAAGTAGCTCATCTCTGGAGAGAGCAGTGGGAGAGTCTCCTGAAATGTCTTCATGCTGTAATTGCATGTCACAGAGTCAGGCCCAAGTTCATGACAGGCCCAAGGAATGGATGCTCGTGGCCCTCAGCCAGCCCTGAGCTGCCTCTGGTGCTCTCATCTTGCACAGACCTTCCCCGGCGCACCCTGTGCGCGGCTGGAGCTGTTTGATGTGCCTGGCTCTTGCTGGGGGTAGGACACGAGCAAGCTCTCTGCTCTGAAGGTCATGGGGAGAGCAGACCCCTGTGGTGTAGAGTCTAAATTGCTGCTTCCTTAATTACTAAAATCAGCCTCTCTGCAGGCACTTGGGGTTTTGTTTTTTGGGAGTGGGAGCAGGGGTTGAGCTATGTCTGCTGCACCCAGAGCAGTGTTCCCCTGCAGCTGTAGTTTGGAGCTGACCTCCTTATCCTGTTCAGGGATGAAGGGATGGGAAGGGCAGGGAAGAAACTGCAGAACATTCCTGAAAGGCTCTGCCAGCTGTAAATGCAGTCTGTTTCTGCCCCTCTGCAGTCTTCAGCTCCCCTGCTCTGCACTTGTTCTATGTTCATCCTATCTCAGCCACCTCCTGATTTCCCCTTAAATCATGGGAACAAGTTGTAGTTGGGAGCAAGTTCATTCTGTCCTCTTTTCCCTACCTCAAAGTGTCTTTGCCTGTTGTGATTGCAAGGTCTTTGGGGCAGGGACTGTATGCTCCCTGTGTTTTGGCAGAAACTGCCTTAATTAGGGATTGTTCTTGGTTTGTTCTTTCATAATAAAAGGGATTCATAATAACACTGCAGTAACTCATGCCAGTCTTACTGCATTTCCTTCAAAGGAAGCACTCCAAAATAAGATGAGAGTAGATGAGATGAAGATCAGACCAGCTGTAATTACAAGTCTGAGATATCTCATTTTGGAGCAGAGCAGTTACACACAGTAGTAACTTGGCCAGCTCTTATTGTAGGGGAAAAACCTACATAAAAGGTATTTTTACATAAGTCTCTGTAAAATAGCCACCAATATTCATCAGAGAGAGCATGATTAAAGGTTTTTGAAGCATGATTGGAGTTGCCAGTTTTCATGAGATAATTAAGATGCAGGTTTGGTGTATATATATTCTGGTGATCTCATTACCTTCATTATTAATTAGTCTCTGTTCTTCACATTTCAGCTCCAGTTTCTTGTCATTAGGGTGACTCGCCTGTGAGTGATGCCTTAGTGAGATGCAGAGGAAGGATTCTGCCTCTGGAACAGCAGAGGAGGTGCCAGCCTTTGTTCAGAACTGCTCCAGAGAAACTGCAGTGCTTTGTGCCAGATCAGCAGGTTTCTCTGCCATCAACCCTTTCAATCATGTGCCCTGCTCAGTGTTTCCTGGCCAGGAGCCCCTGGTTTCACCAGGCACTCTGGGTGCTACTGGAAATCACAGAATCATAAAATGGTTTGGGTTGGAAGGGACCTTAAAGATTATCTCATTCCAGCTCCCTGCCATGCCTCACCACCCACAAAGGGAAGGGTACAACAGTGATTTTAATTTAGGCACTCAGTGATATATCCAGCAATATTCTTCTTATCACCCAAATAATGAATATTTTCCCCAGATTTTCTCTGGCATGCTTCTGCAAGCACCTTTTTCAGGATGCATAGTGTTGGTTTGGGAGTTCTTTGGGATCTGGCAGTGCCAAGCATCCTTTTACCAATATACCCATCTCTTTTCTTTCCTGTGGTAATGAGGATAAAATTTACTCTCTGTTGACAGCTCCTTGTCACTGTGCTCAAACCCTGGACAGGACTCAGCACAGGTACTTTGCAGGTACACTTAATACAAGTGGCATATGGAGGGTGGGACTTAGGAAAAAACAAGACGAATTAAAGCGGAACCTGAGTGTGAAGGGGCACCCTGCCGTTTCCAGGGTGCAGCAATTATGGCACTGGATGAGTGTGGGCATTGAAGGGCTTTCCTCTGAAAGGCAGCAAAGCTGCTGCTGATGGCTCACAAATACTGTGCTCAGGAGGGTCTCAGGGTGCAGAGCCTGCTCTGCAACTGCACCCAAAGCCTGGAGCCTGTTTCAGTGTCTGTGGTCATCTGAGCAGTCACTAACCTGCACAAATTCCTCAGCTGCCTGAAATCATGACAGGAGAATAGGCTTCAGTCTCAGATGGGAAAAACGTCTCACGCAAGCTCTCCTCCCGTGGCACTGACTCAGTTGAGCTGCAGCTGCAGTAAGCGGAAGCTGCTGTCCCAGCAGACATGCAGACACCCTTCCTCTGCACCCTTGCTGCTCTTAGGCATGAAGCACTTAAAGGCCTGTGTCACTCCCAAAATTAATCCTCATTCCTTCAAGAGAAGCCAGTGGCGGTCACCTGCCCAACCTCAGCCATGACAGCGTGCTCTGCTTTTCCCTTTGTAGGAAACAAATCTTAAATCATATTAAACAGAAAATTATCACTTTACCATGAAATATGTAAAAATAAGATTTTTGTCTCAATGGAGATCAAAGGCAGCTTATAACAATCTCTACTTAATCAGGCTTAGTTTTAATGAAGTGAGAAATGAACCTGTATTATAGCTAGGGTTATTATTTAATAAAGATTTTATACATTCACTCCTTAATGAGGAGTGATTATCTAAAGTCCATACATTTTCTAGGACCTTTATGAGAAATGCATCTATCAGTGAGAGATTTGTGCCTTCTCAATCATTACTATGCAACAAATATCAAAGCCCTGGGTAGCAAACTGAGTAGGGTGTTCAGCAGGTGTACCACACAGTTGTGCATATGTTCTTTACAGTTCTATTATAATATTCATTTTAACTATTGCTCTTTATCTGTTTAATGCTTATTTTATGTTTTTCTCATCACAAGCTGTTTAAAGTAGATCTGTGTTGGGTAATAGTTCTGTAATTGTCAGGTTTCATAATGTCCACAGGAGTGCCTGATCTGTGTAACAATACAAACACTTCTGACTTGCATCTTTCAGGAAACAATTGCAAAATGTACCATGCAGGTAATTATTTCATGTGTGATTGTTGTTTATTCTGCAGTGAGCCCCTGACTCTCTCAAATTGAATGCTGAAGGGAAAAGCAGACTTTAGAAGTGTCCTATTTAAAAAGCAGTGAAGTTGTCTGTCCCTAAATCTGTCTTGTAGAAATTGCTTTGCCATTCATTTAGATCCATGAATAGGAGGATGTTGGGGAGAGGGTTTTGATTCCTGTTGCACCGTTCATTATCGGCTTCTCAGCTTCCTGGGAGAGCCCCCAAACAGGAAGGGTCTGGAGCCCCACTGCCACCTCAGGGAGCCCAGGGTCTGCAGGGTCCCCTTGTGCAGGGACCTGTCCCGAGCTGTGCACTGCGAGTCCCAGTGACCTCCTTGCACACGTGGGGACGGCAGTCTGTGCTGGCTGAAGCTGTGCTTGGCTTTCATCTGTTGCTGTTACACTTCGTTACACTAAACCTCAGGCATCCCCCGCCCTTCCAAAACTTCTCTGCTCAGCAGAGATGGAATTCTTTTCATTTTCTTTCAATGAACTGCAAAAAGGGTCAAGTTCAGTGAATTGCTTTAAGCATTGCATATATATAAGAATTGGGGCTGATTAATTTCCTTCTCTTCTTTTGCTTTTTGAACAGCAATATTTTACACTTAGGAGTCACTGGCTGTGATGAAAATGAGGGTAGGTTCAGGGAATACATGGGACATGAGATGTCAGTTGGTAGATGGGTTTGTGTCTGCCTGCTTCGCTCTCTTTTCTGAGAATTTCCTTATCCCTTATCAAGTAACTTTTGGGCCTCTCTGGAAAACACCCTGTCTTTGGACACAATAAAGTCCAAAATATTTTAGAAGTATAAAGTACTTAAATGATCTTTCAGGGATTTACATTTACAGCATCTTTGTAACTCTGTGTATAAGCACTGTTTCAACAGTACACCCCAAAGAGCTTTGCCCCTTCTGAAATACCTGTAGGTGACATTAAAGACAGGCTTTGGAATATGGCCAGGTCAAATGGCAGGGTAAGGGCTGGGGATTCTTTCCTTTTCTGAGACTTTCAGTGCCATTACAGTTGGGAGGGAGGTGTTTGTTTGCTGGCTGAATCTGCAGGATGGTGTTCCCTTCCATGTGTGACGTAGCAGTGACAACTGTGACAGTCAATAAAGGAAGGGTTTGGCTCCCAGATAGAAATTTAATAGAAAAATGTTTTTTTTGTATTTCCCTTTTTGTCTTGTCGTTTAATGCTGCAAAGCTACAGAAACAGATTTTTTTTCTCCTTTCTCTCTCTCTCTTTCTTTTTTCCCTTTATTTGCACAGACAGCACAGCTCTTATGAGGTGTTGTGAAAAAGGAAGTTACACAACTTCCAAGAAGTAAAGTGAATATAAAATAACAAAGTCAGTGTGACTGTTCTCAGCCTTTTTGTTTTGCTTCTCATTATCTTGTAACTAAAGGGATTAAAATCAAGGACAAAACAGACATCACTTCCTAACAGGATCTGTTTTGTTTTGGGCACACTGAGGGTGCTTTAGCCTGTCAACATTGCAGGGAGGCTGTACATGTGTTCAGTTGTGACTCTGTTGTAGGAATGGGGGTACACCAGGCAGGTGAGGCTGTCCCCTGTGAACCCTGATGTCCCCAGAGATTGTCCCTGCCTGGGGACCTGACAGCTCTCAGTGCCTGCTACTGCAATCCTTTCACCTATGAAGTATCCAAAAAAGAAATAGTATCCAAGAAATCCAAAATCAGTCTGTGAAAATTCTTCTGTTCCATCTCAGATGTGTTCCTGCACACCCACCACCTGCAGGAAGATTGTCCATAACCCTGGGGTGGGGAGGCCCTGTCCACCCTGGCCTTGAACACTAGTGGGTAGGGCTTCTACAGCTTCTCTGGGCAAGCTGGGCCATTTACACACATATAATTATATAAAACCATATAAATTACATATAAACGTGCAGATATATAAATAATAAACATATAATTAGATCAATTTTTATTTTCTATATAATACAAAGTTATATAATATATCATTATATAATATAGAGAGAATTAATCGGGTTTTAATCGGGTTTTAAGCCACATTTCATTCCTCAGGAACCCTAGGCATCTTCCCCGTTCACCAGCAATTGCGCATAATTTTAATTACAGATAATTTTGAGCAATACCGCATTATTTTTGAGCAAAACCGAGTGACTACGACTAAACCCAGGAGCGGGGTAGGACGCGCGTCACTCCCACGCACCCGAGCACAACACCAAACCGCACACAGCCCGTGCTGCGGGGCCCTTCCCGCCGCTGTCCGCCCACCGCCCGGACCCCGCGCTGGCGGCGACGGCTCGGGGGTACCCGAGGCCCGGCCCCGGCCCCTCCGCGTCGCCCGGCAACGGCGGGGCGGGGATGCTCCAACTGTTGCCCGCCCCGCGGGGCCGCGCTCCGCCCGCCCTCTCTGCGGGGCGGGGACGGGGCGTGGGACGGCACCGACCTCCCGGCGCCGAGCCAGGTACGGGCAGCCCGGCTGGAGGAGGAGGAGGAGGAGAAGGCGGGAACCGGCCGGTGTCTCCTGCGGGGTGAGGAGGAAGTTTGCGGCGGGGTTTTGGGGGTTTTCCACGCCGCAGCTCCGGCGCGGGCTCTCGCTCTGTTCCTCCGGAGAACCCGCGCCGTGGCTGCGGCGTGAGGAGAGGGGGATCCGTGATGGAAGGGGGATCCTTGAAGCCGCTCTGCTCCGGTGGGGATCCAGGAGCGAGGGCGGAAAGCATCGCTGGGGTTTTTGGTGCGGTATCGGCGTTTTCGTGAAATGCATGAAATTGCAGGTAGAACGAAATCTGCTGGGTTTTTTTTCTTGTTTGCTGAAGGAGGGGATTTTCGCTCCGGAGTTGTGTGTGCTACAAGGTTGGGCTCGCTATGGAAGTGAGCGGGTCCTGGGGATGTTGTTACACGGGAAAATCTAAAAGCGTATGTGTCTGTCAGCAGCTGTGTGGGGTGAAATGGGGTGTAGGGGAAGAGGCAGATATCTTCCTGCATAGCTGAGCCTCTTACGGCTCTCAGCTCTGTAACCTGGAGGTGCCCAAATACCTGGGATTTAAACCTTTATAAGGGGAAGAGGAAGAAAAGCGAGTACTTTTTAGGATGAATGCAAGCAGGGGGGTTTGCTCTGTAATTATTTTCTGTGGCGCTGGCAATGTGTTTGGATTGCCATTACTTATTGTTGAATGTTTTCAATACCCAAATGTGGTTGTGAATGCATTTGCTGGCTCCAGGATGCTAGTGACATAGGCAGAAAAAAATGAGTTGTGGTTAGTGTGTGGCTGTCACGACAGCCTGTGCTGGAGCTACAGATGCTGCCTTGTAGCCCTCGTGTGGCACCAGCACTGCCCTGGTGCTGTGGGTGAAGTGGTTGTGCTCCCGATGCATGTGAGATGTGTTTGGCTGCGTATGAAAGCAGCTCACAGCAGAGATCTTGTAGATGTGAGCAGTTCCTGGCCTGGAGTTGGTCGTGTCCCTGAAATGGAGAAGGGCAATTGTGCTTTTCTGTTAGGCAGAAGTGATGTGTGGTTAGAGATCCCAGGACAGGCAGGCGCCCTCATTGCTGTGTGCTGAGCTGATTTTGAGGTGGAATTTTAATGTTGCTGCTTTGGTAGTAGCAATATTTTCATTGCTTGTGGCAGATTTTTAAGGTTGGTGGCTTTGAGGGCTGAGAGAATTATTTATTCTCATGGTATTCAGCTGATTTATCTACTGTGGGTAAGGAGGAGGCACAGATGGGAGAAAATTTTTGAAATGGGTTCAGAATGGACTCCCTAAATGTGAACTCTGTGGTACTTGTATCCAGTATATTATATTATTACCTATATACTAGTATAATTTGTGATTATTTTGATCCTTGTTGTTATGTTATCATAACTACTTTTGTTAAAAATAGTTTTATTCCATTCAGATGACATGTGAATGGGGGGATTGCTCCAGTGATGGGCCTGGATTCCCCTTTCCCAACATAAGTTATTTTTCTGCCTGTGATCCCTCTGATTTTTGGGGGAGGTGGGGAATGACTTGGTGTCACCACCAAATCTGTGCAGTAGTGTGGAGTATTGTTCTTACAACTGGGCACAGAAGGAGGGTGAAACTTCTGTCGGCTGTTTGGCAGTGTCTGTTCAAACTGAGAGGAGTGTGAACTGTACCCAACACAAGATGTGGCAGCCTCCAAGCAGTTTCAAAATCATTTGTAATGGGTTTCTTTCAAGTTTGTTATTTGAAGAATTACTGCACACAGCAGCAAGTCTCCCAGAAGCCACCTGATGTGCAGATGTTTCTCAGCTGTGGTTGTCTTGACAGGGCTCTTACCACCAGGGTAGTTGGGGAATCTTTGCCATGTGCAAAACAAAACACTTCCCATGCCAGAATAGCAGGGGTAATGGAATTGCTTTGCTCCAGTTATTGATTAACCAGTGCTGTTACATCTGTCGAGCATAGCTTGATCTTAACTATTTATTTTAACTAGTGTCTTAGTGAAACACTTTAAATGGTTATTAAACTAATCATAGGTTGTTTCTGAATTAACCATTATCCAGATATTAATATCTTCAAATGCTCACCATGTTTATGTAGCTGACCCCTTAAAATTCTGAAATGTAGCATAATAATGTCACTCCTTTTGTACTTTCTTTAGTCATTTAGGTTGATTGCTGCACCAAACACAGGACAGGCTCTGTAAGTGCTTCCTGACAGCACAGGACAGTGCTTTGGGCACTGTGTTGCAGCTAATAATGAATACTGCTGATTAGTAGGAGGGGGTCTCTGCATATGATTCTGCTTTGAATTGTGTTTTCAGTTTGCAGCCTAATCTTAGAAATCCTTGGTTCCCATCTGCTTTGTCTGTGCGGGTTCAAAGGTATCTCCTGCCTTTGTGTATTTACTGTGTAAATCAAAAAAATCCAGCTTATTGACCAAGCCAGGGTCTATGATCAGTGGGTTCTTAGTTTGTGTTTGTCATGTGTGGAGCTCGATGATGTGCATGGCAGCCTTTCTGCAATTAAATGCTTTAACTTCACTGTAGAAACTGAAAAAAAAGGGGGAAAGCCTGAAAAAAGCACTTTTTCACTGAAAAAAAAGAGCAGGTATGTGAGAGACTTTGTTTAAAAATAAATAAAATGTCCTTTATAAATAGATGGAGAGACTAAATTTTTTTAAAATCCAGCACTTGCAGTCTTTGCTGGGTAAAGGCTGCAATTCCAGTTATTCCTGCAGCAGAAATGCCTTAACCTGTGGTTTGCCCGGCCACCAGCTGAAGAGCAGCCAAGGTCCTGCAGCTCCTTTCTTCTCCTAATGAGGAGCTCTTCAGAGCTACTTCAGTATTTCTTAAACATGAAGTAAATTACCTTTTAGGCTTGTCTACATTCAGAGTGACCAATGAGCTCTGGGAAGTGTTTCTGTATAAACTACAGCAAAGCCACATCCTTAATGCTTTCCCTCTGCTTGCCAATATAAACTACTCCTCATCAGGCATGGCTGGACTTCTTACTGTGTTGGAGAAACTCGAGATGTTTCTCTACCTCTTGGGGTCTGAAATTGCTCCCATTCCCCCACCATCCCTCCCTGCTGGAGATTGCAGTGTAATCTAACCCGGGTGGTGGCAAGACAGAAGTATGAGTTGTGAGGCAAAAATCTTTTTTTTCTTTGTTTTTCTTTAAATGACCTTATTTCCTTGTGTTTGCTGGAGACCAGACTTGCAGTAGTATAGAAAATAAATGCAAAATTTAGAGTTTCCAAATTCCTTGGGGGAAGGGAGTTTGACCAGTGTTCCTGTGAATAATTAGCTAAGACACAGGCAGAACTGTTCCTGCCTGGGACAGCTTCTTCCTGTTCTTCACGCTGTTTGTGCCTAATGGTGCTGTGGAGGTGCCAGGAGGTGCTTCCTCCTCCTCCTCCTCCTCCTCCTCCTCCTCCTCCTCCATCTCTCCCAGGGGCTGGGGCAGCTCTAAGTCAGCTCAGGGAGCTCTTCTCCGATGTGCCTGCAGCGCCTGGGGCAAGTGTGATGCAAGGGTTTTGTTATTTATTGAGGCCCCGAAGGGTGACCTTGTGGCTGGTTAAGGAAAACATGTTGGGTGTGAGCTCGACTGTCCCCTGAGCAGCAACCACCACTGGCAAAGAGCATCTTGTAACTTGGAGCTGGTTAATTAGGGGTCTGAACTGAGAAGTGAGTGCCTTCGGCATTAGGACATTTTTTTGAAAGCAGCCTCCAGGTGTTCACTTGTACCATTGCTTCAAAGTAACAGTCTGTGACCCTTGAGCTTAGGACTGGTCTGTACTGGGAGGTCTGTGGGTGCCTTTGACCATGAGCTGCAGATCTGTGATTGCTGTGTGAGGAATGCTGTGACATCTGGCCGGGGCACCCAGGACACAACCCTGGGCACAGTTTTGCCCCCAGGTGATGCTGCCAAAGGAATGGTGAATGCTGCTGCCCCCAGTGTGCCAGAGCTGCCCTCGTGGGCCTGCTGGCAGGCTCAGCAGGGGCTGAGCCACAGACCCAGGCAGCAAACCCTGCTGAGAGTTTGACATTTTCTGTCCTCCCTCCCTGTTACTGCCGTTCTGACTTTAAAAATAGAATGAGATTGTCTCATCTCAAGGCAAAGGCTTCTCAAGAGGGTTCATTATGTCACGTGTATTATCTGCTCTGCAGATCTTTTTAGGCAAGTATGAGTATTTTTTAAAGTTGTATACCAGCTTTTATAAACCAAGGTCTGCAGCGCTCCCACACGCAGCACGAAGGTGATGCTGAGTTGCCCATAGCTCATTTTAACATACAACTCCCTGTCCAGGAGGAGGGGGTGGCATGGGGTACCTGCTGGGGGCTGTCCCAGCAGCTCACTCTGTGGGAAGGGCCGTGTTACCACTCTGAGGAGGTCTGGCAGCTTGCACAGTCACAAGCATTTCACTCTAGAAATGTTACCAGAGACTTTTCAGGTAGTTAGATCTCGTTTCTTCTCTTACTGGAGTGGACTGAACTTGGGAGTTTCCTGAGTGATGTTTGTGACATACTTGTGGTGTGTCATCACGGTGCCACTTCACACCACTTTTTTTAGATATGTGAAAGAAAAAGGAAACTGTCTTGCAGTTCAGAGGTAAAAGTGCCTTAAGCAATGCTGCAACAAAGTGCCAAGCGATGTGGTGGGTTTAAATCTGAACTCTGGTTGATGTGCTGGCCCCATCCATGCTGAAGGTAATGCACTCTTATTCCTAACACTGCATATTAGGATGTTCTTTCATCTGCAAAGGGATTCTCCTTGCTTTGATGACCCTCCAGTGATGGCTGATGAGTGTATCATAGTCCAGTAGTGGGGAGCAGCCCAGGGAGTGATGGGACACAACTTTAAAGTAAAAGGAAGAACTTTTTATTTTTTTACTTTTTTCAGAGGATCAAATTAGCAGTCTGCTAAAGCCTTTTAATGCTAAAACTTCCAGAGCATAAACAATGACCTGTGAAAAGGAGTGCTTGGATCTGGACCCTGCATATGATGAAGTCTGGCATCTCCATTATGGCCAATTAAAGTGACAGCAGAGTGTAAACACTCCTGACTCCTGTGTTCCCTGGCTGGCTCCTGGCTGCACATAGCCTTTTTCCTCTGCCTTGGAAAAGGCACGATGTCACTTTGAACTTCCCAGCCAGAGCACAGAGCAGCATTTCAGAACCTCTGTGCCCTCTCCTCGGGTGGAGGAACAGCAGGAACAGCCCAGAAGCTGAAGCTTGGTCTTCCAGTCGAAACCTGTTGTCCTTGAATTGCTCAGTTGTAGAGAGATAGATGTTATCCTGCAGAGGGAGGGAGGCTGGCAGTGCACTGCAGCACGGGCTTGCCCTCTTCTCTGGGGACTCTTCAGTGCCTTTCCAAGATGCTGTCCAGCACTCAATCCAAGATCTGGATTTTAGGAATAACCTTGCCCCTAGAAGTTCCTTCCAATACCCACAACAATGTGTGAAGCTTTGCCTTAAACTGAGCTTCAAATATTGGATTTGAGTAACTAAACAATCACAGGAAGCTGTTGCGTTGACCAGACTAACTTTTGGCCCTAAATAAGTTCGTATTTGAACAGCTTAGTAGAATATTGGTGCTCTGCATGCTGGTCTTGAACTTGGAGAGATTTTATATTCCCAGTTATACTGGGAGACGGGGTGTTCTTCCGTGTTGTGCAGCAGGAGATGGAAGTGGTTTGTGTGACTTCCTCCCTCCCCCATCAGCCTGCCTGTGAGCAGCCTGCTCTCCCCTGTGCACAGGCACAGCAGCCTGGGTGAGAGAGAAAGATGTGGGCAAGAGCCAGATGTGGGCAGGAGGGATCCTGCCGTGGGTGAGAGCTCACTCACGTCATGGGCATGGAGGCACATGTGTGGTCTCAGTGCTCCTACATTTTCCTCTTCTGGCTCTTCCTCATCTCTCCTGTTCCCGTCAGATCAAAGGGTAGATCAGCACCTCCCCACCTCTGCCTGACAACTGAAAAGGAAAGGAAATACGCTGGGGAAAACCTGTGCTTTAAAAATGCAGCCCACTTGGTGTAAATATGCAAATGTTTGTAGAGGAGTGGCTGTTTCTAAAACACATTAGGGAGAAATGCTTCACACCCTTCTTTGTCAGTCGGTAATTAAGAGAATACTTGCCTTCCAATGCAGTGGCTGCTTAAATAAAGATGAGAGAGCCTGGATTTTCTCTTATGATAGAGTGCAACAGTAAGTAACTTTCATCTGAGACCAAGCCTGGCACACCTCCACATGGCACCTCTCGCAGTTGTGGTGAGGTGACTTGAGGTGACTTTTCCTGTGCTTTTGCTGGGAAGAAAGTGGCTGGGGAAGGTGCAGAGACTCAGGCTTCTATCTGTCCCACATCAGATTCAGCTTGTCAGAGGGGTCAGAGGCATGGTCCTGGTGAAGGAAGGGCCATGGCTGGTCTGCATGTGGCATTTCTTGTTTCTGGTTGTGTGTGATGGGTCCAGCTCTTACTAATCAGATTGCAGAGTGGTGGGATACTTGGATCGTCTTTTCTTCCCTGTCTCCTCTGGCATACTGTGAGGCTGTCTAAATGTCAGGGGTGTTGGTGATTTGGCTGTGATGGGAGTGAATTTTAACAAGGCTTGCTCTTCAGCATGAAAGTATTGATGTAGGCATGTCATGTAGCCTGTCTGTCAGCCAAGTTTCTAGCTTTCAGCTGCTTTAAATGCCTGTTTCGGAGATTGCTTCCAACCTGGGAAAGCCCAGTCAGGTCAGTGCAGGGCAAGGCAGAGCTGTATTCCCATACCCACCTAGTGCTGACACTGCTTTCCTGCCCCACAAGGATCAGAAGGAATCCATGGGAATCGCTGTCTTCTGGCTACTGCTTCTGTTTGGGGTGGCTGTTGGAAAGGCAGGCTGGGCTTACTCATCTGCCTTCAATGCAGCCACACAAAGCCTCTTTCGAGGAAGGGAATTCATTAGTTTCTGTGAAGTGCCCTTGGATCTGTGGGCAGCAGGTGCTTCTATAGAGCAAACTGTTGCTGAATATTCAACAGTTGCTATACAAGCGTCTGGCCGGCTGCCTGTGAAGCACTTGGAGTTATCTTGAGCATCCGATTGGATAAAGTGCATACCACTTAGGGCTTTAAAGATACCCGCAGCTATGTTGTATTGGTGGTGTTTTAACGTTCAGGGTTGGGTTTTCTTTTTATGAGAATCTTCCAAGATCATAAGCAGCAGCTTTATCTCTTTTGACTCAGCCAACAAAGAAGGGAGCTGCCTAGGAGAATGACAGCCCCAGTGATTCATATTCAAGTCGTCAGAACCTCATTCTCTTGGCTGGTTTCTGCTAATGACATGTGCACTGGAAACAAATGACTCAGGCTAGAAGTGTCTATTCATCTTTAAACTTCTTAAACTCTCCTTAATCTCAAGTTAGCTCTCTTGAGGCTACCTGAATAACACTTGTTCTTGCCAACCTCTAATTTGGTACATGAAATACTGTATATATCTAAACTATGAAGGAATAATTTGAGAGGCTAATGTGTACAATCAGCCCCCCCCCTTTTTTTTTTACTTTAATTTCCTTAGGTGTGGTTTATAAGCAGCTTGTGCTAGATGTCATCATTGGAAGTACAGTTCTGTGAGAAACCATGACCACTGAACAATTACAGCTTCAAATAACTTACAGCTTTACTCAGTAAGGTGTGGATGCCTGTATATTGTTTACCAGCAACACAGCCTGATTCTGTTGTCATGTAATAGCTTACTTAAACCTGTATTAGTTATTTTAAAGATGCTTTGTCTCTTTGTCTGTGTTCTCCTAGTGATTATTTAGGCCACAGAAGGAAAAGTTTTAATTCAGTGTGTGATTGTGACAGTTGTACTGGAGGCTGGTTTCACCCAGGGAGCTGAGGAGACACCACAGTGGTGTTACCTGAGTTCCGTGCTTTACAGGATCTGCACGAGGGCTCCCCATGTGCCAGGAATATTGTATTTTCAGGGGGCAGGGATTCCACACCCCTAAGCTTTTAAAGCTCAGTGGTACATCGTGTAGTTCTGCCCACAGGGAACAGGCTGGAGCCACAGTGGCTGTCGCTGATCTGGCTGCCGTGCATTGCCTGAAATTGTTAGCAATTGTTAGAATTCTCCAATTGGAGATGGACCTTGAGCACTTTAAAGTGGGAATTGACAGCGACTGGAGCTGAGCCCTCCTGCTCCTGGCAGAGTCATTCGAGGTGCTGCTGGCTTTGAAAGGTCTGGGGTCTTCAGTGTGTGATTTGCAGGGTGCTCAGGGAGCAGCTAAGATGTGCTTCCTAAGCATCCACTTTGTTTGCATCGGGCAGTGGGGTTGGGCCAAGTTTGCGAAGAGGGGCCTTGGCAACCTGGGATATGCATCTGCTCTCCCTCTGTGAGGCAGCAGCTGAGGGGGACCTCCTCCAAGGAGCTGGGCTGGGCCCTGTTCTCCATTTATCCAGTCCCCATCAGTCCCCGAGCTACCCCTGCTCGAGGGTGGGATCAGCAGAAGGGAGGACCCACTTCCAGGAGGGGTTCCAAGTCTGGCAGTGAGGCATTTCCGAAGCTGTAAAGCAGGTGTTGAGGCTTGTGAGGGACCATCACCTTCAAAAACTCATTTCTTTTATTCTTCCTTTTTTTTCCCCTCTTTTTTTCTTTTCTTTTTTTTTTTTTTCTTCTTTTTTTCCTTTAGAGGGCTTTAAGGTGCAGGAATAGAGGAATTACACTTTGGAAAAGAATCCCTGGCACTGCTCAGGCTGGGGATAGTGGAGTGTGTGCTGTGGTGTCGCTCAGCTCTCCCATACAAGTAAACGTGTGAAGGTTGCTAGAAAGGGACAGAGAGGAGAAGCCCTCTGAAGTTTAAAGAGATGACACTGCACATTTAATTGCTAATGGACTCTTCAGAGAGCACCTCAGTTGCTATTATTAGAACAAGCAAATGTGCAGTGTTACCTACAGGGAGCAAAAAGAGTCTTTCGTGATCTTCTTGACCTTTACTTTCTTGTGTTAATTTGCTTAATACCGGAGAGATTTTCCTGCTGTAAAAACTTGCTTAAGCAGAGACTTCTCCAAGATCTCTGAAAAACACATGCTTATTGGGAGCTTCAGGGATCCACTGTGTATTGCTTGCCCCTCTCTTTCCCTCCCAGATCAGACTTTTACCAGCTGGTGCAATTCCATAATAGCAATCAGGCTTTATTGCATTGAACTTGTTAAGAAAATAATGTCTGTGCCTGTGGGGCTCAGCGTGGGGGAGAAAACTTCGGGAAAATGTTAGATAAATAAACACTTCTGGGCACTTCTGAAACATTGTCATTGCTCTTTGCAATCTTTGCTTTTTCAACACCTACTAAAAAGGACTTTCTGTTTGTGCTATTTGTAGCTCCCAAGGTAATTTGCAAAGAACAGCAGTGGCGTTATCCCTGCTCGCTTTGGGAGGGTGCAGGTCAGGTGTGCTGAAGAACCTGGGGCTGAGGTGGGGCAGGTTCCAGGGCTGCTGTCTGACCTGCCAGACCTGGACCCGCTGGGGATGAGGGGCTGGGGCTCAGAGCTGTGAATTCCATTGCATGAGGCAGTGTGGCTTCAATAAGTACTGTGTGGTATAGACCAAGGATAATCCTTTGGGACACCTCTTGAAGCAATACCTCAGGAAAGTTTCAGGCATAATAAAGCTGACACAGAAAAGTGGGAAAGGGCTTTTTGAATAGTGCCAGGTGTTTCACTGACATTGCTTGTTAATCTGGAAGGCTTGTTGAAAGCTCAGCTAGAAGAGCATCCAGGTGTCTGCTCTGAGTGTGTACCTGGAGTTTCAAACACAGCAGGCAGTGCTGTCCTTTTCACTGCTGGGGTATATCTTAGTTAATGAGATTTGAGCAGGTGGGGTTGTTTGGAATTTCTTCAACCTCCATATGCTGAAGAGATTTCAGAGTTATATGAATTGGTATTTCAGGAAAAAGCTGGATGGTGAGACCTGCATTTCTAACAGGAGTTGCTGCAAATCTTGAAAAGCTGCAGCTTCTGCCTCTTTTCCTGTTGAAGTTGAAAAGGCAGTTGGTGTCATCAGCACAGAACATCACTGGTTCTGCAAAAGTGGGTTTGAGCCTCCTTGGCTCCAGCAGAAGAGTATCCAGAGGCTGAGGCGGTGGACTTGGAGCTGAGTGGTGCCTCTGGGTCGGTGTTGCAGCAAACGTGCTCACAGCAGGGCAGGGAGTGCTGGTGATAGTGCCAGTGCCTTGGGATTCCTGGGTGGGATGGCAGTTGTGCCTGAACATGAGGTATATCCCTGAACGAAATGCTCCATTCCTTGTGCCAGTGAACTCAGCTTTAAAAACTTCACTTGCTAGTAGTAGCTCAATGGTCAGGCTGCCTGTGGAGCTTCCAGATGAGTTTTGGAGTAGAGCTCTGAGTCAGGACTTGCTCTGCAGCTCTGAGTTGTTTGTGTCATGCTGGATGGGAATTGTCAAAGCTGCATTGTGTGGCTGCTTATCAAAGGATAGAGTAAAATCTTAGCCTTCATTTTTTCAATTAGGAAATTTTTTTTGTGCCTCAGGGACAAGCAAATAGAACCCAGCTTGTCTTGGCTATTCTTAGTGTTTGTGGGGCAGGAAGGGGAGGGAGAGGGCAAACAGCAAGAGCAAGGAGTTGCAGTAATGAGAATGATGTCTTATTTTAGTTGATCCTTAATCAAGACATGTGGCTCCAGGAAGAGATGATTTTGCCCTTTTTTTCCTGCTCTCATATATCTTTGTTTGTCACCAAGACTTACCCTGAACGATTTAATTAATTTAATGCCTGCCAACTCTTTTTTCATCTTACAAATTTTTGTCCATCCTCAAAGACAAGGTAAACCATTGGGCTTACCTGGTTTGCTTTTGTTTAATCTGTAATATTAATCAGAGAACTAATTTTTGGTGACTAATATATTACCATCTCTCAAAAGATGTCTCATTTTGTTATAAAACTTTGAGGATATTTATTACTTCAAGTACATTTTGTTAGTGAATTAGGGTAAAACTGACTGCATTTTATAGCTGGGTGTTGTGTCCTTCTCCCCTGTGAAGTCAGAGGCAGTACATGAGCCCCTCTGGAAGGTACAGGCTGCTTTATTGGCTTGAAGGAGCTGGCTTTGTAAAGCAGGTCAGCTTTTTGTTTCATGGCTGTTATTCAGTGTCACTCTTGCTTACCAGGGCATCCAGAGAGTGTCTTGTTGCTTCTCCTGTGTCTGCTGAGCTGCCTTCAGGGCTGATCTGAGCTGACTCCCGATTTTCCTTGTGCCAGGGCGGTGAAATCCAGGACTGTGCCTACTTGGACAGCGAAAGCACCTACAGCGAGTTGGAGCTGTTTCCTGATGAGGAGGCGATGACTCTGGCCCAGCAGGAGGTTCACCATGAGTCTGACATGGACAGTGCCATCGAGAGCGCCCAGAGCTCCGAGGCCTCGGACGTGTGTCGGAGCGAGGACAAGGACGGCATGCTCGGTGGCCTCTTCCTGCCTGGTGACAAGTGAGTGGTGCCAGGGAGGAAGGAGCCTTTATGTGGCTAATCCCTCCTGGGGGAGGCTGAGGATGGCTGATGGATTTAGAAACTTAACATCCATTTACAACATAAGGGGGATGGATGTCCAGGTCCTCTAAGTGGCTTAGACAGCCTCGGTCCTGGCTCCTTCTGGCACGTTCTGTGAGCACTCACAGAACGTGCACGTTGTGTGTTGAAGTGAAAGCATTGGGTCTCTCCAGAACACATCACTGCAATAGCATCTCCCAAAACCTAGGTTCTTCTCTGTTGCCATAAGCTTTATCTGCTGGAATTAAAACAATACTTCCTGCAAAGCAGTTCAGTATGGGGAATACTGCTGCAGTCTTTTGTACATCTAATTGTGTACCCGGTATTGTGGGCTCTGCTGATTTGCTTTGCAACTTCACGTACCAAGATAATTCTTTGTGTTTCTAATTTCCCATTACCTATATTGTGCAACAGTAAATTGTGTTTAACACGGGGTGTCCTGGCATGTGTGTGTGTAACCATAGTTTGCTCTTAACACCAGTGTCTCTGTAACCCTAACTTGATTCTTCCCAGGTGTGTACCTGGGAGTTCTGGTTAAAGGTGTTTGTGGGGGAAAAGAACCTAATTTGGCTTAATCCTGCTTTGATCTGAATTAATGCAGTTACCACCAGACAGAGCTCAGCTGGGCTTGCTTTGTAAGCTCTGCCTTGTCTTCCCTATTTTTGTCCTGTCATCTTGATTTGTGCCTCTTGAGCTTTGTTTGTTGCTAAGGCAGCCTTTCTTCTCTCTCCTGGGCCTCATTGGATGCTCCCTGTGCTGCCTCATTCCTGAATTTCTCAGCTAGCTGAGTTTTGGCCTTCTCCCATCTGCCCAAGCAACCTCAGAGACTTTATCAAGATAATTACAGTTTCCATGAGCTCTTTATCAAGCTTGTCTTCCTCCTTTGCTTGCCATTCCCAGTTCTCCAAAGCCCCATCCTTGTGGTGACTTTTCCCATGCTGTGTTTGAGATGTTTTTCCTCCCAGCTGTGCCAGTTAGGCTCTTGTGAAGGGGGTGGGCAAGGCATTGTGCCTCCTGTACCCTCCTTCTGGGGCAGGCAGGAGCTACCAGGAGCTACTGTGCTCTTCTAGACCTTGATTTGTCCTCTGAGACCTCCTCAGCCTTGGTAAATCTGTGGGGGGGAAAGCATGAGAAGCTTCAGGCTTTTCTGTTAAAAGAGGCAATAGAGCTATTTACTTTGGGCAATAGAGAGATTTACTTTGCTGCTTGCTGAAGAAGCAGGTGAGGTGTGTATCAGGTGTATCAGCCCTCTGAAATCTTGCTCTGAAGAACAGGAGATTACCTTTGAAAACAAACCAAAAAAACCCCAAACAAACGAAAAAGCACGAAACACTTGAAAGTTCCCTTCAGAAAGTGTTAGAATGAGGAAAATCAGTCACTTTTAGCAACTCCTTTGCAAATGACTGTGTGATTCCTAGGCCTCTAATCTTGGTGGAAGTGTTACAAGGAGCTTCTTCCCAAACTCACTTGGTGTACCTGCAGTTGAGATGCAAACAGCAGTAGGATTGTAGGATCTCCCAAAAACGTACCAATACACAGTATGTTCATGGCACAGCAGCACTTTATGAATAAATGTTAGTGTGATATGTTGAGCTTCTCACTAATCCCTCAGCCAAGGAGCCTTGTTAGATAAGTTTCATCTATTTCTTGTATGAGTATTCCTATCTTTATCTTTCAATAGTGTGCCTGGCTTGACTTGCCCTAATTTCTGTTAATGTGAATTAGATAAATGAGTTGCAGGTTATAAATGGATCTCATCAAAACAGGAGAAACAAAAGAGCATACATCTGAAATGTTGGCAGGCTTCCTCTTCTACTAATTGCTTTTGGAGGGAAGGGATATGCAAATGATGCTTGCACCATCCACCAAAGGAACACTGGTGCATGTCTTGTTTACAGCTCACAAGTGGGGTATTACAGGAAGAGGACTCTCCCTGTAGAGAGGTTGAGAGGCTCAAGGTAGACTCAGAAGAAGCTGAGGAGGAAATATTGTTGAGCTGCTGGAGAACAATGTCACCTGGGAGCTACTGTCCCATGGCTCAGCTGGTGGAGCTGGAGATACAAGAACTGTGCACTGAAGCAGAGGGAGAGAAAAACATGACCTGATCTGCATAAAGTGCCAGCAAATTCCATTGGTGCTCGGTCTGTACTGCAGAGGCCTTGGGTTCTGCTGTAGAGGGAACATCTGGGCAATGCCAGGGCCTCACAGTTGAAGCATCTATTTCAGGTTTTCCAGGTGGGTTTTCTGTAGGGAGAAGTTTGTTTGTAAGAACTTTTTTGTAAATTTACTGGCTTGTCTGTTTGACTGCCTCACCAAGGTGGGAGCTGAGTAAACCTGTGTAAAACACCTGCCCTCTGCAGGTGCACTGCACAGGGCAGTCAGGAGTCTGGGCAGGTGAACCCTGTGCACCCTCTGCAGCCATCTTGCTCTGTTTTATTAGATTTGATGTGCTCAAAACTGCTCTGCCAGCTGCTTTCCTGTGGTGCCTGACTCTGCTGATCTGTTTACCTATGTACCCTCTTTCTCTGAAGTCACAGGGTCCTGCCACTCCCTACCTATTTAACATCATTTTAGGTACTTTTCTGGTAGTTAGACAGCCTTTTCTTGTGGTCCATATATCCTCTGCAAGACAGAATTTGTCCTGATGGAAGAAGGGGCAGGAATCCAGCCTCCATTAGTCACATCAGTAGCTTTAGTGACTCTCTGGTAAGTGGTGAGCAGAGGTTTCTTTCTGACCACACACACAGAGGACAGTGGCTGGAATTCCTGGGGTGTGGGAGAGGGTGTATCTGGATTACTGGGAAACTCTCTGATTATGGAATAAGAGTGACAGCCTCTGTCTTATACATGTTCCTCTCACTATCCCATGCATTTCAGAGCTGTCTGCATGGTTCCTGCATTCAGAGCAGAAATCCCCATGTGGTCTTCACATGGAAGTGGTGGCTGAGGATCATCAAAGTGTGCTCTTTAAAGCAAAATGGTTTGTGTTGATCCAAACTTATCACACAGGTACCTTGTTGGTAGATTCTCATGCTCTTGTCTCTCAAGTCACTGTCAGCTGCACATCAGGTATATTTAGCACTTCAGGGCTTTAGCACAAAGGTGGGTTACAGCTTTAAAGAGGGGACAGCCTGTGAAGGTGGAAGGTTCCATATGAGGTGAGGTGCTGTCAAAGTCGGCCTTCGAGATGTTTTGACCTCTTGTTTCAGGTCAAGTCCTCACAATCCTTCTGCAGCATCTGACCTCTCCACTTATTCCACCGCCTCCCTGATCAGTAATGAAGAACAGTTTGAAGACTATGGGGAAGGAGATGATGTGGATTTTACTCCCAGTAGCCCATGTCCTGATGATGAGACCAGAACCAACGCCTACTCTGACCTTGGCTCATCTGTATCTTCCAGGTTGTTCCTTATTAATTAACAGGTTTCCATTTTTATTCTTCTCTGACCATAGCAGAGTTTACACTGGTTAGGTAGACTTACCTTAAAAGCAAAATATTATGAGTTCATTTCCTGCCTTCTAATTGACAACCTGCATGTAATAATAAGAGCTATAGCAAATATATTGTTTCTGATTACCTTGGTTGGGTTCTGTTGAAATAACTGGGCTATTTCACTTGTTGAGATTTCTTTCTATTGCAGACAGTAATTCCACAGTTCAGGGCTAGTATTGGAAGGGATTTGCTGCAAAGGAAACCAACTTCACATTATGTACCCACCCTGATATAGGGAAGACTTACAAGAGAGCTGTTTCTGTTTAGCATTCTGATACTACGAATCCTTAGCACTAATCTCTGAGAGGAACTGCTGCAATCTGTTCAGGGGGTTATTTGAAACAAGCATCCTATTGACTTGGAATGTCTTGGGAAACATGAGCAAGTAGCTGCTGTCTGTTAGGAGCTACAAATCCACAGCAGTGCCCTTGCCTCCTGCATGTATCCTCGGTCTCTGCAGCTCTTACATCTTGTGGCCAAGGCAGGTCCAGATTGTACAGTCCTTCCCTCAGGCAAGGGAATGGGTGAGCAGGGCTGGGAAGAGCTGAGCATGAAGATTCTCTAGGATTAGTCTGCTTGGATCAATAGCACACAGAGGTCTTGTCTGCACTGCTAACGCAGGACAAGCTCACTGCATCCTTCTGTTCCGCATGCAGCCCCTACGTGCTCCCTGTGTTTCCAGCATTTCTGCAATCCTGCCTGGCCACGTCTCTCATGCATGCAGAGCCAGACCCCTGTCCACTGCCCCTTCATGATGATGGTTCCTGTCTTTCATCCCCTCTTTCCTCAGGTTTATGCAGCACTTTCCATTCTCATTCCTGGGGCTCAGTGCACATCATGCCATGATTGCTGACTTTTATTTGAGTTTATTTTCTCTTTATCATGCCAAGAGGTACTGTTATCTCCTCTACAGACCTGTGTCCACTTCTCCCTTCCTCCTCATTCCAGGGTTCCTATCATCCTACCATTTGAGGGGATTCATGTGACTTCCTACCAGACCACTCTCTTCTTCATATTCCTGCCTTTCTCTTGGAGAGAAGACTCTTCAGGTTGCATGCCAGGCTCTAGTGGGAAGATGGGCAAGAGGAGAGGGGGACATTGCTGAGGTTGAATATACTCCTGTAGCTGCCTTTGCTATGTGCATCACAGTGGACCACATGTACCTTTTGTTGTTCTTTTGATCACCCAAACTGATTTTTTCCACTGCCACCCAGAAACATCCACATCCTCTGGAAGGCCTCAGCTCAGACAGGTGGACTTGCCCTAAGAGTAGCACTGGCCATCATCAGCTCTGAGCTGTGGTTAGAGATGTTCTTCAGGTCCCTCATCTGTGACTCTGACACACAGTCATGAGGAAAACCTGTTGTGGGTTGGTTACTACAGCCAGTAACATCTCTCCTTTCCTGCAAACAGTGCTGGCCAAACCCCCCGAAAAATGAGACATGTTTATAACAGCGAGTTACTGGATGTTTACTGCTCACAGTGCTGCAAAAAGATAAATCTCCTCAACGATTTGGAAGCCAGGCTGAAAAACTTGAAAGCAAACAGGTAAGCAGCCTATTTGCACTGCTTTTGGCAATGCCCCCTTGACATGAGACTGGCTAATAGCAGGAGGAGAGGGAGAGCAAGCCCTCTCCCTTCTGTATCCTATTCCATCTTACACATTGTTCTTCTTACAAAACAGTAAGAAATTTAGACTTGGATATGTAGCCCAAACCAATATGCTGTTCTTCATCAGCTCTTAAATATTTTTTCTGATTTAAGGTGCAGACATCATTGCTAAACTCAAATATTTTAACCAATGAGCTCTTTGATTGCAGTGTGAGAGTGATATTTCAAGGAATTTTTCCCAGGAAGTGGGATCTGCTGTGCTGCTTAGTGCAGATCTACAGTTAGCTCCTGCTTTCTCCAGGTGGGAAGGAGGGATCTCCAGATCCTTGGCTAATGCACATAACCTTACATACACCTCTCCTAAAGCTACTGGTCAGCAGAGGTACTTGGCTTCTGTGGGATTTTTTTTGTGATGTCAACAGAACTTGGAAAAATGATAAATCCTATGGCAGAAGTTATTTTTGGAGTTCTTTGCAATTTCAGCCTTTTCCTTATGTTTCTCTCTCTGCCACTTGATCACTCCTAAGCTGTGCTGAGCACTTAAGAAGTGCTTCTAACAATCACCCAGAGTTTTTGAATGGAATTATTTGGTGGGATTTTAGCTCCCCCTAGAAACTGGATGTGAGTCCTGCCAGTCAGCGTAATCCTTGGGACGCAGCGCTGCACTGCTGCTTCTCGTGATGCACAGCAGTGTGGAACTTGCCATGAACAGTGCTTCTGCCCCAGCAAGGAGTCTGCCAACATCCAGACCATGACCAGCCAGTGGGAATTTTCTGAGGGAGGCTGGATATGCCAGACCAAGAGCTGTGTCTGTGCACACAGAGATGTGACATCTTCTTACCAAGAGATGCAGCAGGATATTTTTGATGTGGTTCCAGTGTTTTCTGGAGCAAGGGATCTTCGTTTAGATAGCACCAGTCTCTGGCTGCACAAGGGAACTGTAACAATGGAAAGACCTCAGTTCCTGTGCTGAACTGGGAAGCATTATGGGGAAGGATAAACTAACTGTTCATAAAATCATCTAAAAACTGGAAATCCAGAATAAATGTCCATCACTAACTTGGTGTCCCTTTGTGGTGTTTCTAATGTTAGTTTTGCTCTGATTTACACTGACAAATCTCTGCTACATGTAACAGTATCTGCAAATTGACTTTTTAATGATCACAGTAATTTGTGGCTTCACTCACCTTTGTGTTCTTAGTAATTGCAGCTTTTGATTCAGTTGTTAAACAGTATTGTTCACAGAATCATCTTTTGAGTAGGCTAAAAAAATCCATTATATTTCATTGTACAATCGAAATTGAGTCAAATAAGTGTTTAATTCCTATATCATTCCTTCTGTATCCATGTAGCCCTAACAGGAAAATATCAAGCACAGCTTTTGGAAGGTAAGAGTCTTCAAGTTTTGTATGAATATTTGTGGAATCAGCCATAACAATTCCATAAGTGGGAGTGAGAGATGAAAGCAGGAATAATTTTAGAAAAACAAAAATGTACCAAAATAAGTTTTTTAAGGGAAGGGGCCTGTGTTTGGGTATGAATGTTGCCCCTGTTACTCTTGGAGCAGGCGGCTGAATTGGAAACAGCTCTGTTAAAATATAGATAGTTTTTGCTTCCTTGTCTGCCAAATGTATTCCTTTGTACTGTTATTTCATTAGTCCAACTGCTGTTTCTTTAACCCTCCTAATGTGGGCCTTGCTGCTGTTGCGAAAATGTGAAGGAAAGCAAGAGCACCCCTTTAAAAAGGACATACAGAATTGTCATCTTCCTTTGACTGAGTGAACCAGCCCTAGTCTGGGGAGGGCTGTAAGGTTCAAAGACATTTTAGATAATCTCCAGTGTTACATATTCTGACACTATTCTGCAGTGGGAACTGCTTGATATTTCTTTTTTTCTGTTTTTTTAAAGTTCTTATGATATGAAATTTTCTAGCTTAACTGTACTAACCAATGTGCAGTGGTGACCTTATTTAAAATTTGTAATAAGGCAAATACAATTCAGTGCATAGTGTGAATAAGACTTAAGTATTTTTAAAATTATGTTAATGCTAGTGGCAGATCCTATCAAAAGCAACAAAGAACTCACTCCATAGAGCTAATGTCATTGACTGTGCTCAGTATGATTTCATTTAGCTACCAGTCTCTTGTAAGACTTGGGCTTAAACAGTTGTAATTTTAACTGAAATGATTGCACAGATTTTACCATGGATGTTCAAAGTCTGAAGCCAGACTCTTTGTCCTCCCTCCTCATCAAGCAAAATAATGATCCTTCTGATCTTTCAGACAACTCTTCCACAACAGTAACTTCAGCAGCAGTAATGGCAGCACAGAAGACTTGTTCAGAGACAGTATAGACTCCTGTGATAATGATATCACTGAAAAGGTGAGAATCTCTGTGCCCTGTGAGTAATGTACCCAACCAAATCCTGCTAGAGCCCAGCATCAGGGGATCAAGATCTTGCTCAGAATTACGCATGATCTGAAGTAGCTTATTTCAAAGGTCCTTGATGTTCCATTACTATTACCACTTTTCAGGCTTAACGCAAGAACTGAGCAAGCTCAGATCTAGGCATTGTGTTAGGACATCTTTATGGTGTGTTTGCAGTGATCACCTTCAAGGAACATGCAGGGTCTGAGGAACTCAGAATTGTGGAGCTTAATTTTGCTGCTGGCTTTGCAGAGAAATATGCCCCCTTTTAAAATGGTAGAGTAGCTAAATGCCAGTTCGGTACAGTGAAGGGGTGTTTAAAGAGAGACTCAAACTCAGTGTATTTTGCTTGTCCTTCCAGGTCACATACCTAGAGAAGAAGGTGACAGAACTGGAGAATGATAGCCTGACAAATGGTGACCTGAAGAGCAAACTGAAACAAGAGAACACACAGCTGGTTCACAGGTAACAAAACACAGAGCCAGGTCTCCTCACCAGTGCAGCTGTGGGGAAAGAATGTCCCTAGAGTATGATCAAGTCTTCTTCCCTAATGCTGACAGATTAAATAAGGCTTCATCTGAGAAGTCCAGGTGGAATAGGGCTGCCTTGCTGAATTTTCAGCAAGAAGAGGCCTGCAGACAAGTATTTTTGACAGAGGTGTTACTGACTTGTACAGAGAAAATTTGTCCGCTGTAAGAGCGGTTACCCCTGATGGTTGGAGTTTATTTCCTTGCTTGTAGCAAGAGCAGAATGCTGGGTGTTGGTCTTAGTCCCAGCTTTATGAGACTGAAAGAATACTAGATGAACTGATACTACTTAATTCTGTGTTTATTAGTAAATATGACAGATACTGGGAGACATTAAATGCCAAAATAGATAATGAATTAGAGTGAAACAAAGGAGTAGGCAGGAAAGAGAGAGGCAATGAATTTGCTTCTGAAGCTGTTACTGAAATGAGATCTGATTTCCTTAGAGTTCATGAACTAGAGGAATTATTGAAAGACCAAGAAACATCAGCAGAACACACTCTGGAAGAAGAGATAAAGAGACACAGAGAAGCTTACAGCAAGTATGAAAAAGAAAAAGGCACCGAAATTGAGCTGCTAAATACAAGGTAACAAACATCTTGGTGCCACCCTGAACAGGGCAAAAGGTCCTCTTTTCTTCATTTTTACTTTGCTTGTAAATGTAGGCTGTTCACCAGCAGACAGTGCACAGATGGTGGCAGGTTGGCAGCTCTGTGGAGTAGCTCTGCAGTCACGTGTCTAATGCCCAAAAGCTTGGAGGATGCTTTACATTAATGCTTTAATCCACGTGGCCCATGTAGACAGCTTAACTGGATATTTGGCACTGATTCAAGGAGGGAATTGTGACCAGTTCTAGCAAATGTTTGTGCCTGCATTTGTTTTTTCCAACTTATGTTTTTTCAGCTACCTCTTGTTAGGAGCACAAGAACCTGAGGGTCAGTGTAGCATTTTGGGCCTTAGAACCGAACAAGCAATGCATACTAAAAAGTGCTATGATTAGAAAGATTTTCCCTATTTGGTCTTTCTATCAAGTGCAAGTGAGATGGCTTTTTAGAGCACACTATTGTGCATGTCTACATTCTTGAAGAGGTATTTGCTGTAAGATTTTTGTTATTAACACAGGGTTCAGCAACTGGAAGAAGAAAATGGTGATTTGAAAAGCACTGTCACACGGCTGAAATCCCAAACAGAGAGATTGGATGAGGTAACAAAACTCCTGAGTCCTTGAGCAATTTAACAGCAGTTTATAAGAGCAAACTCTTACAGTGCTTGGCCCAGCTTCTTAAATTTTCCTTCCCTAAACAAGGTTATTGATGGAATTGGAACATTGGTCCAATTGAACATTTAGGGGCAGGAACATCCTGAGACACAAGGCAGTTTATGGCCAGCTGTGTCTGTAGGTTCCTGTTGTGAAGCTGAGCTGTGTCCTGCTCTTGCCAGTCTGTTCTGAAGTTGCCCATTGGTTCCAGGAGAGGCAGCGTATGTCAGATAGGCTGGAGGACACGAGTCTGCGACTGAAGGATGAGATGGATTTGTACAAGAGGATGATGGACAAGCTGCGGCAGAACAGGCTGGAATTCAACAAGGAGAGGGAGGCCACACAGGAGGTAAGTGTGAAGGGGGGTGTAAGACCAGGCAGTCTCACATCACCTGCATGGAAACCCCAGGGAGAAGGAATGGGCAGACATGATGAGCACTGAGAGCACCATATCCAATGAAGCTATTGCTGGATTGTGTTTCTGTGGGAAGGTGCCCACAGAGCAATGAATGTTGCAAGAATACTTAAAAAGTGTCAATCCCTGAATCAGCTCTTGGAGAACTGTGTGTCCTAATGTTTCCCTCTCTTTCCAAGGGAAATTATGCCTCTTGTGCATGAAGCTTAGCAATCACAGTCATTGCCAGCTCTGGGGCTGTTTAGGGGACCTGTGCTTGCAAAGGTAGAGGAAGAGGCTGTGTTGTAGGACTGTGGCCTCAGCCAGGCTCAGGGAGTGCTTTTGCTGGAGTACAGAGGGGGCTGTTTGCAGGGAGGGCTGCACAGACAGAGCCTGTTTGCTGCCCACAGCTCATCGAAGACCTGCGGAAGGAGCTGGAGCACCTGCAGCTGTACAAGCTGGAATGTGAACGTCCTGGACGTGGCAGGAGCTCCTCCTCCAGCCTGAGTGAATTCAATGCCAAAACCAGAGAGGTGGAAATGGAGCATGAAATAAAACGGCTGAAGCAGGTGAGCAGGGAAGGGCCTCTCAATCCACATCAAATGTACAGGAATACCTTGAAAAATGCAAGCCCAAGCGCTCTGCCTTCAGCTTTTGTCCCCTGCTTTCTCACATAAGCACAAGAGCCTTGTTGTATCTGTGTAGGACTTCTTTGTACTGGTGATGTAAATCATGCCCCAGGAAAATTCAGGCAGGGAGGCCTTGTCACTGGTGGTAAGAGTTGCTGTCAGCTTCAGCCTCACTGTATGTCATCCAAGCTACCTGTGATGTTAAATTTTTTTTTAATGAAACCTTGTAAGAAGAACCTAAAAAACAATGTCTTTTCATCCTTAAATAGGAGAATCAGAAACTTCGTGACCAAAATGATGATCTTAATGGACAGATTCTAAGCCTCAGTCTTTATGAAGCTAAAAACCTCTTTGCAACACAAACAAAAGCCCAGTCACTGGCTGCTGAAATTGATTCTGCATCGAGAGATGAGGTAATGTGCTTTTCTAATCAGGTACTGCATCCAAGAATATGCAATTTTCCATGTAATTAACTGTCAAGGTTGAACTATCTGAGGTTGACAAATGAACAGCAGAAAATTCTGCTTTGCTAAGAGTTCAAGGGTGTTAGAAGATTGCCTTAAATCTAACACTATCTTGATATCCTTATATTATAACTCTCCCATTTTTCTCTCAAAAAGATTTGAATTATTAGGACCTGAGTGAACTGTTTTGCAGTTCTAATAACTTGTATCTTGCAGAGTAATCTGAGAGTATGACATTAATTTCATACAAAAATGGCCATTGCTAGTTACTTTAATTTTTACTTTCTGTTCTAGATTTAGTTCTATGTTACTTCAGTAACAAGCTCTCACTTATATATTTGAGCTACATATTCCCTGTAGGAGAGCTGAATTCTTGAAGAAAGTAACTTGTGTGCAAATAATAACTTGGTGACGCTTTGAAAGATATTCTGGGGAACCTGTTTGTATGTGGGCTGAGTCCAGCTGGTGTAGCTTCCTCTGAGCTCCAGGACAGATTGTGAGATCAGGCCAATGGATACATGAGAGCTCCCAGGGAAGAAGGCAGGTTAGTGGTGAAGGAGATCAAAGGAATTGTTTGTCCTTGATGCTCTATTTCTTCCAGACAGAACTTCCCATTTCTTCATCAAGAAAAGTTGTGAGACAGAAAAGTCCTTTTTACCCAGTCTGTACTGGACTGCCCTGTCAGCCTTAGCTCCTGGGCAGGCCCTTGAAGTGAAGGCCCTTGAATTACATCCTTGTTAACTTAATTTCTTGTTCAACCAGAGCACTGTGAAGAAAGGCTGTTTACTTGTAGAGCTCTAATTAGCTAAAAGCAAACTGGCTTTTGCTATTGTCAAGAAAAATCTGACTTGGTCCCTTTCAATCTCGTGGCTCTGGCTCGTGTGAGGAGTATCCCAACACTCCCCCTTTAAAGGAGGAAAGTGCCTGAAAGCTGTGGCCCAGGCTCACCAAAACCTTGCAGACCTGCATAAGCTGTTCCCATTATGCCATTTTTCCTGTATGATCAGAACAAAGGTAACAATCTGCAGATTCAGGGTGGGACTTCTGTGAAGTCTTATGAAAACAGACAGACAAATAATATGAGCTTTAGGAGGATCTGGGGCTCTGACATGCCTTTTCAGTTGGGCATTAAACATTCAGAGATAAAAAGCAAAGCATCTTCATCTTTAGAGAGGTTGAGGGGCCTTTTACAGCCCAAAAATCTGGTGAAACACGTGTATTTAATACAGAACATTGAGTAGCAGGTGGGTTGTTCTTGTAGAGTATGTAGTGGTTGTTTTGGGGATTTTTTTGGGAGAGAGTATGCACATCTCTCAAAAAAATCCAGAGGAATTCCAGAGGAAGCACATATTTTTCCTGGTGCAAAACACTGAAATATTTGTTCTGTTCAGCAACCTTTCATGCAAACACTTTTAGATTTCAGTAATAATGAAAAAAATTGAGTATCATGAAGCTCTTGCTCTGAGATGAAGCAGTTGAACGATGGTATAGATGCAGGATGGATTGGTATGTTAGATGGGGAACTTGTTTCAAATGACCTGCCAGAAGATCCCTGGAGATGACTGTTCACCATTTTCTTTGATAGCAAAGATCTGTAGCATACAGAATTGTTTCTAGTACAGATACAGAGAGGAGCTGGAGTTTGAAAATCTGTCACAAAAGGAATTGGTGATCCTGAGCAGGCACTGGTCTCTCACCTGTCTCAATTTCAGGCTGTTACATAAACTACTGAGAATATTTCAGGAGTAACTTGGAACTGTTATGTTTTAGCTCATGGAAGCCCTCAAAGAACAGGAAGAGATAAATTACAGATTGCGACAGTATATGGACAAGATAATTTTGGCAATCCTGGACCACAATCCATCTATCTTGGAAATAAAGAATTGAAGAGAGTATGAGAGGAAAAACAGCAACTGCCTGATATTTCTGCACATGCCACTGGATCTAAGCAGCACTCTGATACTGTAAATGAATCTATAAATTATATAATACACACTAGGTGTGAGTGTGGGTGCGCGGGTGTGTTTCTATGATGTTTGGTACACTGTTATTTGTCATTGAATTGGCTTGGGTAGACTTTTCCATGCACTTTCAATACCTGTGATGAGATGGATACTGTATATTAATGTAATAATGATATAACTGGATCATGCTGTTTTAGATACTGGACAAAATGACTCTACCTCTAGTTGTAAAGGTAAAAATAGACAATGGAAACATATGGATGTGGCCCTAACCTTAGGAGCAAGAATTTTTTTCTTTGTTCTTCCAGGAATTTGGGTACCACAAACCAATTGACATAGCCAGGTTCAGTTCCTGACTGGTGCTGACTGTAATTTCCTATTTGACAAACAAACAAAAAAACCCACCAAAAACACAACAAAACCCCACACAATTTGGGAAAAGACACTAAGTAAATGGGAAGGAAAGGAAGATACTGCAGAATTTTTGCTATTTATGAAAAATCACCATCCATTTATTTGCCACTGTCAGCACAAAGTCTTTTTCATGTAAGATCACTTTGGAGCCTGCTTTCAGATGCTCTGAGCCTGCTCTCTAGTGTGTGTGCATGTGTGTTTTTTATGCCAGGGTCCCTGTAGCATTGAGGCAAAGAGGTTTCAAATCTCTTCCCCTATTTTCAGGGGTAATTATGGGCCATTATAATGAATTCTGGGATTCTGCCCCTTCCCCTCACCCTGATTTTAAAGATTTCACTGAAGGAACACATTCCAGTTCTTACAAAAAAAAAAAAAAAAAAAAAAGAAATGAAAGAACAAAATATTTGCATGAAATATCTCACCTTAGGGGGAGGAGGAGGACCAGCCCTCCACATGATGTGCTGAGTTGCTTTCCCACCCCAGACAGCTGCACTCCTTTGAGAATGGCATTTTGTGGGCAGGCTGTGCAGAGGAACGGCTGGTTCCTGGCACAGCAGTGGAGGACAGTCTGGTATGGAGTGGCTTCTACCTATAGGACAGGAAAAAGAAAAAGAGCTTCACCTGGCAGGAGTTGCCAGTCCAGACTGAGCACACACGTGCACATCTAAAGCTCTGAGCAGGGAGCACATCCCAATTTAGACGAGCAGTTGTGCAGGTGCTTAACTTCAGGTGTGTGCTGCATCTGCTCATGGATGTCAGTGGGACAGAACATAAAGCTTTAAAGTTGAGTGTATGCTTAAATGCTGCCTTAAATAGGGATGACTTCAACATGTGCCTGTGTTCTCCAGAGCTGGATTTATGCTGTAGGGCTAGGACATTTTTAATTAATAATGTAGCTTATATAAGGAGCTTATGGAATTGTTTGGGTAGTTGAGTGCTAAAAACAAATTTTATTCCATGCACTTTTTTTAAAAGTAAAAGTTTCACACTTTTGATTCACACCAACTGGCACAGAAAGATCAGCCAGAGTATTTGGCTTTCCCCAATGCATAGAGATGTTTCCTCTATTGAATACACTCCCCAGAGGAATGTTACAGTAGCAATGACTGCTTTTCTGTGTATTTCTTGCTGTTGGCCGTGTCTTGCCCCTAGTATTCTCTTGATGTATCTTGGTGTGTATATGTGATGCATTTTTCCTGAATTTGAATACATAAAACTGTATTCGGTTAGGGATGTAAATATATATAATTTTTTTCTGCAATCTCTGTGCTCTTGCCTTCAGTGATGTGTTACTGGAGTGATGGGAAGCAGGGGACATACTGAATCAGACTTTCTTGAAGGCAAGAAAATAAAACCAGTTTGTTTCTATGTATCTGCATAGGCAGGTGTAAAGTAATGGAAAGAGTGAGGAACCAGAGAAATGACTGAGACCCGTAACACCCAGTGCACGAAGGTCTGCAGTGCTCTGGGATAAATGGGACAGTCTGGTTCAAACAGTCATGTCACAGGGCTGGGTTCCTGAGGCTCTGGGGTAATCTGGAGGAAAGGATTTAAAGACCACTCCTTTGCCACCTGGGAATGGTGTAAGATGTAACACTGGAGCAGCTTCTGTTTGTTTAGAAGTAGGTGGAACCCCATGGAAACCCCACATATCCACCTTTCCCACCTGCTGCTTCTTCTGGATGTGCCACCCAGAAGGTGGGAGAGAAACAGTTCAGCCAGCTTGGTGCTTCCTGCCTGCAGGACTCCTCACTTGCACTTTAGTGATGGCATTTCCCTCTGCCTGGTGCTGTTTGTGGGTAGTGCCAGAGACTTCACTCTTTTTGTAGGCCACAGAGAACTCTTCCACACTGTCAGGGGGCTGTTGCAAACCTGCTGTCACCAGCAGGGCTGGGTGACCCAGCAGCCCTGCTTCTGTGTTGCACTGCTGTGCTGCTCTCATGCAATGGATTTCAGTAAGAGTGAAGCTGTTGCAGCTTAGGCTGGTGGCTGAATGTTTTCCCCTAATTATTTTTAATTAAACTGGACTCGGCTTCAAAATTTCAATGATTTAAAGCCCATTCCCATTGGGGTGGAAGTGTTGAGGACTGCTGCACTCAAAGCAAAGCCCATGGACTTGAACAGAAGACATTACTGTAGTGAAAGCCAAGTTTTTGTGCAGACTATTATATGTAGGAGGTGAACAGTCACTAGTAGTGACAAGTAGTCACCGAATCTGGCTGATATCCCAAAAGGAATGCTCTAGCCAAGGGTACTCAGCAGTGGAAATTTCTTAAAACTTGCAGGACTTCTTGTTCAGCTCTGTACCCAGCTGTGTGAATATTTAGAAACTCTTCCTTGCTCCAATGTTTGCATATGAAGAGATGTCTTACCACCATGTTGGTGGTGTTTGTAACTGTGTTTTATTGTGTAAAGGAGGTATCCTTCTGCTCCTGTGGGGCCCTCGTTGTGGTACTGCCATCTGTTACTGTGGAAATCATATCCAGATACTTCCTGTGTTTGACAAATAATGGGAGTTGGAGGTGGGAGAGGTATTTCACTGGCAGATATATTTTCCTCTAAGGTATCCACCTCTAAAAAATACTAATTAGCAATTGTATTTTTAGCCTGAGTAACTACAGATATTAGAGCAACTCATCTTGCAACTCAAGCCCTGGAGAACCCTTTTATCCCAGAAAAGAAGTCATTGTGTTTTATGACAGACAGGTAATTTGGTAATAGAGGATGACTTGATGGCTCACTGGGGCAAGGAGAAGAGTAATCTGATACCAGTGTTGCAGAGTACATATTTTGATCAAGTGTCAGACAGAGACTGGCAGAACAGACAGGAGATGTTGCAAATGGGGAGACATTAACTTCACTGTCTGTTCTCTGATAAATTTCTTACTTCTTTGCTCTGGACATCTTTTGTATTCTCAGGCTGGCCATGAAAGAACAGCCTGCCTCTGTCAGTGTTACTGTTGGTGGAACAAGGGCCTCCCTTCCCTGGGTAAATCACTTCAGACACAGAAATGTGGTATCATCTCCTTCTAGCAATACACAGATGCAGTAAACACTCCTGTGTCAAACCCATGGTTCTATTTAACCCTTGGGGGTGCAAACACAATCCCAGGTACTGTATCTTGGTCTGATCCTTGGTTCATTTGACCTTAGATTCTGAAAAGCTAAATTATTTTCTTGTCAAACCTGTTGCAAACCACTACAGGTATTTCTGGACAGTGGAAAAAGACGACTGGCTTTCTGGCTTTTGGCTAGAAGCTGCCCTTGGTCAGGCTAGTCCCACACAAGGTACTGCAGAAAAATTACCTCTTTCAAAACTTGCACTTGAAGAGTACCTGAAATGCAGTCTCTTAAGATTTTTCTGGTATTGGCTGCTTCCCTCCAGACTTCAATCTTCAGCTGCTGCCTTGTTCTGATTTCACAATGACGCTGATTCAAAACTGCTTTGACATCAAAAGATTTTTCAGCTTTTTGAATAGCTTCTATTTAAGACTGAAGCTATTAAAGAATTTTTCTTTAAGTGCAACACTGATGAACTGTAACTATCCCATCTATTTTTAAGGAATTTTAAATATGCAAATATGTAGGAAGTTTCAAAGAAACCCAGCATCCAATGAACTTTGGTTGCCAACTTTCCTTTCACAGTCTTTGGGAAAAATTCAGATATTTCTCAGCCAGCTCTGCAGGGAGTTGAACACAGCATTATTAATTCTCAAAGATCTGTATCAACAAATATTTTGCTGTCTGAGTGCAGCAATGCTCCATTTACTTTGGTAGAACTGCATTGCTCTCCAGAGAGGATCTAGGGCAGTATTTAGGCTTCTTAATCTGGTTTTTAAATGAGGGCTTGGAAGCTGATATATAAACACACATTGTGGGCTGCTACACGAGGCACTGCTCACTGGTCTGTGCATCATAGTGCCCATGACATGTGATGAGTCTAAGAACTGGAATTTACAAATAAAAGAATGCTTTTTTTACATTCTTTAATGGCAGTGAATATGCAGTGGTTTTCTCTTAAAACAAATACTGTATGGTGTGGTCTGAGGGATTTTTTTCCAAGGAAGGAAGGAAGTAGCAGCTGATCAAACACTTGCCAAATCAGTGGCTTGGCTTATACTGATTTAAGTGAAAACTTGACTCAGACTTTAACTGAGCAGCTCCTGGTGTAAGCAGCAATGCTCACATTCTTGTCAAGTCATTTGTTACTCAAGAAACATTGTCAAGAAGTCACGACTGGTTGGTTTTAAAGGACATCAGTACCACAGTTCTGACATTTTGTTCCTTTGCATCTCAGCAGTTTTGAATTCAAAGTATTGATCCTAGGAGCAGTTTGCTGTTAAATCATGCACAGGTTTCTAGTTAATGAAACGCTGCATGTAGCTTTAGAGTTTGATGACAATTGCAGTCAGTGCTGGCTCTAAATCCTGTCATTCTGCATAACGCACTGGGAGTTGGTCTGATGTGCAAGAGAGTTGTTTCTTTCTGGGACTCTTCCTCAGCATTCTGTTGACAATTACATTCTTGGTCTTGTCCCCAGCCACCATCAGGTGTCTGTGTGCCTTGGGGCAGCACTTTGAGCAGATGGGAGGGACAAATTCAATATTCTTGGCTTTAGTGTGACTTTAGCTACCAAGGCAATGTTTTTATACCAGGCCAGTCCTGTCCTTGCCTTTTTTGTGGTTGTGAAAATTGGTTGTGTCCCATGTACATGATAAAACATTGTAGCTGGTTCTCGTGGTATACAAGCAGGTAGGGTGAGTAAAGCTGAAGGTGATCCAGGTGAGGGATCCCTGGGATGTGCCTCAGTTCTGTGCAGGTGTCCCACTGCACACTCAGCTGACACACTCTGGAGGCTCAGGCCTGCAGCTCAGCGTGGCCAGCACATCACAGAGGTCACAGCAGCAGCCCCCGAGGATCTGCAGGCAGAGCCACGCTACCGGAGTTTGCCACAGTGTGGAGCCAGCTGACAGGGCTCCTGCTGCTCTCTGCACCCCGGGCTTCTGCTTGCTGGCTTCAGTCTGGGGCTTTTGTTCAACTGCAAAAGTAGTACCTGGGCAAACATACTGTTAGAGAGATTCGTTTTTATTTAAACTTTAAACCTAATGAAAACATTAACAAACTTGGGCTTCTGCAGTGTAATTTGGACACCTAGCCCTGGAATGGAGGTGCTGTGAGTGGAGCAGCTGTGACACCTGAGCTGTCAGCTTTGCTGTCACTGTTCTGGGCACAGTGACACCCTGGAAACCCCTCAAAGCTGCTGTGCCCCAGTGAAGGGTGGCAGGGGGACACATCTGTGCAGGGGTAAGGGGGCTGCAGACATTCCTCCTCCCAGTGATGAACTCATACTCCCCAGCATCACCCCTGATTTATTTACTACCTTATCCATAGCTAAATTATTCTGGCTTTGGAAAAAGGACATCAGAAGGAGAATCAAGAATTTAGTATCCTGTGAACACTTCAGTACACTACAGGGCAGTAAATGTTGCACTGATATATATTTAAATGCTGAGACATTTTCAGAATTACTGTAAAATCAGTTGTGAGAGCCATTTGTTTTTCTCTGTTGCACAGACTAGTCACTTTTTTTGCATGGTTACATATTTTAGTACTTGTGCCTTTTACTTCTCTGTTGTGAGGATACATTTTATTTTCACATTTTATCATCTGGTTTGGACACTTTTTATATACACTTCTTTATTCATCTGGTTTCTTGTAATGTACATGTGTATATATAAAATAGATCAGATTTGTATTCATGTGCCTCTGAGATGTAAAAAATATTCATTTTGTACAGGTTTTTTTAGAAGCACTAGGTCATGGTCTAAATTACGTAGCAAATGAAATTTAACATAATTAGCAGTTCTTTGTCTTCTTTTAGGAATGTTGTGTCAGATGGTTGGTCTCTTGTAAGGCAATGTCACACCCACTCTGCAGATTTATTGTTTTAGTATTGTTTTGAGACCAATTCTATCCACTTATTGGCTTAAGTTAATTCAAAATAATAAAACACTTAATTAAATGTTACAGTCCTGACTTGGTGATTATAGTTTTTATTTCCATTAAAGCAAATTTGCTTCCTTTTATACTTGAAATGGGCACCAGACCAAAACCTCATTTGAACACATTGCCCATTTCAGGTTAACTTCCATTCTGGGATTATTTTTGTGGGATCAGGCAAATGATTTACTTTGACCATTGAAATGGAAAAAGAAATAGCATTACCAATTGATAGACTCTCCATCTTAGAGTGCCTAAAATGCATTAGTTACTCCTTGTCTTCCCTGCCTGGCTTCTGTGGCAGCGTTTCCTAAGGACAGACCCTGGGTCTGCATTCCTCTTGCAGATGTGAGAGATTGGGTGTCTTGCTCTTCCCATTTTGGCAGATGCTGAACAAACTCCTTCCCTTGGGGTTTGTAGCACAGCACTCTCCCACAGCATTTGGGAAGCTGTGTGGACGCATTGTGAGCCTGGACATCTGTAACTGGCAGTGAGGGCCCTGGTCCTAGGGGTGTCCTTCTCTCCCTCCAACCTCTTCTCGAGCTGGTGGTTTCATTTCTGGACTGTTGACCCTGCTTGTCTGATGAGATCCTCAAATTGTTCCCTCTCTCACACCTTGTTGTTTATCAGTACCCCACTTACCAGCCCCCCGACAGTGAGATAATAAACTGTGGTAAGTCTCAAGGAAAAAAAATCATCAATGTCCCCTAAATCTTTCAGAAAATAAATTTTTTATCTATAAAAGATTATGTTCCAGTCTCACAGAGCAGAAATTTTTTAACTGAATTTGACACCGATTTCACAGAATATAATGCTGCCTTAGAAGCAAGGAGGTGGTTTTATTTTTTATTTCAAAGGCTGCTTGGTATGAAAATGAGCAAAGTTCACTTGCTCCATTGTTACTGAAAAAAAGCAGCCAGCAAAAGTGGCATATGACTATTTTTAATCTCATTCTGTAATTTATAACATCAGTGAAGTGATGTCAGTACTGTTGCAATGTGCCATTACACTATTTTCTCTGTATTTTCTTGAAATACTTTTTGGGGACAATAAAGCTGTCCTTGCTGATGTGGATCCTTCAGGTAGCTGTAATGTACAATTAGATATGTAAATAAATTATTTGCTTTCCCTGCATGACTAAAGCATTGTCTGTGGTGGGTGACTGATTCAATGTCCCTCCTTACCATCCTCCCTGGTCCACCTCCATTTCTGTGCTTCATTTAAAGGATTAGCCAGTTCTGTTCTCACCTGCCCAAACACCAGCTTCGTTAACTTTGCACAAGTTACACAGATGGCACCAGGGAAGATGCTTGCACAGTACATGCCTTACCTGATACCCACAGTTGTGTTAAATTTCCAAGCCCAAGCTTCACAGGACCAACCCATTAATGTCTCCACCAACAGCGCTGCCCTTCTCAATTGATGGGAACTCCAGCTGGGAGCTGTTTGTAGCTTTTTGGCTCCAGCTTTTTTTTGAGACTTAAATACAATTATTGACTGACCAATGTAGCTAATGAGCACGTGCTGTGGCTCCTTCCCCGAGGAGCTGTGAGCTGTTTGTGGGGAGGGCACAGCCTGGAGCTGTGTCCTGGGGGATCTGGTGCTGGAGCAGTCTGAGCTGGCACGGCCAGCAGTGACCACCCCAGGACACGTGCTGAGGGGACTTGCACACCTCAACCGAAGGCAGCAGCTTCCCTGGGAGAGTCCCGAGGGAAAACTCTGCCATGGGCGGCCCCTGGCGAGGCTGAGGCTCTGGGTGTACTTCAGAGGCCATCCTGGGAGCAGCACCGCAGCCTTTGTCCTGAGGGACCAGGACAGTGCTGGGACACCTCTGGCTGTGACTGGGAGCCAGGACCTGTCACAGGAGCCAGGTGTGCTGACCAGGGAAGACCCTCAACCTGATGTGGGCTCAGGCCAGGGCTCACCACATCCCGAGCTGGCGGAACAGGCTCTGCGTGAGGTGCGATGGTGGAGGACACACCCAGGGCCTGCTCGTCTGACACTCTGAGGTAATTTTTTCTTTTAATCTCCAGTTTGAGCCACCAGACCTGCTGGCTTCTTCTCTGGGCTTTATTTTGGCTGCTGGAGTCAAAAGAATAACAAGTGAGGAGCAGCTTAGGTTCCAGGCTGCTTTTTGGAAGATCTGTGTGGAGGGAGGGCCGTGCGCCGTGGGCAGGCCCCTGTGGGCAGGGGCCTGGTGTCTGTGGGCAGGTGAAGGGACACCTGCCCTGGTGTCTGTGGGCACATTGCCCAACAGAGGGGCCCGGTGTCTGTGGGCAGGTGAAGGGACACCTGCCCTGGTGTCTGTGGGCACATTGCCCAACAGAGGGGCCCAGGGCTCTGGGAAAATGCTGCTGACAGAGGGGCAGATGCTGTCAGCCCAGAGAAATGCTGGATGCTCCTTACTTGGGAAAAATGGAGCCTTTTTGTTATGTGTTGAGGACACTCCAGGGTGAGGTGTCCCCTCAAGCAGCCCAGTGCCGTTCCTTGCCTTGTCCTAGTTGCCCAGCAGCATCTTGGATGGAACCACCAGGGCTGGCCTGAGAATGTCAGCAAAGCTTACCCTGTCATAGCCACAGGGTGCAGGTGGGTCAGGGATGTGTTTTCACAGGGGGTTACATGGGTTTGAAGTTTGACTCCTGAGAAGCTGCTGCTCCCACCCTCAGCCTGCACCTCTAGTGTCACCTCGTGTCTTTGGGCTAACAAAATGTGACTATTTTGCACCTGTGTGAAAGATAGTGAAGGGAGCCAGGGAACCAAGCCGATGGCATATTATTTAAAATACAAAGCAGAGTTGATAAGATCTCTGCCTCCAGCTGGGCTTGGAGCAAGGCAGAAGAGGAAAGGGAATCATGAAAAGACTTCACTAGTCAGTTCAAGCCTTGAAGGGCAATTTTTTTTCCTTTCAAAAACATTTTGATGGTCTTCAAGTGATCATACTATACCAAACAGCTTTCATTTGACTGATAATAGTCTCTAAACTTGGTATATGTCTTTTAGAGTATCATCCCATGAGGCTGTGAGGTAGCTTTTCTCACACTGGGTACAGATATTTGGGGGATATTTGGGGAATCAGGGTAAAGGTACTTTATGAATAATCCATGGAGCAACATGTTATCTTCTCAGGCTCCCTGTTCCCAGATTCCTCCCAGCAATGAGATGTTGGATATTCAGATTTATAACAGCAGGCTCAAAGAAAACTGCCTACTGTGTATGCTAAACCACTTCACCAGAGAGACAGGGAGCAGTTTTGTCCTAAATCTCAGCTGCTCAGTCTAATGTGCTGTACTGCTGACCTACTTGCACAGCAGTTACTTGCTAGTACATGAGAAAGACACAGTGGGAAAGCAAACCACGTGTTACTCTGGGGGCAGGAATCATCTCCACCACGTATCACGAAGTCTGTAATAGTTTCTAGCAAATTATGCTGTTCTCACTGGGCTGGCGAGACACAAGACCCTTTGGTCATTTTACAATCAGGATTAAAGCTCAGAACTCCTGGGAGGTGATTGTTGCCTTGCTCTGATCGTTGGGACGGGGAGGGGAAAGTGGGTTTGGAGGCAGACAGAGGCTAACTGGGGTAGTAGCAGAGTGGGAAAGAGATTGCAAGAGAATCGGGGAGTGACAAGGAGGACTTTACAAAGAGGAAATACATTTCATGGGAGCGTGAAGGGAGTACATCAGCCAACTCCTGTAGTCTGGCAGCAGACTCTGATCTGTTCAGGTTGTCTTGGCTGGCACATTTTCTTCAGCATAGCAGTCTCAAGGCCCTGACTTTGATGTTTTCCCTTGCTCTGTTCACTGTTTGTGATGGCCCATGTTTCTCTGTTGTCCTGAATCTCTGATGGCAGACTGGAATCTGGGATGTGTCACTCCACTCTAAATGCCTTTTGACACATGCAGTGCAGCAGGGACTCTTGTAGCTTGTGTAACTCAGGGTGAAATTCATCCTTAGAGCCAACTGCTTTTTGGATGCATATGACCAGTAAATTGAAGACTGTCCCAGATGTATAACTGTAACTATTTGGGTTAATGGTGATTTTTAAACAACTTTGCAATGATCATATGTCAGCATGTCCTCTGGCATGGTGCTTAAATCTGAATTTCCATCACACTGGAATCTTTGTGCCTTGGCAGATGAGGATGCAGTTTATATTTTGATGTGATAGTGTGCAACAGGGGTTATGACTCAAGTACAAACTGTTGCTGAACAGACAGAGGAGTTGGGCTTTGGCACCAACAGAGGTAATGGAACTCAGCTGCTGAAAGGCTGTGCTTGCTCTCTCCCTGCTGGACTGGAGAAAATTGCTGGCTGTGTCTTGTGAAGCACTGTCTCTCTTGGTCACCCTGTCACTTTTCTTAACGTGCTCAGGCTTTTATTTGACACCTGAGCAGTCACTGGGCAGAGCTGCTCTCAGCCCTTTAGGAATCCTCTGCTCAGCCTGAGCACTTGTCCCACCTGACAGAGCAATAACCCTGCCCAAGCCTGTCCCTTAGCTCTGGCTGTGCACAGCAGTGAATGGGGGGATGCCCTGAAGAAAAGCAGCAGCAGCAGAGGGGTTTGCTTTCATTCTTGGAAATACTGTGTAAATCTGGATTAAAGGTGCAGCCCTGAAGCCCCTCCTCAGTGTCCCCACTCCAGGGAGCAGCAGGGCCGGGCCATGGGCACAGCAGAGCTTCCCTGCAGCAGAAAACAGCCAGGCTCTTCCCATCATTCTGCCAGAGCAGGGGAGGGTGAAGGAGCCTTGCCAGGGCTGTCCTGTGCTCAGGGATTTTTCACTGCCCTGAAATGCCAGGTCCAGGGCCAAAGGGTGCAGGATGTGGCTGAAAAACATCTGCAAGTTCTGTAACCCCAGCAGCTCTTGCCATCCTGCTGTTTTCAGGACCTGAATATCTCTGGGATCCTGACTTCCCAAATGACTGTAGCCTCAAAAAGTAAACCTTACTTTTTTGAATAGCCTTGTTGCCGTATTTGTTTGAAGACCTAAAAATGGGACCCTCAGGAAAGCAACTGTTTCTCTTTGGAATGAGTTGATCAGGCCTCACGAGGTTGGTTTATTCGAGAAAGGAGCACACTGTGAATGCAGGATGCATGCCTGTAATAAAGGTTGTGTAACTCAAATCTGATTCAGCAGAAAGTGGGGTCTGGTTATAAATTCATAAAGTGAAAATAGTGATTCTACTATGTCAGATGGCTTCTAACTGTGCCTGGATTTTTTTGCTTTTTGTCTGTTTGGTTTGGCTTGTAGTTTTCAGGAGGAGTATGTAAGCCAAAAAAATACCAGATTACTTTCTGCCCAAGACTGGTTCAAAACTAGAAACCAGGATGAAAAATTTCAATGCAAAGCTAAAGAATAGTTCAAAACCACAACCTTCAAATTCTTCCCTCCTGCCCTTCAGCTAGGGGTGATAAAAATGAGAGCTGATTCATTTCTTGGGTTTTAACCAAGTGTTAGCCATAAGACTAAATATTTGGTAGCTGGAAACCCAAAGGAGGAAATATTAATAATGCAGTATTGTATTTATGATTGATGCTATTATGATTTGACTATGTAAACAGAACATAATGGGTTTGAAGTAAAACGTGAAAATTCAATTTGAATATCAGGAAACACAGACTGCCTGATACTGTCCCAAGGGAAGGGGTGGAAACGCCGCTGTTTGGCTCTCAGAGAGGCGGGTGGCAGTGCCGGAATGGAGCTGCGCCATGCCGGGACAGTCCCCGCCGTTCCCCGGTGTGCCGTGCCCGGGAGATGTGTCCCAGCGGGCCGGTGCCGCAGGGCTGGCTCCTGCCCTGGGGACCCTCCCCGGCCCCAAAGCGGGAGCAGGTGCCGGAGCACTGCCGAGCGGCAGCGCCGGAGGTGTGTGTGAACTTGGCAGGACTTCCCTCGTTCCGAACAGCTGCTGTTTGTTCCCAGAGGCAGCCCTGTGATTTCGCGGTGATGCTCCACTTTCCTCTGTCGTGAGAAACACCGGGAGGAAGGAAAGAAAAGCTTCACCGGGGACTCCGCGGTGTCGGAGCAGCGGCGCCTGGGGACACCAGGGACACGGCGGGGGTGGCGGCAGCGGCAAGGGCTTTCCGAGGAGCGCCGCCGCAGCGACACGGGGCACGGGATGCCGAGCTCTGCGGGCGGGGAAGGGACCTCCCGCGCTCCCGTTCCCGGCGCTCTGCCCCGCGTCCGCACGTGCCCGCGGAAGCCCCCGCACGGCGCGGCCGCCCCGCCCCGATCCCACCGCCCCGGGCCGCCCTCCCGGCCCGGCCCGGCCTGTCCCGTCCCGTCCCGTCCCGTCCCGTCCCGTCCCGTCCCGTCCCCTCCCGGCCCGGCCGGGCCCGGCCTACCCGCGCCGATCGGTGCCTTCCACTGGCGGCGCGGAGATGCAGACAGCCCGTCGGGCGCGGTGGCCAAGTGGTAAGGCGTCGGTCTCGTAAACCGAAGATCGCGGGTTCGAACCCCGTCCGTGCCTGCCGAGGCAGCGCGGTGCGCTGGCAGCCAGGCCGCCAACGCCGCCTCGTTTGCGGCTTCTTTTTGCTGTCGGTGTCGACAAAATTAAGACCCGGAGCCCCGCGAAGAAGCTGCGGATCACGGGGTAGGTTCCACCGTACGGCCGGCCGGGTGTCCCAGAGTCCCGCGTGTCTGTGCTGCAGAACAGGTTGGGAGGCGCGGGTGGTACCGTGAGTCCTTGGGTGAGCATCCCCCGGAGCCCCGGTGTCACCCACAGCACCAGATCCTTGCAGACGACACTTCTCGGCGTTTTGCCTCAGGACCTGTGTCCTGAACTGTGTGAATCACAGCTAAAACAAAGCAAATGTTTGCGCTGCGATGCCGCAGGTCAAGTGTTAGGTGCACTCGGTGTGAGGAATCCTCCTCCTTGTGCTTTCTCTGTACCTGCTGGGTTTGATGTACTTCTCACAGATAGACAAGCTGAATGCTGGAATAAGCAAGTGCTCAGTGCAGTTAAAATCGTGTGATTGGTAAGGTTGGACAAGCCCTGAAAGATCATCGAGTCCAACCATTAATCCAGCACTGCCATGTTCCCCCCTAAACCCGGTCAGCTGCCACATCCACATTTTTAAACCTTTCAGAGATGGAGATTCCACCACTTCTCAGAGCAGCCTGTTCCAATATCTGACCACCCTTTCCATGAGATTGTACCATTTATACCAGAATTTACCCTAATTGCTTGGTTCTTGATCTATCAGTCTGTGCAAAGCATGACGCATGTGTGAGGACATTTCTGCTGCCTCTGTATAACATCACTTTGGTTATTGCTGCTTTCAGAGAGCTTGAAATAAAGAGTAGAGTCATTGTATTGCAAAATCAGCAATAGCCAGATATCTGGGCAGAGCAGAGGAGCCTCTTTGAAACAACTTGCTGCTTCCTTTGATGCTTAAGAAAAAGCTGGTTTTGCTGTTTCCCGTGCCACACTTAGCCTGGACCTGACTGGGCAGGAGGCTGTCTGCCTTTCTCAGCAGGGACTGGAAGTGTGTGTGCATGAGGTGTTTGGGGAGGTCTGTACAAAATGGTTGTGCAGGATGTTATTAGCAAGCCACAAAACAAGCTGTAGTATGTTTTGATATAAAAGCAGGAAATACAGTTTAGAACTTGTTTAGAAAAATGCAGACACTATTTTACTTGCAAAATAGAGTGCTGTCAAATCCCATCACCTTTGTTGGAGGCTTTTGAGGATTTAAGTTCCAGCTTTGAAACACCCTCTTTTGATTTATTTTTTTCCCCTACATCATTTCACAGCGGCATGTCAAACCAAAATGTTTCTACTGGTTCAAAAGCCATCTTGCTGCTTTTGCAGAGATTTTCAGAATTCTGTGGGTTTGTTTCTGGTCGAAACCAGCTGTGAAACTGAAGTTCTCCCTGAAGCAGGTTTCCCATCCTATAAACTCGAGCAGTCAGGTCCTGCCCAAACGTGTGCCACGAACCCAGGACTGTGAACCAGGTATTTTAATAAAGCTCTGGCATCGCTGTTCTCTGTGGCCATAACACATACAGGCAGCTCACCAGTTGCTTAACTTCAGTCTCTGCAGAACTGGAATATTTCCTTCTAGCTCCCAGGTGTCTGTGAGGAAGGTCCTTCACAGGCTCCTGCTGAATTCCCAGGGAGAGGCCCACGGGAAAGCCTTGGCCCAGGATTGCTGTTGTGCATCTTCCCTTCTGGAACAACACCACGACAGGATCCTTTCTGTTCAGGGACAGGCAGCTCTGTGTGGGCCATCCTGCCCTTGTTGTTGTCTCCAGGGCAGGGTTGTGTTGGGCAGGTCACATGTTTGCTCACCTCCCAAATTCCCGCCCCCTCTTCTTGCTCACTCAGGCAATAAATTTGATTTTGGCTTTAATTAATAGCTAAAGTCCTGAAGTGCCAGCCAATGAACTTTAATCAAGGCATTTATGATCTGATCATAGCTGTGCTGGAGATGGGTTTGGCTTGGGGTTTTTTGGTGGGTTGAGGAAAGAGATGTTTATTTTGGACACAAATCCTGACTGAAAACATACATTTTTTTAGGTGGCCCTTTTGAGTTGCTTTAAGATCTTTGATTTTTTTTTCCCCAGAAAAACTGAGCTGCCTTTCTCTGAATATAACACCTCTATGAAATGAGGAGCTATTGAATGAGGATTAAAATGAGGCCCCTGTTAATTACCCAGTAAAACCATATTGCAATTAATGTACTTAAAAGATGTGTTACTGCTAGAAATATTGGCCATATTTAAATACAGAATTCCCTGTCCTCTCTTGCTTGACAAACCAGTTATTCAGAATCTAGACATTTTCCTGACTGCTTTAAAATAAGTGTAAAAAATAATCAATTTTAACAGTATTTCCTGTAACCTTTCAATTTTAGCAGTATTTCTGAGTTATGTGTTTTTAAGAGGCTGACAGAAAATGTTTGCTTTTGAAAGGTAAGATGTGAATGGGCACTGAAAATAATGGGGTTTGTTTGGATTATATGAACATTTTCAGCTCTTTGCAACTCTCCTGAGTGTCTGTTGCATCCTCCCTTGGGTCAAACTTCAGCAACCAAAAAGCAGGGTGTTGGGAACACGGTAGGAGCTGTGTCTGGGTCAGAAATAGCACTGAGATCACTGGAAAGCCTTGCTTGGACGTTGCTGTGTGGAGCCAGGCAGGGGGATTGGCCCAAAAGCTGGGCAGACCTATCTCTCCCATTAATAATGTGTTGGAATAATTTCCCACCTCTCTGATTTTTTGGGTTATCCTTCCATGGGATGGCTGGCACCTTAAAAAAAAAAAATAAATGGGGGGGCTGGGGGGGCGGGGAGGAGAGAGAGGAAAAAACCCAGCCACACAAGCCCTGAAACCCTGACCTTGGAAAGGAAAGGCCTGTGCTGGGTTGTGCAAACAGAGCATGGTGTGCCAGGGGTGACCAGGCTGAGCCATCTGGGCCATGGGCTGGGCACAGTTGCCCTCCCATTGTGGGGAGCTGTCCCAGCAGCTCAGACCCCTCTTTGTAAGGTGAACAGCACAACCAGGGTGGGAAGATGCTTCATGTGCTCAGTCCAAAACCTCAACAACATTTCCTGCAGGTTGGACAGCTAAACATACAAAGGGTTTTTTAAAGCTGCCAGTGTCAGTGAGACCACCCCAAAGGAAGCAGTGAGCTCAAATGAGGCACAGAACAGTATTTGCAGCATTGTCTGACTCAAAAATATATGGCAGAGTAAATAAACCCCAAACTGTGGAAATCTTCGCATGGCTACAGGAATGTGATTCCCATTTCTATTATGCCTGGAATTTAATGGACTGCTGAAGTTTGACCAAAAGGCATTTTTTGTGTCAAAATGAAAAATTACAGATCAAAAGGGTGACTTTGCAGACAAACATATCGATCTAAAGCCTGGGTGACACAGACTTCCTGGAAGAGAGCCCAGAAGCATGTCTGTGTTTAAAGTCAAATGGCTGTAGCCTTTTACCACTGATGAATAAAAAATGTTTTTGTCTGCATGCCGAAAGCTCCAGCAGAAACAGAAATTACTCAATTTGTTCTGCCAGAGGAGCAGGTACGTGTTTGTGAATGGTAATCCATTGAAGGCTCAGAATTCAGTAATTTTAAAAATGACAGTGAGATAAGAAATAGGAATTATTTTTTCCCCTTGAAAACTCTGTTTATGTCACTGTAGGAAAGACAGAGTGAGAATCCTTATTCTTAGTTCAAGGGACAGAGCTACCAGTGTCCCCTTCTCCAGAAGTGTGAGGGGAGCAGTTGGGAAGTTCCCCTGTGAGGAACCCAGTTGCATTTTTCTTTACTACAGGAGTAGCAACTCTTACGCAGGTCTGCACGGTTGCTATTGTCATTTGTAATTAGATATCAATGGACAGGTCAGGAAGGATGGATGGCCCAGCATAGCAATGCTGCTGCTCCTCTGAGAGCCAGGGTTACCAGTGGGAATGACAGCTGCAGGATTTTGTGAATAAGCTCTGAGGGCACCCATGAGAGGGAATGGGAGTCCTCACTGCCATGCTGGTGTAGTGCAGAGCAGCGCTCTGCTTCCCCAGAGAACCTGTGAAACAGAATTTAGATTAAGAAAGTGGTGCTGAATGGCAGCTACTGCTTCTGGGGAACCCAGAAAATGCCAGCTGACACTCCAGGCAGTGTGTCTCAAATGAGCTGCAATTATGCAGGAAAGGAGGAGCAAAATAGATGAATGGGAGATTACTAATCCCTTCTTCGAAGACTATTTAACCTCAGCAGCACAGCGCCTGCTGCTCACAGAAGCCCTGCTTGTCTCCCTGACTCTGTCTCAGGTACTTTCCTATGATCCTGGCTGTAAACTATATGAAAAAAAAAATTAGAAAGAGTATCAGAGCCTAGATCTGGAAGGTTTGTGTGCAGGGCTCTCTTTATCTGTGTATACTCATGCCTTTACCACTGAATGAAGTTCACTGCAGTGAGCAAGCTGTTGCAGGATGAAGAACAGTAACATGAGTATAGCTTTTATTGTGATGATCTTTCTGTAAATTGGAAAAAAATCTATTTGAGCTGATGAAATGATATGTTTGTAAATGCAGTGCCATGGGAGCAGAGTCAGGTGTTGGATTAATATAGCAATAGGACAAGAGGAAATGGCCTCAAGTTGCACCAGGGAGGGCTTAGGTTGGATAGTAGGAAAAATTTCTTCACCAAAAGGATGCCAAGCCTTGGAAAGAGCTGCCCAGGGAAATAGTTGAGTCACTCTCCCTGAAGGGATTTAAAAGATGTGTTGCTTAGGGACATGGCTTAGTGGGGGACTTAACAGTGCTGGGTTAATGATGGACTCTGAAAGGTCTTTTCCAGCCTAAGCAATTCTCTGAATCTTATGGAGAGGAATTGCCTTTGCACAGTACAGCTGCACGGGCCTGGTGATTACAGTGACAAAGCCAGGCTCAGAGGCCAGCCTGAGATATCAGGTCAGTGCAAAAACTTCAGCAACAAACAGGACAAGAGACAAAGGGCACACTCTGAAGCACAGGAGGTTCCATTCAAACATAAGGAAAGAGTTTTCCAAGTGAGCAGGACTGATGTTGGAACAGGTAGTGCAGTCTCTGTCCTTGGAGAAATTCAAAAGCCATCCAGACACAGCCCTGGGCAGCCTTCTTTAGGGGACCCTGCTTGAACAGGGGGTGGGACCAGGTGACCTCCAGAGGTTCAGCCTCAGCTATTCCATGAGACTCCTTTGCCTCTGAAGTTTTACTGTTTGCTGTGCCTGAAAGACATGGGGCCAAACCATCCCCTGCATTAAGAGCAGTGGCTGCCTCAGAGGGTGCTCTCTGGGGCTCTGCCTTGCCAGCTCACTTGTGGCAGCAGTGCTTCAAACTAGTGCTGAGTAGGTACAATCACCCAAGTTAAAGAATTTAAACTGTATATGAATTCAAGGCAAGGACAGCCTAATATAGAATGTAATGTTTACTGTCTTTGAAGAAGCTGTAATAAACTTGGATGGGAAGCTTAAGCAAGAGATGGAGCAATCAGCTGGCCTTGCAAGTATGTCAAAGGGTCCTTGGGAGCCTGAATCTTGTCTGTCTTATTGCTGGGCATTGTGGCCATCCATTTAACCCGCTGGTTACAAGAGTTCAATGGCGTGCAGTTTGCACTGTCACAGCCTTATTGGGACTGTGAGGATTATGCATCTGGATTGGGGGAATCCCTGTTACTAATTTCACAGGGATTGTACCCAAGTTTGAGCACAGATTTCATCACAGGAAAAGGAAAGCAAGACGTGTGTGAGGCTCTACTGGTGAATCTGGGTTTAAAGCCTCATTTCATATGTCCAGAGCATAAATAGGAGGATTCAGACTGTGACAGCACCTTTATTTAATTTTAGGGAAGCATCTTGTAGAGTCCTGTGATCACTGTCCCCTCTCAGCAGTCACTGCAATGCCTCAGTGCCTGTAGAAGACCTGCACAGTGAGAAATGAGCTCCAAGCCTGAGCCTGGTCCCTTTGAGACTTGCTTGGGCTGAATTCCTGACTCCTGTCCTTTCATCACTCTGGGCCCAACTGAAAGAGTACTTGTGAGCTACCAAATATAGAATGTGCACAGCCTATTTCACAACTGGAACTTGCAAATGCTGGAATGGATTTCATGGACTGAAGCCCCCCAGGGAGGGAGCATTACAGTAAATAATGTTAGTGTATTTGTTTAATCCCTGGGGATTGTGGAACGTAGGATTAAAGTGGGCTAAGGGGATTTCCCCATTGACAGCTGCTCCACAGTGCACAAACACACACACCCAATTTTTTTTCATGTAACTTGTTCAGGCCCAAAGAATTTAAACTGCATATGGTGCTGACCGTTATTTCCACATCTGGTTACACATGGCTGTCTCCCCCAGTAATTGTCTTTAATAGAAACAATTGGGGATGAGGTAGTTGTCCTAAGAAGAGACAGAGCTCTGTGTTTGAACAGGAAACCATTACTTCTGAGCTTAATCAGAGCTCATTAGTTCTGTGATTTTCTCCTTTCTCAGATATATGCACACATGCTTTAAATATGAAAGCCCAATTTTTGGTAGGGCATTCCTCTTGTATGGCTGATTTGCCAGAGGTTCTTTGGACCTGCAGAGCCTGGGCCAGTGAGCAGAGAACCAGAGCATGTCTGAGCGGTGACTGGAGGCTGCAGCTCACTGGTGTTACATGGGTGCTCTGAGGTGAAACACCAGGGTCTAGTAAGGATCTCAGAGGAGGGACTGCAGTTTCCTATGCATCCTTAATGAACCTGGCTGCTTGGTGCTCCTGCACAGGTACATGGGATCAGGCCAGCTCCTTGCAGTACATCGTATTTGCACATTTCTGAACTTTTAATCACAAACCTGCTATTCCTACTGTTCTGGTGTTCTGTCTAAAAAAAAAAAAAGAAAAAAAAAAAAAAAGAGAAAAAGAGAGAGAGAGAGAGATCTGACCCTTGTCTCTGGCCTGGATTCATATTCATGGGTGAAGACCAGAATTTAATCCTGTGCCATCAGTGGATTTCAACTATTTCTATCATTACACTGTGCTCAAGTTTAACATCTTTGACAATCCACTCTCTTTCTCAACAAGGTCAGATGCTGAATTACCAAGCTGTTGGCTACAAGTCGTTCTTGCTCACACGCTGCTTAGTACCACACACAAGAGTTAACAAATCAGTGGATCTACTGGCAGAGAAAGGTACTGCATAAGCACAGGCAGGATTGAGAAAGACAGACTCAGAGTAATGCATGTATTCATGACATATATATATTACTGGACCAAGCATTGTCCACAGGGTTCATGTCCCACTCAGCAGCAGGCAGGGCACGCTCTCACCCACAGAAGATCCCTCCTGACTTTGGTGGTTTCACACTTGGCTTCCACTTTGTGAACACCTTTAGAGAAGCTACTCCATCTGGTTTGTGGCTCTTGGGAAAATGTTTTCTTTTTTTCCAAAGAGGGCTATTTTCAGAAGTGACAGAATTTTTTGTTCCATAGTTACTGTTCTGGGCTATTGCTGGTCAAAAGTTATTAATATATTAACCTTTTGCCTGTCGAACAGTTGAAAGAAACTGGTTATGTTTATTTTTAGTATTGTGTAAGTTGTGATGCTTTACAACTCGATATGCTTGTGATTACATCTGAACTCTATGCGGACCTAATCCTCTTCCCAGCTCCCATCCAGGCAGGGGGGTCTTCTCATGCATTCCCTGTGCATGGATTCTGCACACCATGAAGGGCAGCCAGCAGGTATTTGTGAGAGGACATGAGGTCCTAAGACCTGACCTTCTCAGGTATGGAAGTACCTCCTGCCAAGTGAAGACTTGCCTGAAATATGCCTTATCCTGTTACTACCACAGGGCTGCCAGGGGCATCAGTGGAAGTGGGAATGGGCTGCCAGCAGCTGGGCACGTCCCATGGGATCAGGCTCCCTGCAAAAGAGCTCCTGCTGGGCAAAAATGTTGTGTGAATGTCTTGCTCTGCTCTCATGAAAATTAAGTGGTGCTTCACATCAGTACTAGTGGGGGCCAGGTCAAGACAAGAGGCAACATGTTTTGAGGCTGCTGAAAATAGCAGATTAAGCAGTTGGTCAGGACATCAGAGAAGCAATGTGCCATCAGCTCAATTAGGGAGGAACTCCATTCCCTGGCTCATGCTCTTCCTTCCATACATATAGGTACATTTTTTTTGCTGTGAATTTGTTGTTCTCAGAATTATTCTGTGGTGTTTCAAGCAGCTACATGATTGAGACAGAGAAAAAAAAAGTATTTAAAAAAATTAAAATGAGAGTGAAGTTGGCAGATGTAACTTGCATCCTGTAAGAGTAACAGTCTCTTATTTCCTAAAAGCTGATGAGGCCTTTTCTTGTTCAACCCAAGTGATTTCTACAGCATCTATTCCCTTCACCAGAGAAAAGGTTAGTGTCTTTTACACCTTTTCAGGAAGTCTTAATTTTTACTGTACTCTCTAGGCATCATCTCTGCAGAACCCTTCCAGATGGTCAAGAAATTCTTTCTTTTTCTAACTTCTGCCAGAATGTCTTATTTTCAAAAGGCTCATAGAGCTCTGTCCCTCTTCCAACCTTTTTGCCCATGGCCCATGATTCACTTTGCATTCTACTATCAGTTTTAAACAACATGTTCCTTGGCTCTACATATTCGTCAGGCCTCTAGCCAAGGAACAAGTTCTTCTGTGTAGAGGATGGCTTCACAGTGTTGATCGAGAGCAGTTCCGTGACAGATCAGTTCAAGTTCTCTCTCTGGCATTCTATCCACACAGGCCAGGTAGAGTTGCTTGCTACACACATAGCGATGCATACACAAGGCTGCCTTGTCTCCAGTATAGATACAGGAAAAAAATGTGGTGTAGATGACAAATAGGTGCATTGGGTGCTGAACCCAAAGATTTAAAAGATGAGGCCTCTGGCTATTAGCTTTGATTTTTTCATGCATGAACACACAATTATATAGTGCATGAACACAAAATTACCACATGCATGAAGGCACAATAATGTCATGCATGAGCACACAGTTATTTAATGCATGAACACACAATTACCTCATCCATGAGCACATAATTACGTCACACGTAAGTGTGCAAGTACGTCACAGATGAGTACACAATTACATAATGCATGAGCACAAAAGTCACCCAAAAGAAGCCAAAACCTTTTCAGGTCCTTGTGGCATTTTCCTAAAACACATTTACAACTGAGTGTAGTGTAAAGAAACTACACAATTTATACAGTGTACAGGCTATGCTTTGGGCCCAGATTTTCTCGGTCATAGAGGTGTGCTCACCCAGCTTTACTGGAGATGTAAATGAAGAGACTTGGCACACATGGAAGGGCAGAGTATGTCCTCTGACATACCTGTGATACACACAAGGTGTCCATACCCACTTCAAGGTGTGCAGGGGAAGGCTGGACATATAGGGAGCAATGCAGGGAACAGTGCAGGGAGACGTGTGGGACGATACCCATAGAGCAGTTCAGGGAGATGTACGGATACATATGCAGGGAGCAGTGTAGGGTGATGCTGGCTGCGAGCAGCCTCGGTCCGTGAGGCGTGCGGAGTGGGTGTCGCCGCCGGGCGATGCCGGGGTGACGGCACAGTTTGTCCACAAGGTCGGTCCGCAGGGTTTGTCCCCCCGGGCCCGGCTCGACCCTCGCTCCGCTCCGCGCAGTGCCGGGAGCGGCCGGCAGGGGGCGCGCCGCCCCCTCGGTGCGCGGGGCCGCGGGGTGCCCCGGCGGGAGGAGCACGGAGAAGGGCGGGAGCGGCCGGGGCTGCGCGGGGCGCGGCGGCCGCTCCGGACCGCGGGCCCAGCGCCTGCCCCGTGCGGGGCCGGCCGTGCCGGCGCGGCGTCGCGGAGGGCAGCGGGTGGGGAGGGCAGCCCGCGAGAGCTGCCGAAGCCGCCGGGCCGGGCTGCGGCGGGAGCTGCCCGGCGCAGGGGTGGGGACTGGCCGCTTCCTTAAACGGCGCGGGACCGGCGGAGCGAGCCCGCACCGCCCCGGTGCGCCGGGCCGCGCCGACCCTCCCGGGACGCGGCCGCAACACGTGGAGCGAACTTTTGAGGGACGCGTGTCTGCGCCGGACGGGACTCTCGCCGCCCGCGACCGCAACGCTGCACGGAGCAGCTCGTCTCTCTCCGGTTTGATGGCTCTGGGTGCTGGATTTTGGCTTTTTTTTTTTTTCTTCTGCTTTTGGGTGGTTTTGGTATTTTTCCCCTCTTTCCCCTACTTCTCTGGTGTTCTTGTGTCGGGACACTTCAGTCTCGCTGGGGCAAACGCCGCGTTTGAAAAGCCGAGAGAAATGTTGCAACGTCCCTTGTGGCAACGCATTTTATTTATTTATTTTTATATTTTGCCTTTTGCAAGGGCAAAGAGGAAGGGTAGGAGAAAACCCACCGTAATCAATACCGGCTAAAATACCCATCTGCGAGCCCCTGGGCTGCGGGAGGCAGGAGAGGGGAGCGCGCCCGCCCGCCCGCCGGCCGCCGCTCCCCGCTCGGCTGTAGCTCAGCCCGAGCCCTTCTCGTGCGGATTCCCGAGGACCTGCGGCTCTGGGCGGGGAGGCGGCGGCGGAGTCCCACGAGCCCCTTTCCCGTGCCCCCCCCCCCCCCCCTCAGAGCAGGTAACGGAGGGGGCTCGGGATTTTCTGTCCGTTTGGTGTTTTCGCTCCTACCTCTCCGCGCACGAAGTTCCCGCAGGAGCGGGAGCGGGATCAGCGGTGCCGAGTCACGATGGGTGTCGGGGTCCGGCCCGAGGTGCGGGACCGGCTCCGGGAGCCGGCACCGGGACAGCTCTCAAGTTCGGGAAGGGGGCGGCGCGGATCGCTGCCTTCCGCGGCCCGGTGGAATGATCCCGCTCCGGCGGGGTCCCCAATGGCTTCGGGGCGGGGGTTCTGCACTGGCGGTGAGCATCGGCCAGAAAAAGGGGTTCAGTTAAAGATAGCGGTGAGTAGTGGTCGCCTGCGCCTGATGGGCGAGCTGAGGGCTGGGTCTTTGCGGGCGAGATGAGAGGTTCGTGTTTTCAACTGGCCTACAAAGTCCCAGTTCTCGGCTCCCGGGACCTGCCGGGCGCGCAACGGGCGAAGACGGAGCGCGGTGGCGCCGCTGGCGCTGCCCGGGGCCGCTCGGGCGGGACGCGGGGCCCGGCCCGGGCGGGTCGGCTCCGGGGGCACGGCGGGCGGTGCTCGGGCGGCCCTCGGGGACCGCGGCTTGCCCGGCGCTGGGGCCGGCGGGTGCCCAGCTTGCCGCGGCGAGAGGACGGAGCTGGTTCTCCGCGAACCGTAAGTGCATTTTGTATTCTTCTGCCTCGGAAAGGGCCTTAAACGTACGCGTCCTACGGGTGCTGGCGGCCATCCCCGCGGCTTCGCGGCGGTCCGGACCGGCTGTGCCCGGCCCTGCCTTGGCGGAGGGAGCGCTCGGTTTCGCTCCCGCAGGACCATGTGCATCCTTCCCTCCGCTTTCACTTTCTGAAAACACATCTGTTTTCTTTTTTTTTTTTCCTTTTTTTTTTTTTTTTTTTTTTAGTAAATCTAGTCACATCCATACGGAGCAGCCGGGCTACCGGAAATTCTCTTACTCACCTAAGCGTTTTAACCACCCAGCATTCCGGAGTTCCTTATTATTTGTCGGATTTCGATTCGGCACACTGCACGTCTGCAGACACTGGTTTGTGCTCCTTCTTTGGGCACGGTGTATATACAACTCCGGGTGTGTATATTACTCTTGACTTGTATAGCGTCGTATTTATAACTTCTGTGCCCTTCTGTGTTATGTTACATTACATTTTAACTTCTTAGAACTATTTTGAGGGTCCTCATAATTTTTTGATTTATGTAGAGATGTTTTTACTTCTCTCTTGTAAAAAGTCAATGATATTGACCTCCAGTAAAGAAAAAGGCCAAGTGGCAACAGTATTTTCAGGGATAAGGTCTATAGGAGTAAATGAAAAATTAAAATCTTCCTGTGTGTTTTTTTGCGCCACTTAGAATTTCTTTTTCTCTCTGATGTAGCATTGTTGGAGTCTACATTCTGTATGTGTGTACACAGACTCACACAACTTTTATGCTCTGTTCCCATGAAATTTTTATGAACAAACTCGGTTTTCAGCACAATTTTTTGTAGCCATTGCCCATGAAAAATAAGTGTTATTTCTTTCCCAGTTAGGAGAAATTTAGAAATGCTGTTACAGACCTCTGCATATTTTTTTTCTCCTTCAGCCCTTTATATCCAAACACTAGCATGCAGCACACTAACGTGTATTAATAGCTATTGCTCTGACACAGCTCCTGACACAGGTCAGGACATACAGACCTTGACGGATCAGAATTATCTCCTATGTGTGGTCCTTCAGGTGCTTCCTTTGACTTGGGGGACACTGGATGCTCTCAGGTGCTTCTTGGGCCTGTTCACTTCATGAACCTATTCTGGTTGGGAGCTTTCTTTGAAATCAAAATTTCAAGGAAAACTTTTTGCACGTTTCTTTTCCCTATATGCTTGTTTTTTCCAAAGAACCCAGTCTAGTGGCCACAAAAAGGAAAACTACCTGAAAGTAAGGAGTAAATGCAAAGATACTATTACCCATTTAGGATAGAGACCTTTGGAGCCCACTCTGCCAGCCTGTTTGCAGCCATATTCCCCCTGCAGATCTGTAGCCCTTAACAAAATGAATCTGCAGTGAAATCACAGAAATCTGATTCTAATCATCCGCCCTGGAACAAGTCAGCGCTACAAGAAGACGAGCATAGTGTAAAAATACTTCAGGCACGCGGAGCCGTATCATTAAAACCTGATGGTGTGAAAGGGGGACGGGGAGCAGATTCCTGTGCCTCCTCAGCCCACTCCTTCCAACTTGTGCAACTTGTTAGGCATCTCTGACAAGCAGCGATTTTTGTGGAGGTTGGTTGTGTTGCTAGTCGGGCTCCTGGACTTGCTGGTGGGCTAAAGTGAAGTTTTCCCTTTCATACCAGACTTTCTTAACTGCGCTGTTCTTTGTTAAGCTGGGTAAACAGCTGAGTTTAGCTTTTGACAAGTTTAACATAATTTGGATTCTTTTTTTTTTTTCCCAGAAACAATTAGTTTCTTCCTGCCTTTAAGTAGCTCTGGCAAGTTTTGTACCTCTGAAACCTATTTTGGAGCACTATACAGCATAATTTGAGTTAGTACCTTTTCATTTGAGTGTACCAGTCAAGATTCAGTGGAAGCCTGGCTTTTGTAGAAAGTGAGTGCTCAGCATTTTACGGTCACCAAGGCTTGTTAAATGTGTACCTTTGAGCTTCCAACTCCCTAGTCACTTTTAGAGGTTTTTTTTTCCATAATGGCATTTGCCAAGGTGAAAGGACACATTTTTTAAGCAATATTCATGTGTTTGCACTAGTGTGGATATAGTTGTCTATAGCTGTGAGAACTCTGTTGACAGACTGGTTGGTACTAGGAATGTGGGTTTTTCTCCATTCATCTACATTATTAGGATTATTTAGATCATAGCCACACACACTGCATTGACAGGCACTTTCCAACTTCTGTCTGTGCCCCAAAGAACATACAGTACAATGCAGATGTACTTCTCAGCATCTGGTTTACACTGTGGAGTTTAAACATTCTCTCTGAATTAATGTTCAGGCTGGAAGGGAACATTCCCTCATGCCCCAAGTGACTTTTTGTGGGTCAAATTACCAAGTAAAAATATTTTATTTTTAAATAATATTACTCTGAAGGCTGGGTTGGGGGTAGACCATGGTTTAGCACTTTCCAAATGCTAAAGAAGATGGTTCAAGCTTCTGCTGCAAGTTGTGGACAAGCTCTTAAATTATTGTTTTAGCTCCGAGGCTTTCATAATGTTCTGTGCTCTCTGGGATGCAGATTCAATTATTCCCCCCTCCCTGGTTAATAATGGGGCTTTGTTTTATTTTCACTTATAAACTTTATGCCTCTCTTGCTAATCTTTCTGTGTGTACAAATATGCTTCTTTTGTCAGTCAGACTTGGCAATACTTAGGCCACACTAAACTAGTTCTGGGCAGTACAGCAAGGCTTTCTATTTATCAGGGCCTTTCCGGGGAAGTTTATTACACTGTAGGGGTGACATTTTCAGCCTTCTGAAAGAGTTGGTAAATATTTGGCAGGTTTTACTCCTCCAGCAAAAAAAAAAAAAAAAAAAAAAAAAAAAAAGGGCCATATTTTATCTGTGATAAGGCCTGAAAGAAAACTATCTAGGCATTAAGGTTTGAGTTGTCGGACAGAAGGGTGGGGTTCGTGCAGGATATTCTTTGAATTGCCCTGAGTGAAGTCAAATGTTTGCCTGCAATTTAAGAACCACTGTTCCTCTATGTTTGCAAATAGAGACCTTCGAGCCAGGGCTGTATTTTAAGTTGCAGGAGGGCACAGAGCAGAACAAGCCTGTGATGTCTGGGTTACAGATATGTGTAATCAGGGACAGGTTGGAGTCAGATCATGCCTGGGATCTGCTTTGCTGTTCAGTACAGACCTTTCACAGAATGCTGGACACGCTTGTTTTAGAGCCTTGCACCCATGGAGAGGGCTGAGCCCCAGAGGGCTGGAGCAGTGAGTGTGTGCCCGGCTTGCAGGCACTTTTCCCTCTGCTCTTGGCTCCATCTGCAGATGGCAAATGCCAAGCTCGGGCTGTGCTCCATGCCAGCTCCTGCTCCAGGCCAGCTCTTCAGCACTCAGAGGCAACCAGACGGGGAGGGGAATGTGCTTCTCCTTCCCACTGCTGGCCTACTTGAGAAAAATCCTTCCAGCTCCTGCTGATTTCATCACTTCCCTTCCTGAGGACCCGAAAAAGGGCCAGGTCCCAGAGGGGAGGGGAAGAGGGGAGGAGAGCCTGGAAGAGGCTGCAGGGTGGCTGGTGCTGGCCCACAGGTGGGGAGACGCCTCTGAGGCTTTGGCTCCTTGCCACAGTCCAAGTGACAACCCCCTCAAAGGTAAATTGGTGGCATCTGCATGACTTTCCCAAAGCACTTTGCTGTCTCCTTTTGCCAGTGTGATCCTTGCTTGGTAGAGGGCTTTCTCTTGGGCTTGATTGCTCTAGGGGAGTGAGTGAGAAGAAGGAGGGTCTGTGTGATGCTACTGCCAGGAGGGTTACAACTGCTCAGATCCCAAAGAAGGGAGTGTCTGATGGCGGGGGTAGGGAAACCTTTCTTTGCTGAAGGCAGAATACCTCTGTCAGGTCCCATTGCCAGCCTGGGCGTTTGTGTGAACCTTGGTGTGAGCCAGCAGCAGTGTGGAAAAGAAATCATGTGGCTGCAGACTGAAGAAAATGAGCCAGGGTGGTGCTGGTCTGCGGACAGCTTCCCCTTCCCAACTCATGGGCTTTGGATGCATGGCATATTTTTTAGCACTGATGAATCAAAATATTTCCAAGACACTGCTCAGTAGATTTGATTTTGGATAAACTTCCTGAATTTTATTTGGATCTCAGTGGCCTGTCAGTTTATGAGGCTTAGGCTATTGGGTTTTCCCTTCTATGGCAGCAGGCAATAGGCCTTTGTTCTTTGTGTCCTTTGGGAGAAAGTCCTTCATGGTGTCCTTGATGTTCACGTGGGTGGATGTTGTACCCACATTTGCAGGATTTCAGTATTTTCCCAATACAGATTTGTTAGTGACACCATTTATGGGTCCAGGGCTGGAGTTGTGATTCCTAGATCATGCCTGATAGAGCTGTCATTAATATTATTATTATTATTATTATTATTATTATTATTATTATTATTATTATTATTATTATTGTTATTGTTATTGTTATTGTTATTATTGTTATTATTGTTATTATTGTTATTATTATTATATTTTAAAAGCAAAGCATCCCACTGACCAAGGCTTTGGAGTCCTGCTCAGGCAGTTACTGTGCAGGACTTGGCCAGTGGTGGGTGGATGTCAGCCCATGGAGCAATGTCCACTGCTCCAGGTGGGATTCTGCGGAGCAAACATCACCTAAACTGTCCAGTCTGCTGAATGGGTCAGTCCTGGATGGCTGGAGGCAGGGCAGGATCTTTTCCCATCCTTTTGCTGGTGAAATCCAATGAAAGAAAATAGTGGCATTCCAGTTCTTGCAATTGGTTTGAATCTCTATAAATGCACTTTACTCTTTTTTTTCTTTTCCCATTCCAAGTATGGAATTTCCTCAAACTATAAAATTTGAAAGCAGATTTGATTCAACAAAATCTCTCTGCATGATAACTTTTGAAGTATGGTGAGGAACTCAATTTAAAACACTTTAATTCAATCAGCAGGCTGTAGGAACTAATTTACAGTGGCCCAAAGGCCTGCTAAAATTAGTCACGGTTTTATGTTTTTGGAAAAAAACTCTTTAGGGGTGGCTCTGTTGTTACAAAGAACAGGACTTTTGAGTATATGACTGTTGGTAGGGTTAAATTCAAATATGCAAGTGCAGTAGTTTGAGGAATAAATTCCAGAAGCTGTTCAAGGCTCAGCTGCATTACAGAGCAATGATCAGGTTGGGTTAGGCAGAACTGCCGTGGACTGAAACATCTGGAATAATATCATATTTCCCCAAAGTGGAATTTTCTTTAGGAGCAGCAGCAATTGCTGATATTTGAGAGGGTGGAGCCAGCAGTAACCTACAAATGGCTGGAAAATGAATTAAGAATTTATAGAGTGAAATATTGAGACTTTGTCAGGAATCATGATTTTGATTATGATCTCTTGTTTAAAGCATCAGCTAATTCTGAGAACTGGAGCTTTCCAGGCTGTGGGGATTGGTTGGGCAGTTTCTGCCTCAGCCAGAACTTGGCTTTTTGGCACTTGGCTTTTTAGTCTTTTGATGAATTCCAGTGAAACAAGTTGTGGCAAACTGTTTTGGAGCTTTGGAGCCAGAATATGCATGAAAAATCTTGTATGAAATGAGAGATTGTTTCCTAAAGAATTTGAATGTAGTTCAGTTAAAATATGCTTGATTTAAAACTGTAAATGCTATTTTGATTTTTTTAAAGAAAGATAAAGATTTCCTCAATTCCTGCATTATGGGTGTATTTTACTCTTGAAGGATACTATAAAAGACTTGAAGTCTCAGTTGCATATTAAAGTACTTTTTATTAAAAAATCTGCTTTGACTACAGAGATATTTTGTATGATTGTGACTTCATCTGTTAGTTTTGAAGGAAATATTTCTGGAGAAGAAAAACATTTCCATGCAAATAACAGTTGTACAGAACAAGAAACAGAAAGGTGCTTAATCACAAGTTAGTTCATCCATTTTAATTTACCTTGGACCATAGCACCAAAAAAAAAAAGGTCATTTGGAAAAAAATCCCTAATCAGATATTTACAGTATCCATTTTTTCCATCTTGTGGATTATTCAGCACTGCAGTTAATGGTTTACATCAAGCTTTCAGTACATTAAGAATGTGTGCTGCTGTACACACCCCAAAACCAGCCTGAATCCACATTTTAGAAACAACCTAAGTGAAGGGGGGGTTTTTAAACAATTTCACTGAACAATAAAATTCAACTGAGTAACTTAAGCCGAATTTCTTAAATCTGAGTCAGTAAAGAGCTCCCAAAATGTCACACACAATAGATTGTAACAAAGGAGCAGAACTTCCCCAAATCTTTGCACAGTGTTTGTTGCTGCAACTCAAAGTGCTACTTTGAGATTAGAATTACTTTACTCCAAGTCCCACCCTAAATTTAGCTCCAGGATTCACATACTGCACTCACTTCATTGGACGAGTTTGGTTTTCTTGCAGCATATTTGAGCTAGTTTTGCATCTCCTTGGGGAATAAATTACAGCCTGAATGAGAACATTCACACGTATTTATGGCATTAATGCTCTGTGCAGTCGGAGGGGCTGTGTGCAGGCAGCCTTTAAAGCTAATGTTACCTCTAGCCCCCTTCCAGGGCTTCATTTAATTTTTCTATCAATGGGCATCAAGGGCAGTGAGAAACAATGAAACGTTTTTTCTTCTGACAGTGTTCTCTTTGCAAACACAGCAATAAGTTTCTCACTTTAGAATTTCTATCAGAGTGAACTCTTTCCCCCCCCAGCCCATCCCCACTTAACTGCATTCATATAGCGAGTTGTTTCACATGCCCCAAATAAAAATGCAATAAATCCAGAGTAAGAAAAATGCTTATGAGCCCGTTTAAGGTGTTATGTAATACTAGTTACATAAAGTTTTGCATGTCTTTTTACTTTTATGGTATTATTGCCTTTAAAAAGAACACAAACTGCAATTTAATTTCAAAACATTTGATAGTAGTTTTGTCTTAAAATACATAAATTTGGCTTGTAAATGTGGCTACATCACGGAATGAATTTACAGCTCTCCAAAGAAACAGCAGGTGTGCCCAGTGCTAAATAAAACATCTCCTGTAAGCCAGCAGAGATCTCCTGATCTGCACCAGCCCAGGATTTATCCGATACATGCTCTAATTTTGGTGACGGGTAATGTTTTCAGACAAACAGTCACGAGCACACTGTCATTTTATAGCACTATGCTTAGAATTGTTGGGAAATTCTGATACTTTCAAGCCTTCTATAACTTTGAAGTGTGTTTTCCAAACAGAACTCTTTTACAACTGGTCAGCTATCAGTATTACATCAATGCCAAATTACAGTCAGTTGTTTGCAGGCAGCAATCAGGGTTTCAGTGCTTAAAAATACATCTAAAGAGGCTGTTGCAAAACACAGTATGAGCTGTGCTGTAGGGTGGTGGGGATGGGATTATAATCGATGAAGCTCTGACCTGGTGGGCAAATTTCTTTAGAAGCTGTGGTCAGGATCTTGTGTTACCTGTGCCTCTCCTGCCTGTGGCCTGTGCAGTGCACAGGAGGTGAATGGAATCAGTCACCAGGCTGAGCTCTTCCTCTCCTGTCTCCTGTCCCAGCTGAGTGAATTCACACCCGGAAGGAAACACTTTAGTGAAAGAAATGTAGTACATCCCAGTACAGCCTCCAGAAATACTCTACTACCTGAATGATTTCCACAGCAACCAAAGATTTTACTTTTAATGAAATTTGCTATTACTTCACTATTCCAGGCACATCTTTGAATGTAAGAAGTGCTGCTATTACCTGACAGCCAGAAGCCTCTTGTTCATTAAAAGTATTTTTAAAGGGATAGAATTTCCCCTTTTGCCAAGCATTTCTTGTGCCCTCTGCAGTACTGAAGGGCAGTCATGAACCTGGACACTCACAGAACATTAACTGGTAACATCTCATTCTCACTGAAGTATTTCATTAGAAGTATCTGGGAAAATGATTCCTCATTCACCCAATATGGAGTTCAGTTAACTTCATCAGTCTAAACAGTGGGTCCTGGGTCTGGACTTCCCCTCAAGGCAGAGGAGAGGGGGAGATAGCTCCAGGGTCAGGGTGTCTCACTGAGTTAATACTTGAGGCTGGGAGAGCTCTCTTACCTCACTAATCAGGAAATTTGTACAATCAGTTTTGAGTCACAGATGTGAAGGCTCCCCAGCCACTGATGCAAATGGAAAGGTTTTAACCACATATTTCAGTTGACTCTTAGATTTGCTTGATGGATTTGGTATGAGAGATCTAAAACTTGTAGATGAGAAGCTCCTCCTGTAGCAGGGGACTGGTGGTTGGGCACTGAACACCCACAGGCACCAGCACCAGGGTGTGCCTGCAGCCCCCAGCTGTTCTCAATGTTGCTGTGACTTTTCTTTCAATCTCCATGGCAAGTGATTTGGGTTTCTTTGACCTATTCTTAATGTCTCTCAACTAATAGCAAATTTAAGGATACCTAGCTCAGCTTCATGTTGCCAAATCTGGCCTAGTTTAATTAATGTCATTCAGCAAATGAGGGGGGGTTGTCCTGTGACTTGCTGCTGTAAGGAGCTTCTGTATGTATAGAATTGGACCCCAAAACCAGTGGGCATTCTCCACAGTAACCAGTGTAACCACAGTAACCAGTGTCACTGCACTTGGCAATCTGCTCCCTTTGAAAAAAACATTTCAGGGTTACCCATAAGAAGTAATGCTGAAATGAGAGGGAAAAGTCATGTAAATTCTCCCACACGTGCAGCACTAAGTCTGGGATCCCTAGTAATGTAAACTTTATTTTCTGTGCAAGATTTTACTGCATTTAGTACAAAAAAAAAAAAAAAAAGCTTAAGCTAACAACAAAAACCAACATCCTAAGCAGAGAGCAATATAGTTTAAAAGCTCGAGGTCAATGTATTAGTGCTTCAAGCAGAGTGAGTGCACCTGGGCTAGGCCAGCTGTCTCTCTGGGAGCTGTGAGGTGTTTTCTCTGTTGTGCCCCAGTATCCAAAATAGACACTTTTCATGAATGTGCTGGCAAGGAACAGCATGTGATGGGATTAGTGATGAGGCGAAGCCAAAACACTTATCAATTATTGTATCTGTTTACTTCCTCAAAGAAGGCTCCCTTCCGAGGCACGTGCCTCCTCGCTTGTAACCAAACCCTCTGTGCTCCCCCTCACTTGTTGAAAATTGATTTGCACATGCTTTGCTCCAGTGGAAGTCTCTTGGCTTGTCCCTGTGAAATGTCACTGCTGGTGGGTGTAGCTGGGTGTGGGTGTTCCCTGCCCTTGGGATGCTGGCACTGCGCACGGGTCACATGCCTGCCTCGAGGAGTGGCTCAGTCCAGTCCATCAAGGCTCCCTGAGTGCCACTAAAAGGGCAGTTGTGTCTTTAAAAAAAAAGGTGGAGCTTTCAGGTCCCAGTCTTCTCTACTTGCTCCTCCCCAGGGAATGGACACAATTTGACCTTCCTATATTATTTTGAACTAGGAATAAGCCTTTGCTGGAGAGGTGGAAAAGCGCAGTGAAAAAAATTGCCAGGATCATGTAAGCTGTGGCTAATGAAATGTGGATTTACGTGACCACTCATAGCTGATGCACATTTTATGCTTGACTTCTTCCATGCGATGAGTCCACTCCTAGCAGGGGCAGTCGTTTCAATTATATGCTCCATATTTTTTTTTAGGGCTTTGTACACTGCCCAGACATAAGGGAACTAATCCACAAAGTGTGCAAATGAAATTAATCTAAGTTCTTACCTGAAGCAGTATCCAGGCAAAGTAAAAAACTAAACCAAATGCTTTTTAAAAGCTTGAAAATGACAATAATTAGCTCATGTTTTAATGCTAATACATTCTGACCATATATGTAGTATTGTAATGCTCATAATCAGTATTGGTGCAAAAATGGGAATAAGAAGTCCAAATTTGTAATTTTTTAAAAAGTCAAAAACTGGACTTTGTGTGAATTCCTTGGAGTGTATGAGCACAGGAGTATTCTTACATTCTTTCCACTTATTTGACCTCAAAGAACTGGTAAATGGAGAGCACCAGAACACCTGATAGATGTACTTAAAGCTCCAGGTCAGTAGCATGCTTAAGCACATGCTTAACTTAAAGCATACAATTAATCACATCCCTTGTCCAGAGAGTAATTAAACTTGTGCTTATGTACTTTGTACAGCACTGTACCTGCCTGCAGGCGTTCTCTGAATAATACTATGCCTGAGAAAGTGGTGAATCAGAAAGTGATTTTTGGCTGGAGTTTGAAAATGAGCTTAAAAGAGTGAGTTAGGCACTCAGAACTTGTTAGATTTGAATAGCTATGGAAAAGCTGGCCTTGTCAGCAAAGCCGAGTAAGTAGCAAGGTGTGGCCATTTAATTTATGGTAATGCCTCAGTTTTGTTTAAAGTGAAATTATTTTAAAAACCCTTTGCTTGGTAATTCCCTGCTGCTCTCCTATAACTCTTTGCTTCCCTCAGTGCTGGGCAGACCAGCAAAGCCCAGGTGGGGCAGCCTCTTGCTGGCAGCTTCTCTCTTAACTCACTGCTCAGAGTTTAGGGGGGGTTGAGTAGTAGGGGCCAGCACTGGCAGGTCAAGGCCAGCAGCATGGCTGCTTTTCCTGTCATTGATCAGTCTGGGCAGGGCTCTGTGGGAACACACTCCTCTGGAGCCAGCAGGCATATGGGCACTGCTGGTCATTATCCATGCCCCCATAGCCCACTCCAGCTGCTCCAGCACTGCTGAGGCCAGAGCCTTGGGTTACAGCTGCACTACTGAACCCACCAGCCAATGGTACTGAGTGTGGTCCTGGAGAGAACTGTGACCTGGGACCCCTCCAGCCAGTCCTGGACATTGTCTGAAACTCAGCACAAGCAATGGACCATTAGCAAGAGGCTGTTCCGAACTGTCCCCTTTCCCCCCTTCATTTGGAGACTTGAACAAGACAGCAGTGGCCAGACTGGGCTGGCTGGTCATGCCCTGGTTAATTTGCTAGGAATCGTGGAGCCTCTTCCAGCCACAGCTCCTCCCCTGGCGTTTTTCTCCTACTGCTCCACTGTTCTCCCTTCCTGTCCCTGTCCTGGTGCCAGCCAGTTTGATGTGTCAGCCATCACACCTGAGCTGCTCTGGGTGGCTGATTTGAGCAGGCAGCACTGCCATCTTCTTTGCCAGCCTCAGCCAGGTCATGGTCTCTTGCCCCTTGAGTGTAATGTGGCAGCCTCTAGTAGCTTGTTGATGACTAATTGTTTTATTTTATATACTTAAAGTCAGCTGTTTTAATTTGCTTGTTCTCCAAGGCTCTGTGTATAAATGCTAGTGAGGTCACCATGCTGAGGCAAACCAGGGCAGCATCAAAAGCTCCTCTTTGAAATATTGGTTCCTGGGTATCTGAATGGTGGGAGGCTTGTTTGCAAAGCAGCCTCTATGGAAAGTCTGCGTAATGTGTTTGATTATCCAACCTTGCCATTTTCAAAGAGACCCAGCCAAAATGACCAGAGCCTAGATGTACCATCTCCTAAAAATAACTTTGGCTTTCCAGCTCCTCTGCTGATGTTGGGAGTGGGAGAAAAAAAAGTGATGCTCCAAAATGGGGATTGTAAAGAGAGGAGATGTCAAATGCATGTGGTCAAACCCACCTCTTGTCGGTCCTGGATGAGCACCCTGGAGGATGGGAGCTCTTCCAGTAGTGCTCCAGTGTTCCTGCCCTTTCGGGTCCCAGGCAGTTTTCCCCGGGCACTGGCTCTCCCAGCCAAGAGCTCAGCTGGGCAGCTCTGCTGGAGACACTGCCAATGGGGACATGGTCTGTTCCTTGGCAAAGTGAGACACTTCCTGAATTCTCCTCATGTGTGCCTCTTTTTAATTTTTTGTGGGTGAGGGACAGGGGCAGAATTGGCCAGGAGAGATCAAAGTTTCAAAGTTTTCACTGTGCATTCCTTTTTCTTTTTTTTTTTTTTTTTTTTGCTGTACTGTTAATGCTTTCCTGGGGGCTGCTCCTGTAATTTTCAAGATGGTGATCAGCCTCATCTTGGTTTTGAGAGAAAAATCAGAGCCACCCCTTGTTTCAGAAAGCAAACCCCCCCATGTAATAGCTTCTGGAAGTTTTGCCGGCATTTCTCCAAAGCAGCTCATTAATTTCAGGGCCATGCTGATATGGACTGCTCACTTGGTGTCGTGTCCACTGGCTCATGCACCTCGAGTCAGCTCCAGGTTTGGGAAGTGTACAGTCCCAGAGTCTTCAGAGCCTTGGTGTACTTTCAGCTGCTCTGAAGGCAGCCCTTGGTCGTTTCCAAGCTACATAGATCCAGCACTGCTGCCATCTAAACCCGGAGGCTGAAGCTCTCAAGCTCTTGTCCGGGCACAGCAGGATTGGCAGTTGCTGGTTAAAAGGCTCAGATCTCTCCTGTGAGTGGGTGTTACTCACTTGGTAATACCAGTCCATTCCAGCTGAGGATCTGTCCCTTTGTTTTGTGTATGGGACAATTTGTTTTCAATTTTTGTTTCTGAAAGGAAACTGTCAAGACAAAATTCACACTTAAAAAAATTAAGGGAAACAGCCTTTTGTCCGTTTCTAACAATCCCCTTCCATGACTAAAGCTGGAAGAATTCTAGAAACTGCAATAATTTCCTACCTTCACTTTGGTTTTGTTCTGCTCTTGCATTTTCTAAGTTTCAGATACAGCACAACAAAAATAATTTGAGTTAACACCAGTGTAACCTAGAGATGTGTGCTTTGATCATCAGAATCTGATTGTGCTTTATCTGGAAGTGGGACGGGGGCAGCAGGGAGCTTAGGCTCTTCTTGTAGTGCACAGCCTTGGCTTTGCAATCCAAGAGGGAACATGCAAAACCTCTGTGGAGGGTGTTCCCCTTCAGCACATATCCGTCCTCACTCAATTCTGCCAATGACCCAATGCCAGTAAAATAAAACTGGGGATGAGACACCCTGCCCAGGCTGCAACAACTCCAGTTACTGCATTCCTGTGCTCTGGGTCTGCTCTGCCTGCTCGTGGTGGGGTCCTGGCTGCTGCAGAGGTTGTGCTCTCCCTGGGGCAGGGGCTCATCAGATTTTCTTCTGTAGTGGTACAGCAGCCAGTGCTGCAGAGACCTGGTCCTGCCTGGGGCTCCCCTCAGCTAGAAAGAATTGTTTATTGTCAATCCAAGGAGAAGAAAATAAAAACAAAAAACTTTTGAAAATAATAACAACATGCATCTCATTTTCATTTTAGTCCTAAAAACTACTTGATGCTCATTCCAAAAGAATTGATTCCTTAAATGAATGAAGCAGCCAGGAGTACTGCTTTCAGTGTGGAACTGCTGGTGCTCTGACTCATGCTCTGCTTCTCATGGGCTCTGGCTGTTATGCTTCATTTAGGACACCAACATCATTAGCATTTAGAGGACTGCTGCCTTTTTTTATTATTATTATTGTTACACTGCTGTTGTAACTTTCTCAAAGATGCAAATAATATTTGGATCCAGTCATGGCTCATGTTTTATTACCAAATCAGGGCACAGGGTTTGCTTTCAGTTGACTTACAGAAGAAATTGTAAATGAAAATAAGGTGTGGTTCTGTGTAGTTCTGAGAGGGTCTCTGGGGTTTTTGGATGCCAGGTTGTCTGTTACCATGGAGTGTCATCCCATGTGGGATGGGTGAGGATATTTTTCTTGTGTTGCACAGGGCTGGGACCTTTGTGACTTCCTGAGCATCCCTGGTCACACCAGCTGCGAGATGGATTGTGTGAATGGCAGCACCTGCAAACTTGATGCTGGCAAAGGGTCCCTTGCTGAGGCACCCATGTGATGCTTTTTCTACAAGGGCAAGGGAAAGAAGAAAAGCCCTGAGAGTGCTGAAGGGTTCCCTGCTTTGACACAAACTCTTCTGGAAATCCTTGAGCACACAAAGTTCTTCTCAAGGGCAACAGCTTGCACAGATGCTTGCAAGCCCATCCCAGCTCTCTACAGGCAGAATTCATGGGGCAACAATAGAGCAGAATTGTGGGAATCTGCCTGTAGTTGCAGCTGAGTCCACTGCCGTCAAAATACTGATCAATTGAAATGAAAGTGTTACTCCTTGCACTAAGAACATGCAGAGATGGGCTGGGATTTCCAGGAGGACTTGTGAATGAGGGTTGAAAATTCCCAGCCAAATACTTAGCCCCTTTTCAGTTGAAAATGTAGATAGATCTTCTTCAGATATTACTTTAGCTGAAAGTTATTAAGAAATCAGAAGTAATTCCCTAAAATTCTCAGCTTTTTTAACAAATTGAAGGCAACTGCTGCTGCAGATGGATGTGAACTTTCCTGCTGGGATCCGAGTGCTACACGTCCCCAGGAGAGCTCCAAGTGCCCCTGGGGTTGCAGGGTATGACCCAGTGTGGGATGTGTGGGGCCAGTCAGCCTTGGGGTCCCCACTTCCCCTGGCCAAAGACCGCTGCTCACATGGGTGCCAGAACAAGGAGTACCTCCAGGGCTGCCTGCAGCGAGCTGTGCCAGGCTCTGTTCGGTGGCATCCTTGCGAGTGACAGATGAGCCATCTGGCATTCCGCTGAAACTCAGCACGGCGTTCACTCAGGAGGAGCCCACAGGGATGGCAAAGCAGTTGCCCACCTTCCCCTGCCGTGTGGGCTGGGGCTGGGGCACTTCTGGGCACATCAGCAGAGGCGTGTGTGCCACGCTGGAGAGAACGGACCCTGCCAGACCCTGCCCTCCTGGGGACCGACAGAACGGCAGCAAGAAAAATGAGGGACTTTCAGGGGCAGCTGTGTTTTACTAACCCAGTCATAATGCCCCTAAAAATCCTTATTGTTCTTGCAATAGTCAACTGTGGCAGAGGGAGGCCTGGAAGGAGAGCTTGAGGGGGAAGGAGGGCTGGCAGGTTGAAGCAGGTGTCAGGCTGGGGACGGTGCTTCTGTTGGAGCAAGACTACAAGGACATGGAGTTGTGACCTGTGGTGTGGAGCATGTGCTTCTCACGATGCTCAGGGCATGAGAATTGGAGCACAGAGATGGAGAAATTAAACAAGCTGAGCACTTTCCCTCCCTATTGTGTCTGTCTGACATTTCCCTCCCACCAGAAATAAATGCAAGTAGAGAGATGCACCCCAAGCCCACAGAAAGAGCCCTTACCCAAACCAAATCTGTTTTACTCTTCTTTCAGCAAACTCGTTGCAGGTCTCTGGTCATCCACCGCTTCTTTCTCTGAGCTTTATTCCTGCTCTCATATTTCAGATCAGACCATGATGAAGTAATAGCATGCAAAGAAGCAATTTGTTAAACAGAACCATAATATTCAATTATTTGCCATCTTTATGCATTCTAATACTTTATTTGCATTTCTGAGAGCTTCTGTATGCTGAGTAAAAGTTTTTATTTTCATTGAACTCTGCAGCAATGTTCAAAGCTTTTATCCTTTAATAACTCCAGGGGTATGGATACACAAATTAATGCCTCCCTGGCCCCACAGTTGCAGCAGTCCTTTCACATTATCTGTGTGGATTACCTATTCATTACTTTTCTGAAAAGGCTTTGTTTATGGCTTTTAGCATTTTTATCAATTAATTGATATGATTATCAATTAATTCTGCTTTATATGCCCATGCCAATAGATTTGGAGTGCATGCTTTTTTTTTTTTTTTTTTTAAACTGAGTTTTATGGCTCTGGAGCAAGATTTACTCATTTGTTATTTGTCATTCTCAGGAGCATTTCAACTGCTTTTCTTAAAGCTGAATTCTTTATAAAGGAGAAGTGACTACAAACCCTGAACTGAGTCCCAGGTCTGGCTTAACTTTGTAAGGCACAGTGACACACTGAGGCTGCTCCACTTAAGGTATGGTATGAACCAGGAGCTGATCCCGTGGCTGTGGAATGAGTGTTCACATGGAGTCATCCTGCTGTAGCTATTGCAGCTGCTGTGTAAGCAAGTTCTAAAGGACAATCCTAGTCCCAGTGACAGTGTGACAGATAAGACAGACAGTGGGCACAAGGAAGGCACCGCTGTCAATGAAGGATGGATTCTGTTCAACCCGCAGGGAACAAAGAAACTTGGGCTGCTCAAGGCCCCACAGAACTGTCCAGGAGTGTCCTTTGTGCCAGCTGATTCCAGGAATGTGACACTTTTGGAACTGTTCGTGTCAGAACTTCCTGCTTTGACACCTGTGTTTCAGAGACTGCCTCATCATAGGAAACCCCAAATCTGCTGCTCCTCTCCACAAGGACTTCTGTATCCAGCAACTCTCGTGTCTTCTTTGGATACTGAAACGAGATGAAAGGGCTTGAGTATTTCCTTGGCAAGATGGGTGGATGGAATTTATTTAGTCTGTTCTGATTCTGACACCTACAAGTCAACTGACCCAATCACCTCTTCTGCTAACAGGCTGCAAAACAACACTCTACTACTGTGGAATATTCTTTGTGATGAAAACAGGAGGATTGGGAATGGGGGTTTGTAACTTTTTTGAATGAGTTTCTGTTACAATTTTTATCTTTAATATCAACACTTTAAATAAGGACATTTATATGTTAAAAACCACATTTTTTAAACACGTTTTTTGCTCTGAAATACTGGAATACGCCTCCTCAGCCTCTTCCTACCTCAGCTCTGCCACTGTGAAGAGAAGCCACCCATGGATTTTAAGGTCAGAAGGAAAAGTCAGAACTTCTAACAGAGGATGTGCACAGAACAACTCCTGCAGTTCATCCTGCAGCCCAGACCCTGATGAATGGATCTTTTTCTTATGTGCTGTGGGAACTCTGCCTATAGAAATGTCTGAGAAGCTGTTCCAGGGCTTCATAACCTTGTATCTTGTTTCTTGTGGCAAGCTGCAAGTTGCCTGCTTTTCCTGGCCTCTGTGGACAAAACCCTCCATGTGTGTGACTGCATGTGGGAAATAGGAGAGCACTGTGATTTGGTGCTGGTTTTGTCAGATCGTCTCCAAAGCAGCTCCCCCAGGTGTCACACTGCCTGTCAGAGAGGAGGGCTGGTGCAGCAGAGGTCTGTAGGATCATTTGGTAAGTGGCCAGGGGCTCACATGAGTATCCCTAGTGCACATCCTGCAGTGGGATCCAGCCTCCTGCAGTGGGATCCAGCCCTGCTGGTCCCTCTTTAGCACTTGAGAACATTGTCAGCAGACCAAAGTGCATTTCTTAGTACCCACACTAAGCCTCTAAGACTTCAAGAACAAATCTGACTAGACTGAATTTTCTTTCTTTTTAAAGTTCAGTGCCACCTAACACCTCCAATTTAGCTTGGGAAAAAACCAGGAATACCTAAAATAAAGGTGTTTTGAAAAGTACTTACAGGCAATTATGGGTTTTTTTCAGACTCAGTTTCAGGTGATACCCTCAGCTTCTACTGCTGTTAAGCACTGCCCCAGACTTCCTTCAAGTTGCCATCCTTAGTCTGTGCCAAGCATCATGAACATGAAAATAGATCCTGTTGAAATAAAACACCCTGGTCTTCACATGCACACATTTTTCCCTCTGAAAAACAGGTAATAGGAGATGAACTAAGCCTGAGCTGTCATTGATGCTGCTTTGCACACCCTTGGAAGGTGCAGAGCATCTGGATTGGTGACTGCCCACAGAGAACTGACCCGAGGCAGCACAGAGCAAAGGGTGCAGGGTGAGATCCCAACAGAGAAAAGGGGGAAAAAGAAAGAAATTTCTCTTCAAGTACAGGTAATTCTATTAATGTCTGCAAGGAGTCTCTCACTGCAGGGGATGCTTAGCAGCTGCTCTCAGTGCACAGCTCCTGTCCAGAACAGTTTAATGTGGTACACTCAATCAAACAGAAATTGTATGTCAGACACATACATGGAGTAAAATAAGAGCAGGAAATACATTTTGCAGGCAAATTTATTGATTTCTTTTATTGAAGCCCTGTGGTACTTTGCTGTAGTTTCTGATGAATAAATATCTGCTTCACAGAAGAAATACATTTATTTAGGCAAACTTTTGTCATCGTTTAAACATTTGATTTGCAGCAAGACTGAATAAATCCAAGCTTTCAAGGAACCTTTAGCTTTAGCAGGTGGTTATTAGGCTTTGTCTTTTTAATTGTACCAGAATTGGCCACATTTCACCAAGAGAACATTTGCTGGAATTGGTGGGAAAGAAACTACAACTTCTCCAATGAGATGGCTAAGCCAACCTTCACATGAGCTGAACCCTGGTGCCCAGTTTGTATTGCCTGGGGTTCAAAGGCTGATACTTGGTACTTTTTAAAGAGAAAAGCCAAAACAATACCCCAGCAAAGTGAGCTGACATCCCTGGGACCCAATTTCAGAACACAAAGTTATCAGCTGATCTAGAACAGCATGACTGTGCCTTTGTCTGCTACATCAAGTTTGAAAAATTTGTTAAGTCATTGGAACAGGATTTGTCTTCTTAACCTGGAAGCCCAACAGACAGAAAGTCCTCTTGTTGAGCTGAGCTTGATGCTGTTTTATATGCAGTTTAAAAAAAAAAAAAAAAAAAAAGAAAGAAAGAAAAAAGAAAAAATATGTGCTGTTTCCTTAATACTAAGGATACAAGAAAAACAGTTGTGGGGTCCCAGGTAGAGAATTGCTGGGTCTAATGATTTAAATCCCACATTATATTTGTGAGGAGTCCTCTTGGCTATTTGTTCTGGTGTCATGGGCCCATGACACCAGACACTTCAGTGTGACAAACACTGAAGGGGTCCCTGATTATTAGTGTACCTACAAAATATTCTTTATATTTTTAAGTTGATATTCCTGTACTTCACTTCTTCTTTCCATCTGTAAACTCAGACTGGTTCTTTAAGCTCATTACCAGCACCCTCATAGACAAGAAATGCAGAGAAATTCAGAGCACCCCAGTTTGTAAACTAGGGTGCCAGTAAGTCCATGGAGCTGGGCAGGATGAACTGAAAGGAAGGCACCCCCCAGACTCCTCAGGCTGCTCATCTGCCTCATGAGAGAAGCTGAGCAGTACAAGGACTCTCTGCTGCTCTTCTGAACCTGTGGAAGAACAATTTGTTTGCTCAAAAATTTGCTCATTTTTAAAGAAAAAGTTAAAGACTTACTGGTTTCTACAGCCTACCCTTTATAAATATACTTCCAGTTCATCCACTTCTGATGATTCATTCACTTCTCTGACAACAGACTGACATCCTGAGTAGTGCCTGCATATACAAGAAGCATTTTCATTCATTACAGAATAAAGTGGAACAGGGAAGAACTGATGATCCAGTAGGACCCAATGACATTTCCAGTGTGCCTTAGCACAGGACAGGTTGGTACCACACTCAGCCCCACCACAGCCCCATTACAGTATATTCTGATATTTATGTCTGGTGCCATGGATCTTATGCTATGTGTACTATCAAGTGATTTGGATCCATAGATTTGCTTCTCATGGATTTTTGCTCCATGACAGGTGAGAAGCAAATCAATGGATCCCAGAGTGTGGATTTATAAGTAGTTGCAGCTTGCACTTAATTGGGGGAAAGGAAGCCAAAGGAAATCATGTGCATTGGAATCAAATACCATTTTTAGGAGTGTGCATTTCAACAGTGATTAAAATAGCCAGGGACCAAGGCACACTCATGATTAATGGTCTCTGTGAGCTGAGGGCATGTCCCACAGCCTCAGGCTCTCCTGAGAGACACCCATGAGGAGAAGGAACTGCTTGGTTAGGCTTTATCTTCCTTCATTGTGTGGATCAGCTTTATCATGTGTCTTGAATTACTCTCTCCTGTTTCTGGAGCCTGTGCTGTGTGTGAGCAGCTCCAGCCCAGCCTGAAGCAGAGGCACATCCCTGCATCCCATTCCCATGGGGCCAGCATGGAAGGCACTTCCTGAGCTCTGTCTGGCACGCTGAGCTGGTGCTACACTTGGAACAAGACCAACCAAATGATTATTTTAAAGTCACTCATTTTTTTCTGACTCTGTTTTCGTTCACATTTTGTGACTTTGCTATTTCCTGAACCCCTGCATGTCCCTCTGGCCAGTTGTAGCTAAACCACTGAGCAGTGGCTTCCCCAGCAGGTATAGACAATTTCATGATGGATGAACCACATTGAGACACATGAAGGTGAGCTTGGAGGCCCTCACTGTACCCTGTCCCTATTACAGGACACAGCTGGGTACCTCAGGACTGCTCAGCCCTGCTCAGTGAGGCTCCAGTCTCAGTGGGATATGGCAGCAGGGCTGGCACTCTCCAGTTCTCTGATTATTTGATGCCAGATGAGAAGCTCCCTCTCAGATCTCCTGGAGCAGCTGTGAGTCTCTCTGAGGGTGCTGGGGAGGGCTGAAATGCACACAGGAGATGAGCTGGGGGTTGCTCCACACTCCAGCCTCGCTCCCTGTGTGGCAAAAAGCACAGGCTTAACCTCTGCGTGCCTCCCACCCCGGCTGAACCAGAGACAGGGAACTCTCCCTGTCTCAGTGGGTTTCTGCAGCACTTAATTGATTTGTGCTGCTAAACAGCCCTGCAGTAAATAAGTACAAGGTGTTAAAGAAGGATGTGTTAGTGGGAAAGATCCAGCTGAAACAAAACTTAGATAGAAACCATGTGTGTGCTGCGAGAGCACTCTCACCCCGTTCCCAGTGCCCGGCCCTGCACGGGGTGATTAATGCTTTACAGAAACCCTGGCTTGTTTTCAGGCCTCTGGCTTGTCCTGCAGCATCCCTACAGCCCAACTGTCCAGTGGGCATTGCTGCTTCAGAGCCCAGCCAAGCAGCCAAGTGGCACCAAGGAATGCAGCTGCCCTGTTCCAGCAGCATGCAGACACCACTGGTTTGCCCATTAAGGATGTCTTTTCCTGCACAGAGACAACAATACAAGGCAGTGCTGTAAGAAAACTTGAAAAAGACACAAGTGAGGAACTTCTGGGAATTCCTCAGGTTTTTTTACAGCTGCAGAGGAGGGTGAAAACTTTTGGCTACAAAAATATTATTGTTTATGCTGTTAAACAAATCATCATTTGTCAACAGGTAGCTGAATTATGTCCAAGTCCACTGGCAAAGGAAGAACTGATTTTGTTCCCAGTGCTATTGTATAGTTAACAGCTGGCAGCAAACTGGCAGTGAGGGCTGTGCTGGGCTGATAAATAACCCAACCAGCCTCACAACAGAAGTGTCTCATGGAGCAACTGCAGCTCTGGCTGGAATGTGTGGAGTAAAAGCTTGCTAACAATCTATGCACAGGCAGAGGACTGCCTGATGAAAAGGTACTAGAAAAATGTTATTTAAATGTGACACGGATTTCCTAGGGTTATCAAAAGAACAAACCAGGGTTTAGGTCTAAGAATACCAAACCACAGCAGCAAATCAGCAAATGTTAGCATTTCTCACTGACTGAAACCAAGTCTGGTAATAATGAGTGAAATGTCCCAACCAGTTCTAAGATACAAAAGGCAAGCCAGAAAACCAACAGAGAGAAATATTTCTGTATTTGTTTCACAGCCCCCAAATTCTGCTGGAGAATTTTCCACTCTTCCAGATGTTTTCTGACGGAGGGAGAGAGAGAGAGATGTTCTGATTTCAGATGCTGTGTTGCTTCTAAGCCAATGAGAGCACTCTGTACCACCTGGGAGAAGGCAAGGTGACAAGTGACAATGCCCCATCATGAGGCTCATACAGTGATGTATCACTGCCCTGTGTTCTGTACTTAACACTGCTCTGGTTTTGTCTTTGCTTTGCAGGCATTTTATTTTTATCATGGGTAAGACCAGGAATGTGTGTCTCTGAGAGAGAATGAGCATAGGGCTACATGCTTCATCTGAGTGCAAATAATTTTGGCAGGAAATCTGCAGGAGATTAAATTAGGGGTATAATGACTGAATATTAAACATTTCAAATTTTGAGTTCTTTTAAATAAGCAGCTATAGAAAAAGGAGAAGTCTGACAAAATTAGCAGCTCCAAAAGCACTAGAGGAATCCACTAAGGGTGACTTGGTTTTTTGGTGCAAATTTAAAAAGACTTTTTATTATTTTTATTAGTAGCTGTATATGTCAACATGCTATTTCCTCAATGCGTTTTGTGTCCAGATTAGCAAAAGTTTTAAGTATTGGCAGACTTGCTACAATGGAAGGGAAATGCCAATGGAATAACTTTAAACATGATCCAATCCCTGATGATTCATTGGATGTGTTAAAATTTCCTTTGAGACCATGTAAGTAATGCAGGGACTGGAGTGCAGAGTGCCTGTGACTCAGCTCTCTGAGGCAGCGGGAGGATGTCAGAATTACTCACTGGGACAGGAGGAATCTCATTTATCTATTTATAGGCAAGGCTGAGATGAGCTTGAACCATTAAAGAGATGAGTTTGCCAGTTCCCATAGGGAAGGAGGAGGGATGGACCTCACTTTAGCTGTTGAAACCAAAGCTTCCTTTTTTCCCCCATTTCCAAAGCTGGTGACTGGCCAGTTACGCTTTCTCCTGCTCGCACAGGCAGCACAGGGCTCCTCCCCCTTGTTAGAGGCCAGTGCCCACTTTGCCAAAATCCTGTCTGCTGCACGTTTCTAGGAACACAGGGCTCAGCATTACTGAGCCCGTCTCCCACTATCACAATCAATTACATCATATCATGCTTTTTGGCAGGCTATTCCAACACTTCATCTTAAATTTCCAGCCCTAATATAATTTGTTCTTGTGCCAGCATCATCATTTAGTTTAAACAATTCTCTTTTTTTCTCTGATCTTTACCTATCAGATATATTTACCAAAAACAATCCTATCTGCTCTAGTCTTTGTTTTGAGAAACTAAACAAATGAAGCTCTTCTAGTCTCCTCTTGTTCTAAACCCTCTGATCATCCTTAATGCCCTTCTCTGTACCTGCTAATCTTCCTTGAACATGAGTGAACCTGTATCTTCTAGGACTGTGTTTGCCTTTCCATATCAGATTGGTGGCTCACAGTTATCCCTCAGAGCAAGTAATTCTCTCTGTGTGTTTTTTTTTAACCACCCTGCTTTTGTCCTTTTCAAGTGAGTAATGTGATATTCTAGTGATTAATTTTTAACTGCCTGTCTTTATACTTTGTCTATTCTATCTCAAATTCTGTCATTAAATTATTGCTGATTGATGTTCTGATCCTTCCCTGTATTAGCAAAGCCCGTGTCCTCAGCAAATTTCTTATGACATTCCTACAGCTGCGCCAGAGTCATTAACAAAATAAGTAGGACTGGCTCAAGACTGACCCTTGAGGAGTTCCACTCTCTGTCCAGCATTTCTCCTTCCCACAGAGCCCCCTGTCCTTGGCTTTAGCAGTTCTTCATTTGCCATCCACACTAATCCCCATCCTCTCAACTTCAACTAGTAATCTCCCATGTGGTGTAATATCAGATTCTTGACTCATGTCTGGATAGAGTATATCACCTGTATTTCATTTGTCTTGGAAAAAAAAATCAGTAATCCAAGAGAAATATGAGGTTACACTGAGCTCCTTCATGTGCCAGTTCTTTCCAAATCCTGAGGTGGAAATCTGCCAGGGCACCTTGATCTGAGCACATGGAATTCTTTAGGCTTTTCCTTCCGTCTTACATGTGATAATTTTCATTCCCTTAAGTATGTTCCTACTAGAAATCCCATCTTTGCCCCATTGCCCAACATTATCATCTCTACTGAAAACGTAGGTAAGGTGGTTTTAGACCATATGTAGACTAGTCTAATCTCAATCCCATTCTCACTATATAATGACTATGTTTTTCCTTTTTTCCTCTTCTGTATTTATCTAACTGAAACCTACCATCTGCTTCATTTCCTTTTCAAAATCTGATTCACAACATTACTTTTCACATTTTTCATTCTACCCTTATATTTTCTGACCTCAGCAAATTAAAACAGGAAAACTGAGGCAAATGGTTCCTCCAGTCTTGCCCCAACACTCTTCTCTGATGCCACACTCCTGGGAAATATGACAGAGTAGCTCATAAAGCAGGTCCAGAACTGCTGGACTGAACATGCCCTTGGCACAGGGGCTCAGCCCTGTGCAGGGTGATGGGCTCCAAAGGCAGGTGGTCATTCCCTGCAGTGGTTCCCCTACAGACTTCTAATTTCAGTCCCTGGCTGCACCTGAACCAAACACTCCATTGCTGCTCAGACCTTCTGCCCATCTCTTGTCTGCTCTCACCAAACTCCTGCATGTGTTTGGGGCTGGTTTTGGAGTGTTTCCCTCCAGGGTTTGTCCTCTTGCATGTTCCAGCTAGTTTTGGAATCCAGTTCCCACCACATTCAACTCCTCAGGTCTTCAGTGCAGTTGATTCCACTCCTTTGTTCCCTTAATTTCTCAACGTTTGTCCTTTGATAGATAAATACTTTGGTGTGTAACTACAGACAGTGCTGAAGATTGAGCCCTAATGAGGTACCCTTAAAAACTCTTAACCAGAGTCTTCACAGGCTCTGGATGACTCAGAGCTCAGCGCTTTAGAGACAGTGAAAGAAATTCACTTGCCTTTCTTGTGTGTGTGAGACACTGTAACCCTTCTCAGGATGAACTAGCATTTTCATTTTATAGACAACTGAGACATAAAGATCACACTTCAGAACATACTGCACTCTATGAGGAATTAGTTAATTGCCTGAGGTGAAGTACAAAGCCTCCTAACCCCACTGAGATTGCTGCAACAGCCAGACCTTGCTCACCTGAAAATGAGGTGCCTGTGCCAAGCTATTCACTTTGAATTCTGTCTGGTTCTTGAAGAAAGCAAAGCTCACCCAGACCCTGGATTGACCTGTTCCAGACATGCAGTCAGGACAAGCAGCAGAGGCTTAGCTTAAACTGGCTGTACAGGGCCTATTCTAGAAAAGAGGAAACCAACACTCAAAACGCATCATAAAAATGTACTGGTCATCCAAACCCCTTTAAAAATCACTGTCATGTATCTGCATGGGTATCTCTACTCAAGTGGGATTTGAATCTCAGCAGGGGGTCATCCACCCACTCACTGACTTTCCCCACTGCCATGAGAATCAGGATCCTCCCTGTGACATGTCCTTGCTTTCCCTGTTTTCTGAGTTGCAGAATGGCAGCAGCACAGCCCTTGCTTCCCAAAACAGCATGAGAGACCTACCACAGCACTAAAGCCATGCTGCTGTCCCAAAAAGATGGAAGATGGATGGAAGCTCTTCCACTGGCAAACTGATCCAGGTTCCATCCCTGCAGAAGAGATGAAATGGCAGAGCAAAGCAAATTTCTCTCCTCTCCATTAATATACTCTAAATACTGTGGAGGGGGAGAAAAGCTGTGCCCCACTCCCAGAGCATGTCTGCCTCGAATTCACAGTGCTCTGCTGGGCACCTACTGACCTTGGCAGTGTCACAGGACTAGTGTTTGTCTAAAAAAGTAACCTCCTTGTGAACAGGCTCTTTGCTCGGGGAAACAAAAAGCAGTCTTGTCTTCCAAGTGTCCAAGCCTTCTTTTCATGTCTGTTTAGTCCTTCAGTAGCATTTATTTTTGGTCTTGAGAGAAAAACACCACTCCACATTAAAGGGATGGTGTCCAGTTAAACCCACAGGCTGCACCATCCTCTGCTCCCTCCTTGCAGGGAAAGGCAGTGGAGAAGACCAACAAAAAAGAGAAATGTCCATTGCCTGTTGGACACAAAACTGCTTTTGCTTTCTAGTGAAAAGGAGCAGAGCATCCTCAGCAGCACAGAGCAACTGGCCAAACAGGCCAGATCCTGGATGCCTGAGGCTTTTGCTTAACAGTAATAACAAGTCCAGAGGCTACATTTCCATTTGTCATCATTTCCAAAAGCCTTTCCAGCTGAGATAGCTCAGAGCAGGGAGACAGCAATGCTCCACATTGTTGTCTTGAGTTTGTGGTGGGTCTAACTCTGGCAATGCCAGAGTTCAGCACATCACCTATAAATGATACCAAATCAGAAACACACCCTTTCAATCTGCCCCCTCAGTGCCCACAGCCCTTCCAACCCCTCAGGACAAGGCTGCTCATGCTGTCTGAGGAGCTGAGGAGGGGCTGCAGGTCACCACTGCCTCCTGAGCCAGCTGCAGGCACATGTTCACCCTGTTCCAGGTAAGTGCTAAGCCAAAGTGCTCAGGCTTCCAGTGGATTATGCTCACCTGTTTAACTCCATACAGGAGAGATATTCCCAGACCCAGTGCCAGCTTTGTCACCTCCAGCAGAGTCTCATGACTGTGTGTGGCCTGAGGCAGCTGCAGAAGGGCTATCTAAGGGCTCACAAAGCTGAAGCCTGAGGCACAAAGTTCAAGGCAGAGGTTCTATATGGACAGTGTGTGTGGTCAGGACCTGCATTCCTTGGGGGAGAGGCAGAGGGGAGAGCAGGACTGCCTCAGGAGCTCTCCTGATGGGATCTGCAAGAGGAAATAAGCTCATTTTGGCCACAAACTATGTTTTGGGCCACCCATCATCATTCAGCATCTCAGGTCAGGGAGCTGTGCTCCCTGCCTGTGCCCCTAGGACAGTCACTAAAGCACTCTGCTCTCAAGCTCCACAGGACAGCGACCACAGCCCTGCTCCCTGAAATCAAGGGAACTTTGGCCCCAGTCCTGATTCCTCTCCCTCCTGCATCAATACCTTGTCTTTTACATCCACAGACTTCAGTGATTGGAGCTGTCAGGCCATGGATGTCCATGAGGGCATGGCTGGGCCCAAAGTAATCGAGGACAGAAGCTGCAATCCGTGTCTGCCTCACACTTAGCGAGTTAGGGGAATATTAACAATGCATCACTTGGAGTAAGTGCTCCTGGCTGACCTTGGCAAGGGGCACTTTGAGAAGGATAAAACTGCATTTTCATTCCTGAGAATCCTCCTCCAGTAATAAGATGTCCCCTGTGGGATGCTTGTAGCACATTGGTATTGTCTGCAGAGTAGCTTGGGGCTCGGGGCTGACATTGCTAAACCATACACACAAATTACCATTGAATGTCATCAGTCCAGACCCAAGATTTACAAACACACAGACAGTCACAGGTAGGCTGTCCTCCAATTAGTCTGGGAATCCAAAAAAAAAAAGAAAACAAACCCAACCCAAACTCCTCAGTAATTTTCTATTCTTTCCTTTGCATATAAAACGTCATTAAAATAATTAATAAAACAGATGCATTGTATCAGTAACTGACAAATTAAGAATTCAGTCATGGTTGTTCAGAAACCCACTGCCTCCTAGCAGTACTAATAATGATTATTTATAGCCTGCTCTGCAAGGAAAGCAATCCAGAAAAACAGAATGATTATAATGTAATGCACTCATCCCCAGGGAGAAGTCTGGTGCAAGTTGCAGCCGACATCTCACACCATTTTCTTGTCTTGAATTTTAAACTTTATTGTAAGTACTGTTTGTGTATTTTGCAGAGAATGTCTCAGTTCCTCTATAACAAGTACCCATTTTATTCCTGCTGAATTTCATTGAACTTATTCCTGTTATAAGAGGCAGATCCATATTACTGCTTTATAGAGCAATCTCTTAGCTGCCTATTCACAAGAATGTGCAGCCTGGCAAAAGAATGAGCTGAGGGAATGAGCTGGGTGGCAGATGAGCTATTACTCTCGATATCACCATAGCATCTGGAGCAGTTACACGCAGCACTAACACAGGCTATGAGAAATTCTCTGCTCTCAAAAAGAGCTAACAAAGAAAATACATAGAGGGTGGGAGGTATGGAAGAGACACAGAAAAGAGAAGGAGCTGAACAATGTCACATTGCCAGCAACTGAGAAAAGCAGGAGCAAATTCCCCGTCTCAGCCCCCTCCAGCTTCATGCTGCCTTTGCTCATTTTTGGTTCTGCATTTGGATATGATGCATCTTTAACTGGAAGTTCAATTCAGAAAAAGAAAAGTAATTTTTTTTCTTATTTGCTAAGAAAACTGCCTTTCTTCTGGTTGTGCAAACAAATTTTTTCCCATGATTAATACCTGTCTCCTGTGCTGAAGACATCAGTCTCTGCATGGATCAAATCTTAATGAAGCAAAGCTCTCTTCTCAGAAAAGAACATTTCCCTTTTTTTTTCCAGCAAGCATTCCTCCTCACAATTTCCCTTGTTTAGCCCTATGATAATTTTATGATGCACTCCCAACATAACTCACAGTACTTCTCATTATTGTGTGCCACAAGTGTTTACAGAGCCATTTTTGTGGCAGATACCAGCCTTTAGACATTCCACATTTCCTGTTTCACTGGAGCCAGTCACTCACTGTTCACTACTGAGATGCAAGTCCCTAATTAATTTATACACAACAAAGCACTTCAGTCATTGCAATGAAAGTGAAATGGAGAGCAGACCATTAGCAAAAATTGGCTATCAAGCACGGAGAAATTATTTCCTTTTCATGTTTCCATCAATATTAAGATTGATTAATCATCTTGCAAAAAACCCCTCCCCCAATACCAAACTGCCTTTACACTTTTCCACCAATGCTGGATGGGATACCTGTGCCAGTTTTGTTTTCATTCACATCAAGGAAACCTCTCTGATATGCTGAGAAGGACTGGGGACTTCACAGGGGACTTCACAACTGGTTCAACCCTACTCATATTCTCTTTATAGAATCAGAACATAATAGCCTTGTTTTATCCAAAAAAACCAAAAAATCAAGATTAAATTCAATATATTCTGAAGGAGTGAAAATTCCTAGCAACAGCTGAAAAAGAAGTGGAATCTATAAATGCCTCTTTCATCTTTATCAAATTACTATTCAGTGCAGTTACATTTATTAATAACAACATCCCTTAAACCACATTGTGAAAATCCATTAGCAAGAAATGCTTTAAAATGTTCAACAGGCTGTAACAGATGATTACAACCAAAAGCTAAAACAATTAAATACTATGAGCAGAGTGGGCATTTTCATGGGCCATGGAGCTTGGCAGTGGGACATTCTGGTATGATCAGAAATGGACAGTTTGCATAGCATAACTTTTTAATTTTATCACCTCCATTAGGAAGGGGATAGGCAAGCTAAGAGTGTTTTCTGACTTTTCCTTCATCTCACTTCCATATGTACTCAACACTAAAATTGCTGGTGGGCATTTCAAAGTCTTCACCTGTGGCATTTGCTACACACTGAGGTACCAGACTGCTCTGAATCAGGCTTGGAGGGAACCTGTGAGAGCAAATCACTGCTCCCAGAGGAAACATCCTCTGACTGTCCCAAGCCCTGGCAAGAAGTGCCCTCTAAGAAGTTTAATTGTCCCCATGAGGGTCTGACCAAGGGGGGCAATCACTGCATTGTTTTCTCCTTCAGCACACCCTACACTGGCCCTGGAAATTCTACTCCCCTCCTGTATTTCTTGTGCTTTTACACAATTGAAATGTCAATCACTGCTGAGCAATCACTGTGAAAGAACTGGATACTGACTCTAAATTCAGGTGGAGGATTCTGTCCTTATTTTCCTGCAAAAAAATTCCATTCCTGGATTTGGTGCACACCCCAAAACACAGAAGGTTCACTCGGGTCCTGGGGGATGATTCCAGAGGGACAGACTGAGAGTCCTTCTCTTGTGGCTTCCAGCTTGGAGCAGAGAACAATAATGGCACAGAGAGCTCCGCTCGTTCCCAGCCGTGACTGTGGCCATCGCCGCCTCCCGCTGCACCAGCGGCAGGAGCTTTGTGATGACATTTCCTTTGTTGCTGCAGAAGGCAAAGCCTGAGTCAGGGATTACAGGGAAAGGTGAGGGGGAAGGGGCAGGAGATGACACCACAGCTGTGGAGGGACTGAAACAGCAGCTCTGGGGTCTCCATGCACGTTCTGGGCTTCACAGGGGGTTGCTGTGGGCTGCATTAGGTTTTGGCTGACCTGCTGATAGATCAGGTTCCCCTTCCAAATTTGATCATTCCCTAAATCCATAAAGAGATGCCTGAGGCATCTCAGATTGTTTCTGAGGCAGATACACACAGTGCAGCCCAGTTCCCCCCAGAGTGAAAAGCTCTTTGCACATCTAAGCTGTAGGTTTAATTCACCCCAGTCAACAGACAGACCTGAGTCACACACCAGCCACCCTCGTGTTCATCTGTTCCCCTGGGGTCTTCCACTTAGGAGCACAAAGCAGTGGCAGAACAAATTTGTGGCAGAATGTATCTTCTGTAATCGTTCACTAGCCAACTTGTTAGATCATTTTCTGTCCCAACTGAAATTGCAGCTCCGTGATTGCTTGTGATTGAGCAGAACTAAAAAACACATAATTACACAGGCCAAGGCACAGACATGGACAGCTACAGATGCTGGTGCTTAGCTGGGAAAGTGCAGCACATGGTGGGGAAAAGTTGGAAATGATGTGTACATTCCACCTCATCCCCACTGCAGAGCTTTTGGCCTTCAACTTGTGCAGAGCAAAAGGCTGTTATTTCTCAGGTGTAATGACAGATTGTGTGGCACAAAACGTCAGAAACTGTGTCAGTGCTTGAGCTGGTGGGTTCAGCTCGCCCAGCCAGATGAAAGCAGTCTGGACTAACTCTGGTGAGACAATACTTGGCATCTCCCAAGCACATCATTCTTGGCTGTAACATCCCCCTCCTGGTTCATGTTCTGTTTTCTCTGTTGTTGACCTCCAGTGATGGAAGAAAGGGGTTGGACAGGGAGATGAAAAGGAGAAGGCAGTAGATGGCTCTGGGAACAGAAGAGAGGCCTGAAGGAATGGCAAAGAGAAGGAACAGCTGTGGGGCTGGGAGGGAAATGGAGACAGGGAATGAAACAGATATGCTTCCCCTTTGGGATGGTGGGCTGAGCCAGCACGAACAAACCAGGGCTAATTTGAAAGAGAGGAAACCAGAGAAGAGAAAAAAGATGGAACAAGGGAGATCACAGAGAACAACAGGAAACAGCACTAAGAGGACAGAGATGAAGGCTGGGACATGCTGGGGAAAAGCAAACAGTGAAAAAAACTTCAGAAATATTATGCAAAAGACAGAGAGAAACAGAAAAAAGTCCTATGAAAATGCCAGCAACCCAGCTGCTGAAACTCCTGTACACTTACGTCAACGTCACTCCACACACAGATCAGCACCCAGTGGAGGAGGTTGATTTTTACTTTCATGGAAAGGCTTTCAGTGATGCAGAACATGAACTTCAGCTCCCACTGAAGTCAGAGTGGTTCAGAGGTGCTTACAGCCACAAGAACACAAGACCCAGCAGGATAAAACCCAGGAGATGGGAAGCTACATGACAGCCTTGAGAACAACTGGCCTTTACCTTGTCCAACTCCCACCTCAAGACCCAGGGTGATAAGGACCAGCACATGCAGGGAGGGAGCCCAGGGCAGGAACACTGCCCAGCCCTGCCCTGCACCACAGCAGCCATTTGCCCCCTTGTCCCAGATGAGCAGTGAGGTCCTTCATTTACATGTCTAAGCTTGAGGAGGGGTAAGAGGCATCCTCTTAGCTGCTTGAAGTGAAATGTTTGGCTTATTGGCACGGCTTGTTTAATTTGGCTGTTAGTGCTTGGTCAGTGTTATTAGAGAAAGCAATAAAAACACATTAAATACAAAGAGCTACATTAAAACAACATGGAGTTTGCAATGCAAACCAAAAAAAGCAGGAGGGCTGAGTATGGAGACAGCCATTCCCTCCTTCAATCATCCTCTTCTTCTCCCTAAATATGGAGAGTGTTCTGGTGGAGGGGTGGAGGGCCCAGGGGTCACCATTCATCTGGGAAATGTCAGATCTGTATCCAAGTCTGGCTCCTTCCCACAGTGCCACGGTGGCTGCTGAGGTCACAAGTGGGGGCAGATATTTCACTCTGATGCAAGATGAGAATTCAAAAGCACTGAGGTCCCAAAACTGTAGCTTCTGCCAGAGTTTTGCTTCAATGCAATCTCCCCAGAGGCAACTGGTGTCCATCCTCAGCCATATCTCCCTCCAATCTACATAAACCATCATTAAAGTGCACCTAAAGTGTTCTTCCTCTCCACACATCACTGCTGAGCTGCTTCCATACTCAGTTCTTACACTTGCCATGTTTTTCCATTGTTTTCTTGTGACCATATAATAAGGGGCAGGTCCCCCACCACAGAGAGGGACTGAGAGACATCAGAGTGACACACATCACCTACCCTGGCTGGTGCTCACTGCTTGGGCCCAGCTTTTGCAGCTCCATCAGATTTCTTGGGTTCTGCTCCAGCCTTGAGATTTTTAATTGCATTAACTGATCTGGGCCACAGCTGTGTCCCCACATTTCTGCTGCACCATGAAAACCACAACTGCATGTTACATCTGGGACAATGGTGAGGTGATTGTTGTTAAGCCTGGGATTCCTAAGGAAACAAAGCATTACAGGTATTGACTGTCTCCCTCTCTCCCTCTCTCTCTGTGTCTGTGTGTCTGAGTAGTTCTAGAACAGCATCAGACAATTTCAACACAACAGAAGAGAGTATCTCTCAAAGCTCTGAAGCTCCCAGAGGTGATTGGAGAGGACAGCTGGAGGATACAGACACCATTAGTATTCCCTGAGGAAAAGGCACTGGTGAGTGCTCCCTTCACAGCAGACAGTGGAGACAGCACAGGAGTGAAAGCTGCTCATTAGACCTTCTGATCAGGAAATTACTCCTTAATAACCTCAGTGTGCCTGAACACCTTTTCCTGCCACTCCTATGGGAGCTGGACCCTGCATAGCTGTTACATTCACAGCTTTCCCCACTCACCTGCCCTTCATCCTGAGGCCCAAATTCCAGGGGAAGGGGGTCCCTGTGTGCTACTGCAAAATAGCAACAGAGGCAGCAGTGAGAGGATCCAGGTGCAAAATGCTGGAAGTGCAGTGCTGCCCCTGAGCACATTCATTGTTCCTGCCCAGGGGCAGCTCTGAGAATGTGGTGGAAATTACAGGAACTGGATCACTGGCTTGAACAATGTCCCTTTAAGGGCATTCACTCCCCTATGTCATGAAATGACAAGTTATTATTTAACAGCAGACCTCACAGGGAGGAATGTTTTTCTGTATTCATGGCTTCTAACAAGCATAACAATTGTTTACTGTACTCTGAGCAACACAACAGTAGCTCTAATGTAATAATTATAGAGAATCCTTCCTAAAAAATGTATTTCCAATGCATCAGCATAAATTCAGCTAGCAATGAACACAAGAGTTCTGCCCAGCTTCAGAATCAGATCGTGCACTACGTTTTGTGCAGCTGTGCAAGGATATTTGGTGTGGAGCTCTGGAGCCAATGCCTTGCACTGATGGAGGGAAGGACAAGAAGCAGCATAGAAGCAGACGAAAGAGCCACAGGTTCTGTTCTCTGTGGTCAATGACAACAGAAAATGCCAGGACAATTTTCAATGTGGATAAACTGGGGGTTTGGAAATCATAACATCATTTTTTAATCTGGCTGCTGACTTGTTGGTCTCTGGTTTTGGAGGTTCAGTCTGAGTCCAGGCTGCACCAGCATTTTTCAAGGAGATGATTCATTATTATTATTATTTTATTTCATCCCAGACACTAGAATAGCATCTAGAGGACCCTGCAAGCTCTTTGGAGGATCCTTCCTTGTGCTCAATATTAGTGAACTCCAGCTCATGCTACTGTGCCTCAACTTCCTCACCTGCAAATAAGGCCAAGACAGAAACCCCTCAACCTAGGGGTCTGTTTAGGTTTTGAAAACAATTCTAGCACCTTAAAAGAAGGTTTCTCTAGAAGCCCAGTTTGCAATTTATTGCTTCAATTAAAAAGTGTGTGTTTTACAATCCACACTCTGTTTACACCTCTTACAGCTATCTCTCTAAAAAGAGCTGGGCTCTGGTAGCTCACAGATTTGGCACAGCTTGTCAAAGAAGCAGGCTCACCAATCTGCCACAACACACAGCACTTCTGTGTAACTTTGCAGGCTGTGTTTGACTTGTCTGAACTTGAACAGTCACCACTGATTGATTGGCTTCTAAAAATACCCACCCGCCATGTTTCGAAGTCTGGAGAGCTCTTGTTGATTTCGATGGAGACTTTCTTGCTGGTCAGAGGCTGAGACAGACATCTGACACCCGGGCTCTGCTCCTGCCACCTGCCCTGGGAGGGACCAGCAGAGACACCCAGGCCTGCTCCACACACTGACAGCTCTCAGCTCTGGGGCGGGATGAAAGCAGCCCTACACATCTCTTCCTGCATCCCCATTTCCAGGCTCCTCCTGCAGCTATTTGTACTCAATGGGATGATCTGCAGCCACCAGGAGCTGAAAGTGTCCCCACAGTGAGGGGAGAGCTTCCAGAGGCAGCCACTGCCAGCAGAAGGCATGGCAGCATACCCTGGAGAGAGATGCAGACCTGGTCACTGTCACAACAGCCACCAGGAGAGAAACCTGTCACTGATGGCACTTTTGTCCCAGCTCCCAGATCCATCATCAAGCCAGCTCTAAGAAAGAGCTCCATCAGAGGATAAAAGCTACTTTGGGCTCTCTGGAAGACCACAGCTAGACAGTTGCCTATGGAGTACCAGGCTGATAGAAGAAATTAAAGTTATTCTGGGGCATGTGGGCTTGGAGATGACCACTGCAGCCAGACCCACTTTCACAGCTCCACATTCAGTCCCTCTTGTGTACAGGTTACAAAATGGGATCTGGCTCTGCTGCCCCAATCCAAGGTCTTGCAGAACCCATTGTTCCAAGACCCAGAGCCCTCCCTGTTTTCATCTTAAGTGTATTGCATGACAGTTTATAATTATTCTGTCAGCCAAAGATATCCTTCCTTTTATTTTATTTTTCTTCTGCAGCAGCTACAGAAAGCAGTGCCCTCACTCCAGCTCTCCTACAGTGAACGACCCACACCCCTTTGGCTTTTCCTTGCGAGCACCACTCATTGTCCCAGTCACCTTCTAAATTCCACTCTGGATTTATTCTTCCCCAAGATGGATGATGAGAATTGTCCATGGCTTTTCAGATGAAAGTTCAGCAGTTCCTTGTACAGTGGCAGGAGTGGTTCCTCATCTTTTCTGGAAACAGCTTGCCCGATAAACCCTATGATCTCATTTGGCTTTTGTGTTCAGTTTTAAAAGGGGTATAAAGCAGGCTCTCCACTATTTCACTTCATTTTATTTTAGTGTTTGTTATCTGGAAAGAAGAGGGTAGTTAAACCGCCTTTTTAATTAAATTCCTTTAAATCTTTGAAAACAATAAAGAAAGAAAGATAGCAAACAAAGTAAGACAGAAGAATTACCATGTATATGACCAGTGGTATTTTTTCCCGTAACACATTTATATATAAATCTCTATTCCAAAAACTTGCAACATTTCTCAGTTGCTCAGTCTGTCTCCTGGGTAACTTGACACCTCACAAGAGGAGCCTTGTGCCTCTGCTCTTTAATGGGACATGAGTCTTAGGAACTCTGTTGAAATTCTCCTCTAAATAAAGAGTATTCCTAGTTTCTGGAAGGTGAGAAGAGCTTGGGGTATTGCATCCTTCTTCCTTTGCTTCTCTCCATCTTCACAGAGCTAATGAAAAAGGCTCAGAGCAGCAGTAACTTCATTAAACCATGGTCCCTTTGAGCACACAGGGAAGGGGTGTAGGTTCTTTCTGTAGGTCTGGGAAAAGCTCCTAAGAATTTACATGAGCAAGGAGACAGTAAATAGGCTTGGGTTTGCTGCAAAAAGGTTCAAATCTGCAGTGTCAAGTGTTTAGAGCTCCATAAATTAAAAATAAAGTTGAAAAGCCATGGCTTAGCTGAAAAAACCTGACAAAGGTCCTCTACTGTCAGCTCAGCATCAACAGGATGAAATCTCACACTTGCACTGTGGAAGAAGGAGGTCTGTCAGAAGCCCAGACCCTGTCATTCAGTCAAATCCCTGGTGCAATAGTTCTGATTACAATGAAGACATCTGAGTGCAGAACTGCATCCTGCTGCATCTTGCTGCATCCTCCTGCATCCTGTGTCTCAGAGTGCTGGAACCATCAGTCCCAACAGACCAGGGCAGTTGGAAGCACAAGTGTGACCAAGTTGCTCATCTGCCATTGCTCCAGCTGGCCACGAGTAGCACAGAGGGGATGTAAAACACTCTGGGTTTGACTCATAGGGCAGTCTAAAAATCCCCTTATATTAAGGCTGGAATGTGTTTTCCATTTTCACTGGAACTGGAGAATCAGGATGTGCAGGTTGCTCTGTACTGGGGGCAGTCTGTACTGCAGCACCACCTCAGAGCTCCCTGCAAAACCAGATCTTTGTCTCCAAAACCAGACCTTTGTGGCAGCTGCTGCTTTTAATGTACCTTCAGCCCTTTTAAAGTACAGATTTCAGAAATGTAGGACTGGGTACTGAGGGCTACTTCACTATCTACCAAATGGCTCTCAAACATTGCTTGCTGCTTGCCCTTTAGTAATAGCTACTTTTAGCAACTTTTTTCATAACTTGCCTGATTTCTTTTTTATTAATTGCTGTTATATGTTTTTGGGGTTTTTTTCATAAGGAGACAATGCTTTCTGTGTCTCCTTCCTCAGACACCACTGCTTTCCCAGGGACCTCTCAAACACCGAGGCCAGAAACCAAGTTCAGTCATTGTAGATTGAAGTTAATCTAAAATTGGTGACTTGTCAATTTTAGTAGTTTTAGTTTCCCACTGTCTGCTTGCTTTACACATGCATAAAAATTTTAAATAATATGCCTTCTCTCTCTCCCCACATAGAAAACTACTGTGTTTCCCTGTCCTCCCCAGAGTATGTGACCTCTAGCTGCTCTCCTTGCTTATCAAGTCAAGGAATTCATTCAGGTCCTCAGCAGCTCCAACCACTGACTCTCCATTCACATCCTTCTAAAGGCCCCACCAGCTCCTTGATCAGTTTAGAGAGATTTATACTTGTGTGCCCCTTCATATCCTTCCTCCTCAGGCTTTGATTTACCATTGTGGCTTCCTTATCACTCTATAGCACTTCCTACACGTTTGTCTTTGTAGCTCCGTGTTTTCTCTCTTAGAAATCACCCCTGAGTTGTGTTTCCTTAATGGCAGTGGGAAAAATTCATCTGTCAGAGAGGCCTTGGCAAGGAGCTGTGCAAACCTGAGCTCCTGAGGAATGCAAATGGCATTCTGCTCCTCACACTGGCCCTAAGCACAGGAAGAACTTTCAACCTATATCAAACTTCCTTGGGCAGTTCTCAGACCCTTGCCTGCTTTTACATTTCCTGTGCATTCTCTGGAGAAAAGCTTTGTGCCCTCCACAAGGCATGAGGAAATATGACTTTTTTCACCTGCTTTCTCAGTGCCCCCTCTCAAAGAACCACTACAGCCCAGCATCATTTTCTTAGCACAGACAGTTCCACAGCTGCACTTTTTTGCAGCTCTTCTTTTGCTTTTTAATTTTGCTCTTCTTTTTATTTCCCCCCCTTCCTGGGTTTTGTGATCTATTCATTACACAGTTTGTGTTACCCCATTAAAAACCCATGACTAATGGGAAAATGCAAGGCTGTGCTGGAAAGGACAGTGCCTGGGGTGACCACTACCCTGAGGATCCCCATTAGGCCTCTTGGGGTCCCAGGTGAACTGATCTGGATGAGAATGATGGATCAAATGGAGCCACAGCCCCCTCAGTGCTCAGCTGCTCCTTGGCTGGACCCAAGGTTTGAGTTCCCAATCTTTTAACTCAGCCTTTGAAGTTACTTTCACATTAATTCTCCTGCTCCTAAATATTCCCCTCTGCAGGGATTAAAGCTGGTAGTAAATATCTCGCAAATGTTTATGAACACTATTACACCTGTTCCTAGAAGAATTTCTCAGTCAATTGAGTCACGTTATTCTTTTCATATTGGCCTTTCCTGTCCTGGTATCCAGATTTCCCAATCACACAAACCAAGAGAGAGCCCTGGCAGGTTATGAATTCACTGCATTCTTTAAAGTGTTTTAAACTCAAATCCTCGCCAAATGCAGACATGCAAGCCAGGCAGATAATGAGATGTCTTCAACCAGATGAACTGCAAAAAAAAAAAACAAAAAAAACAGGGAATGTTTCCTGTAAACATTGCCTCTAAAGCACTGGGATGTGTATGGCCAAGAACTCAAGCCAGCTGCTATAATTTCTAGATCAATTTTATCCAAATAAAGGCATTCCTACTCTACATTGCACAGCTTTGATCCTTTAGGGAGGAATTCCAGTTACCAGTGTGAGTTCATACTGATCTGGATACAACCAATACTCTAGCATGCAAGAGGCTGGGCAGAAAAGCAGGGGAAAAATTTAAGCTTTCCTTGGCATTTATTCAACCTGAATTTCCCAATAGAAAAACAAAAGCTCAGCACTTATGGGTGAAATTCCCCCATGACAGAGTAAGGTTTGTCTTTCAAAGAGGAGCTAAGGCAGGCACAGTCAGGACATTTGGAATTAGACTCTACAAAGTCTAGCTAGAAGCAGGAATAGGAAATAGAGCCTTTGAGAGTCCCCTGCTCTCATCAAAATCACCTGGAAATCCCAAGTGCTGTAAGGAGAGGAGAGTCTCCATTTGTAAAATATTCCTGGCCAGAGTTCACATTTCACTGTGATCACTCATTGCCAATCAACTTTCAGCTCCTTTTCTCCTGTAACCTACTTCAGCTGTTAGCACCAAGCAGCAATAAAACCATATCCATGTTCACTCAGAAATCACATTGAAATGCCTTCATGCAAAGGGAGAAGTTCCACATCCTACACATCAGATTTCATGTGGGAACAACTTTCAGGCTTCCAGCATAGAATAATTTTTCCAATACGAAAAAATCAAGTCCTATAGTAAAGGCTGATCTAATAATTATATTCACAAGGAATATATTCACATCTCTGAATCTCCATGAAATTGTCACAGAGATACCACAGCTATACCCTCCTCTAGTTCTAAGGAAAATCTTATCTCATCCACTGAGATACAGTAACTTCCAGCAGAGTGTTCAACAGTTATAGCTCTGTCCTAAAAGTCTAATTGCACAACACAGTAAAAATAGATGCAACACGAGCACTTACAAAAATGTACTGCAATGTCAAACAGCTCTGCCAAAAAAACACAATGGCAGGCCTTGGTCCTGCAAAGCCCCACATGCAGTCACGCTGCTTTTTCACACATTTGGAATAGCTTTTCTAAAATCCATGCAGCTAGCCATAACAGGCATGGCCTTTTGCAGGACCAGGGGCCTGCTTTACTTGTTCTACTGGTGGAAAATTAGATCTGTTCACTCCTATATAACCTCTTTCAAACAGTATTGAATTACCTAAAAGTTACTAAAATTAGACTAACAAATAAATTACTTTGCAGCTGAGCTGATAAAATGTGACTGTTTACATATGATTTAATCCTAGAACTAAGATTAAAGACTACTTCAAACAGAGCCTTTATCCAGTATGTCACATAAAACTCTGTTTGGTTTCAGCAGAGCTGAGAATGACTTTAACAACCTTGTTAATCACAGATTAAGAATGGAAAAGGTCCCACTTGGCACCAGGTGTGCCATCAATAACAACTGGGATGCAGGGGAGCTGCAGGATGACCGAGCTCGAGTGCCAAGGAGGAGCTCCAGGGCTGGAGCTGTGCCACGCTCGGAGCACAGGCACGGCCAGGCAAAGCAGCTCCAGAGCAGCCCATGGGGACAGGAGCTCCTGAGACCTCCCTTCTCACACCAGCTCTGCCTGAAGTCCTCTAAGCCTCTGGTGGATCCACTTGAATAGTCAGCAACTATCCCTGGGAATCCAAAATTGCCTGAATCAGTGGTTTCTAGCCCTAATGAAGTCCCCTCCCCTTTTGTTGGTTTGTGTTTTGGATGAAACAAGGCACAAGGCTGATGTTCCTCACCTTTCCCTTTGGCAAGGCCACCATAGGCATGTGTTTAAATACATGTTAGGGTCCTTGTCCGTCTATGGGAAAGCCCAGCACTCCAGAGGCACAGGCAGAGGCTGAGCACAGCCTTTGTTGGCACAGCCACTGGAGCTCCTGCCACCCTCTTCTCTGGAGCCCACAGGCACCTGGCACCAAGGCCAGGCTCAGGGACAGTCACCTGGGCATTTCTCATAGCAGCTGCCATCTGCCAGCACCTCACCTGGCCATGCCTGCCCCTCACCTGGCCATGCCTGCACCTCACCTGGCCATCCCTGTCGGCATGGTCCTGTGGAGCACCACAGAGGAGTCCTCTGTGGTGCCTCCCTTTCTTCAGGGGACTCCTCTGTGGTGCTCCACAGGACAGGTACAGCCACCCTACCCCCTCCAGCTCTCCCCTCCAAGAGCATCTTTCTTCTGGGATGGGCAGTGAGCCCCTCTCAGGTTAGAGTGTGGTCCATGGCTGACTTGCAGGCACTATCATGGAATAGATGTGAGGAGGAAATGGGCTGGAGTAGGAAGAAGGTCCAGGCCTACAGGACCCCAAGCCTCAAGTGAAGCCCTGCAAGGTCCTTTCCACTCATCCAAGGCAGAATTCCAGCACCACAGGCTCTCCCAACCCCACCAAACCACCCAGGGAGAAGAGAAAATCTGTTCCACATTAAAGATATCTAACAATTATTTTTAAGCACAACCACAAAGGCTTTGCATGAGCAGCCCTTCTCATATTTACCTCCCATGCAGTCCCAAGGTCCCCCAAAATGAACCAGAGAATCTTTGCACATCAGAACAGTCTGGTTGTAACAGCTGCCCTGTGTATAAGCACTGGACAAGGTTTCCCCCAAAAACCCACTACAGAAACTTTGCAAACCCATCTTTTAGGTTTTAGCTCTCACTCTGCAAAATCCAGGTCTATATGGGCAACACACAGCACATTGGGATGGCATCCAAGGATCCAGTGGGCATTGCCAGGCCCAGCTCACCTCCAGCACATGAAGTCAGCACAGCCAGCCTGACTGACCAGCTCCAGGTGAAGTATCTCCCAGCTGTCTGTTGTAGTCAAGACAGAAAATAAAGGGGGGACAGACATTTTTTTCCCCAGGATAATTTTAGGTGTTTGTCATAAATCTCCCAAAGGTAAAAAGCAGAAGAAAAAATCTGGAATCCTCCCTTCTGCTGTGCAGTAGATAAGCTGTGATTAAGCAGGAAAGTCCTTCTGAGTTTTTCCTAGTTCCCATTACTGCAGTGCCCAAATATCCCATTGTGAAACAAAGTCTCCCCCAGCGAGGTGCAGTGCCAATGCACAAGAAACATCAGGGGGTTTACAAAAGAGAAGAGCAGCCCTGGCGCCTGATATTCTGAAAACGCTGTGCAGGCGACCTTTGGGAAGCAGTTCTGAAATCCCTCTCACGAAAACAGAGGCTCCTAAAATCACTTCTCATATTTTATAATGTTGGTCAGATCTCTGCCCTGACAGTTTAGCAGTGGAATTCAAGTTTATGATCTGTACTCCACAGCCTTTACTTGCTGCAATTTACTGCATGTTAAGGCCCAAGCAATTGCAGAGAGCATGCACAGAATTATCTTCCTGCTTATATTGCATGTGGTTTGCATTGTTTAGCTTTTATTGTGTGCTCCATGCTATTAATGCCTTGTGTTTCTATAGCATCTCCCAGGTGAAGGACTCAACAGTGTAGAAAGGTAAATGCAGCTGAAGAACACAGCCAAGTCTGGCAGAACCCCCCCATTCTGTGACCATTTTGACAATTTCAAGTTGTCTTGTAAAGTGCTGAGAGGTGCCTTTCTGCTCCTGCAAGAAGCCTGTGCTCCTCTGCAAACTGCTGCCAAGCTGCTGCAGGACCAGACTAGTTTATCCCTGCAGTTCCCCTGGGTAAGTGACTCCGAGCTCTCTGCCCTTTCCACAGTGCAGAGCCAGTGCCTGCACGTACCCATTTCCTTGGGAAGCTCTGCAAAAGGGCAAAGCTGAAAAATGCACTGCTGTGCAGCCAGCCCTGATCCAGCTCTTCCTCCCCTGCAAGTCCCGAGGGCTTTACTAGCATGCTGCTGTCAGTACCAGGAAAAAAGGAAATTCTCCTGAAGGTGTTTGGGAGCCAGGACTAAGTGTGCTGACAATTATTTTCTTTGCACAGAGCTGCCATGTGTTCAGGTTCTCCTGGATAGTTCTTTTTTCCTCAAATCATGCATAGCAGAATTAGAAGACTTTATATATTTGCTGAAAAGGTGGAATTTTCAAAGGGAAATAGAGATAAGCAACTGCTTGTCTAGGATTTCTGGCTATCCAGCAGCCAGTTTGAGAGCAGCAGTTGCTGGACTTTTGGCATTCTCGGTTTTGTCACATATATTAGGATCAGCTGTACAACAGACACGTGGCTCTGAAGATCTGAGCCTGCTCTGTGCTTCTACAACAACCCCAGTGTCTGAGATTACCCTGTGTGTGCAGATCAGCTGCACAGAACACACACACAGGATGCTTCCTGCTAATGCTGCATTCATTGTGCCAATAGACAGATTTCTGCAAGGAAATATTTACCTCCACTTGGCTTTTAGCAAGTCTCCTGTACCTCAGCCTGTCAGTGGGATGCTGTCATCAATCCACAAATCCTGCAAACGCCCAGGACAGATATAATTTCAGTTGAATCAAAAAGGTCACCCAAGAGCAGCACAATAACACAACCAACTCAATCACACGGGGTATTTGTCAGACCTTGTTCCTATGTGTTCTTCTCAAATCTGAGACTCTTTAGATTCTGACTGAGCCATCACACTTCTGACTGTGCCCCCAGTACTCAGACATATGTTCAGCTTTGGTAAAATTTGACTTCTTGTTGTGTTATGCAACTGAGTTTTACTCAGTGTTATCTTTTGATTGACTCCTCCACTATTCCCCTCCCAACGGATTTATCTGAGGCCAATGACAGCCAGCAAATACTTACTAGAACTCTTGTCTTTGGCAGCTCATGCTGGCAGTAAGTGTTTTCAGGCAGTTTGAGAAGTGGGTGTCACTTACATTAGCTCACTCTAAAATCTTGACTCACCCTTCATGCACATAATCCCTCCTGCAAATTCTAGGCCATGGATTTTAATAGAGTTTCCAAAGAAGGTGTGAGGGCCACTGGCTGTGCTAATTTAGTTCCTATTGATTTATCTTGTCTCCTTTCATGGCAGCAAATTGTAAATGCTTCCTTTGCTTCACTGGGTGTTTGCTCCCTGTGTGACAAGTCTCTAGCATTGATGGAATGTGTTAGTGAAAAGTGCCTTGATGTCTGTTTTCAATATCACAGAGACAGAGCCATCATCCAGTGACAGTCCCACTTTGGGAGAGCTGCCTGGCTCTGCCAGCCTCTACCCATTTACCCAGAGAGGAAAGCTGGGCCCTGTGACGTGAAGACTCTGCAGCAAGACACAAATAAAACACCAGAAGACATTAAATACTCCTGTCTTTAGCACTGGAGGACAGACTTGCTGTCAGTGCAGGGCAAAGAAGTGGAAGTCCAGGGAACAGCACTGCAATAGAGGAAAACTGATGCTTCATTAGTGTGAGCAAAGGCAGCTCCATCCAGCCTTTCAGCATGGTATGCCTGTTTAATTAGGGCTTGATCCAGGCCTGAGCCCTGAGAAAGGCCTGTGCTCCAGCTGCTTTTAGTTCTCACTCTTGATTTGAGTACTAATCACATGTTTTTTGCAAATATAGCATGAAACATTCCCCCTAGGGAAAAGGACATTTAGATGGAGCCTACAAAGACCATAAATTTTCTCTTTGGTTATAATTATGTATTACATTAATGTTGTTTTTTAATGAACAAACAAGTGACATAATCTTTATAATTACACATTTGTAAAAAAGAAGTGTGACAGATGCCTTTTGCAGTGTGTTTCCCCTGCCTCCTGCAGTGGGAATCCCAGCCTGTGCCTCTGAAGGAGATATGCTGGGACTGGCAGTTGCCAACTCAAATCCACAAACTTCTGGTTGTGCCAGTTTGTGAATTACAGACCTGCTGTCTGCAAATGACTGGTTTTTGAAGCAAAGGCAGCCATCATTTCAAAGGCTGAGAAAGAAATATATCATAAATCAGTGTATGTGGATTTTATTTATAAAGATCTAATTAAATTTTGTTCTGTAATTCCAATGTGCTGTTTACACACAGAGTGTATATTTTTTTCTTCTTCTTTTTGGCCATGAACACAAGCAATATACCTTATAATTCTCTTCCTCCCTAATGTGCCTGTTTTTATGCTGTTAAAGTAACATCTTAGCCTATTGTAGCTTGTTACAGTGCACTGTAGAATCTTTATAGTATGTTACAGTCTGGTTTGGAGATCATCCAACCAAGCAATCTGCTTCCTTTTAAAAAATAACATAAAATACTGCATTTTTCATAATATGTATAAAGCCATGCAGAAATCCAAGCACGGAAAATAAACAGAGCATTGCCAACACCAAGCACTTAGCAGTCCTGTCCTAGGCCACAAAATCACAAGTTTGCCTTACAAATCTTGAGATTTCAACGAATCATAATTTTGGGTTTCCTCTATTTGCCTTTCTTCCTTTTAAAACTTTTTGGTTGTTTTTAAGCTATTCTGTACAATCACAAAAGTTGTCAATTTACCTTCAGCTTTAAAAAATGCTGAAATTATCACATAATTAAAGGATATGAAGAGCCAGAGCTTTGAAAAATAACTGTAACAGAATCTATGGTAAAACTGCAAAAGTTGGAGCCACTGCAGGCTGAAATCCACTACTGGCATAGAAGTGACACACCCTCATCCCTTTGAACCCTCTCTGGGATGCTCAGAGAGCTAAGCAGGAGCTAAGACTGCCCTAAACACATGCAGCAGTTGCTTGTCTCTACTTCCTTTTGAAATTCAAAATTTTCAGCTTACTATTGGACAGGTTTTCTGCTACCAAACCAAACAGGATTCCAGGCTGGAAAGGGTATATCGAAAGAACTTGAAATGTTTAGTTAAACCTAATATATAATTTCATTTAACAGAGTTTTGAATACTTTTTTTCCCCAGGAAACACTGAAAAGACAGCATTATTGATCAATCCACATCAGGCACTGCTTCCCCCCAGTTGTTCTGTGTAACTCTTGGTCAGAAGCTGCTGTTCTCTCTGCTCTTGTGCTGGTTCAGCTTCCATGGAGAAACATCCATGCCCTCCCTTAAGGACAGGAAAGTCTGGTGTCACTGAGAGCTTGACCAAACCCACCTGTGGCTGGGGCTCACCCAGGGATGCACAAGGGGATCTGGTGCTGTTGTGGTTTTATCCACAAGAGTCACACAGAGTTCCCACACCTCTACAGGCACTTGTTAGTTACTGTGTTTGTTAAAGGGCAAAAGAAGCACCATACCCTGTGCAGGGGCACTGCAGAACCAGGCCTTGGGAAGGGCTGGGCTGCATTCCCATCCTCCACCTGCACCCAGATCCTTAAAGTTCACAAGATGTGCCTGCTCAGATTTCCCTGGTAAAACAAAAGCACTTCATTGTAGTCAGCAGGGCCAGACAAACAAGCATTAAATGACAGGTCATCTGTCTTCTGCAGCCCAGCCTCAGGCAGGACTCAGAGGGCCTTGCAGTAACAACCCAGGTGCCAAGCACCTCTCTTTGGCTCTGCCCTGTGCCTGGAGTCAGCAGCACATCCTGGGCAGAGCAGGGCCATTGCTCAGCCCCAGGCTGTTCTGATTCCTGAGACACTCATGGATCTGCTCAGGAGTGGCCTTGGTGAGCCTTCACCAAAGCATCCAAAACCCAGCTGCAGACTGGGGAGCTGGGAACTGATTTTACCATCCAGGGCCAAAAGTTCAAGGCCCAGTCATGGACATGATGTGCTCAAGGAGCCCTTCCTTACATGAGCAGCCCCTCAGCTCAGGCAGGAGTGCCTGCCTCCACCACAGATCCATTTACAGATGATTTGTTCTGAAGTACATTAATTAGAGGGCATCTTTCACTGCAGAGCTGGTTGCCAGTAGAAGGATTGTGAGCTGCAGATCTGCTCTCAGTGTTGACATGTAAGGGTAGCATTGCTTCAGCAGTGATAGGAAGGTGTTGAAGGGATAAAACCCACCCTCCCAGTAACTTCAGCTCTGGAATCACAGCAGGCCATGAGCCAGCCAGGCACTGATTTGCTCTGTTCCACAGCCCCAGCATTAACACTGAGCAAGTGCCTGTGGGATTGCAAAAACCTCACTCTGTGCTCGGCATGCTCATAGGTAAAAGGCAAACTTATGGGAAAGCTAACAAACAAAAAGTAGTTTGGGAAAGATACAGGCTCAAATCCATTTTAGATGCCCAGCTCCTACTGACAAATCCCCTGGAGTTTGAAGGATACACACTGAACTGCAAACTCAGGGCCTCAAGGCTGCTGTGGAGTGGCTCACACTGACCTCCCCAAGATCACACAGAGGGTGCACCAATGCAGGGAAAATCAGGCCTGCTCTGTCACCCTCTCCATCAAAGTACACAGGTGTGAGCCAGACAGCTTCACCTTGCTGAGACAGAGGCTGGGTTGGAGTGTAGCAGCATTAGTGGCCAAGCCCCATGTCCACAGCATCACAAGAGACCCCCTGGTCCCATGGGACAATTGTACCCTGTTCCCATCAGCCAACAAAGGCCTTTTGCTCTAGGAGAAAAAAAAAGAAATAAGAAAGTAGCATGGTTCTCTGTGCAATTCCATTGTTCCTGAAATGTCCCCTTACATCTACCTCAGGCCACGCTGTGAGTCAGTCTGACACATCCAAGGGCTGTTTCGCAAGGCAGCCTTATGTGTGCCCAGATGTGATCAATCACCCAGAGCAAATAACCCTCTCCAAGAACTGCCCAGATCCAGCAAGGGCAAATGTCACTCCTGTGCCAGTGGCAAGTCCACAAACCTTCACACCCACACATGGCAGGGTCCTCACAGGACTTGTGAGAAAAGGGCCTCCTGAATGTCATCCTAATGCCATGTTCCCCAGCAGTGAGGGTACCATGCAAGAATGATTTCTGCCCTGAAAAATGAATCAAATTCTGCCCAACTTTTAGGCCAAAGCAGCGCCCATGTCCACAGTGAGCTGTGAGGCTCCAGGAGTTGCCCTAACATCTACCTGTGCTCACAGAGCCCTCACAGAGTCATGACATTAATTTGTATGTGGCAGCAAAATAGCATGAGAAGGTTGTGGGTCTGCTGGCATAGCCTGAGCTGTCATATAGGATGGAGAGTGGATAAGAGAACAGACTGAGGTCAATATGAAGTGAAGAACTGTTCAGGAATGTCTTGCTGAAATAGCCCCTGAACTCTGTGAAGACTTTGCAAGCAGCACTGTAAACAGCTTTCTATTAGATTTTGGCCCTCAGATTGTAAGGGCAAACCCACAATTAAAACAGGCTGCAAAAACAGGGAAAATAGCAGCACAGAGTGCCACAAATCCCCTGAGAGGAGAAATTCTTCATCCAGTGTCTGGGCAAACACTCAGTGCAGATGTAATGGCAGAGGTTTCTGCAGCCTCTTCTGCAAGGTTTCCCCCTGGGTGTCCCAGCATAGGAGGGCAGCTCTCCATGGGAGCCAGCCACAGATGGGCTGGGGACAGCCTCCAGACCTGCCCAGAGACAGGCAGAGGGTGCTTCCAGATCAACACTTGCTTCTACAAACTCCTCCTGTGCAGCATGAGCCATGCCCAGGTCTCCACTGAGGGTGGGTGTCTTCAGGCTGGAGCTCAGATCTGAATGGGTGGGTGAGACAAGATGTTCGACTTGTACCCTTGTAAACTCTGCTCTAAACAAAGGGGCAAAGCCATTAAGTAACACAAAAGCAAATAAAAAATCTGGATGGTGAAAGAGCCTATGTGTGTGGAAAACACGGTATTGACCCAATAGGGCAGGGAGCAAAAACTGCAGCTAAGAATCCCAGCCTAGGTCAGCATGGTCTGAACCATAGCAACATATTTAGAGCTCTGTGTCACAAAATCTGCTTTTCTCAGAGCAGCACCCAGCAATGTGGGCAGCAGGTTGTCAGTGGCACTGGGTGTGAGGATGGCAGGAGCAAACCCTCCCCGTGGAGGAGCCAAATGCTCCAGGAGCACTTATCCATGGCAGAAAGTGAGCTATGGCACTCTCCACAAAGAGCTGTCTTGCTAATTAAGCAAGCCAAAGATTTTCTGGAAGGGGAAGCAAATATATTTGCAGACAGGCTAAAACAATGAAGGAAAATTTAAAAGGCTGAACAAAGGGACTGCAAAGTCAGTGACAGACGTTAAAATCCCAGTAGCAGCTGCCTGCAAGTGGGCAGAGGGGTCTCGCTGCCCTGCCACTGCAGCACGAGGCTCCAGAAATCTAAAAGATGCTTCAGCACTAAATTGTCAAAGCTAGAATCTGCATTCAGGAAAAAGGAGAAGTGCTGAAGCCGTGCAGTCTCCTTGGGGAGGAGCCAAACGCCACGGAAAGACGGAGGTGTCGGGGTCTGAGCCGGGAAGAGACTCTCGAGGGGCACCTGGGACAGGAGGTGGCTGCGAAGGTCCCGGTGAGCACGGCAGGGAGCAGCGAGCCCTGTCCCTCCCTTGGGAAGCTGGAAAGATTACACAGCTTCATCACAGATCATTTCCAAACAGAAGAGCTTTTATTCTTCCTTCCTATGGTTCAACTGTCTGAATCAACTGTAAGGCTGCAGACCTTCCGGGTGGGAATGTCAAATCCTGAATCCCTGGTGAGACTTTGTTGTCACCTTGAGGCAATGGCCGGTCACGGGAGCATTGAAGATGGACACTCACCAGGGAAATTCCCAGTGCTCCACTGTGCTTTGATACCCAAAGCTGCAGTGAAGGAATTAGTCATCAAGAAAGTGGCACAGCAAAATACATTTTTCCAGAAGAGACCCATCTATAAGTGGCCATCTTCTCCAACACAAACCACAAACCTTTGGCAGATATTTAAGCATGATTATACTGAGAGAGGAAAATTAGGATGTGCCTAAATTCATTTAAATTTCCTACTTCTAAGCCTGACTGTAAAGATGTGCTCCTATCCCTGCATTTCCTTTAATGCCACAAGAGAGAGGTTTCCTCACAGCATTCACAGACAAAACTCTCCAAAGCACCATTATTGGAGCTGCTTTCCGTGGCTGTGGAGAAGCTGGAGGGAGGTGGGTGCCTGGCTGCTGGGAGTGGAGTGAGCAGCCCCAGAACTGCTTGCCTCTGGAAGCAATTACTTAATGCAGGAATCCACCTAAATCCTGGTCTAACTGCTAAATTAGATGTTAATTATTGTGTTGATATTCTGTTCTCCCTGACTTTCGAAGTTAGTACTGCTGTCTGTTCCCTTGCTGCCTGTTCCATTGCTGCCTGTTCTGTTCCATGGCTGCAGCACTGCTTGAGATGCTTCAGCCAAGGCAGGGGTTGGTGTGATTAATCCAGACCATCTCTTGTCACACACTGCGGGCCACATTTGTGGGGTGAAATCCGGAGTCATTCCTTTGACATGACATATTTCATAGTCATGACTGAAAACTAATGGCTAAATAGGAAATAAGGAATTCTGGATTTACAGCAATGTAAAACAAAAGTTAGAATTTGCCTATCTTTGACAATTAATTGGGAGGAATACAAGGTGTGAATTTAAAGCACTGCAGTTATGACTGATTTGTTCCTCAAAGATACTCTTTGTTCTGGAATAAAACAGTAGAATTTAGGAATAAGTGTTCCAGAGTAGTATTGTGCTATTTTGCAACTCTGGAGTAACAACTTTAGCAGTGAAGATTCAGCAAGATGGTCATTTTATGCTTTATCTTCTGGTCATCAGAGAAATTCCCTTCCACCTTATTTTTTTCCAAACCCAGTTGACTCCCTCTCCTGAAAAGAGTTTTTTTTTATAAATGCAGTGGGAAATTCTACAGGGCTCACCTGCACCACTTCCTTTCAGCATTAGCTTTTATTGCCTTTATTTAAAGTGGAAAAAAAATCACACAGCAAAGAAAACCAAGCATTTGTAGGAGTATGGCAATGTTTTCCATACATGCTTTCCCCATGAGTCAGGGTCCATCCTGTGCACTGACACATCCTGCAGACTTGCTCTGACTCGTGGGGCAAAGCCATGGGTGTGCACAGGACAGGGAGACACCCAGAGAAAACAGAGGGAAAGTTCTGGATCCAGGAGCTGCCATAGGAGACACAGCTCCCCAGTCATTTTCTCCCAGGATATCAATGTGCTGGCTGCTCACTTTGCTCTGCACTGTGAAAACTGTGGAGGTGCTAGAAAGCAGCTCATTGGTGATGGGCTCAGGATGTTTGGAAGAGCTCTGAGAGGCTGCAGTCACAGTCAATACCCCTGTGCATCCCCCAGCTTCTGCTGAAAGTGGGAAACTCAGGCTTGTCTAAGCCTGAGGAGTGATTCCAGCTGAGGTTATGCACACAGAGCATATGGCTGTTCCCACAAAACACCACACCTGGACACATTTATCCTGGAATAAAATGTGACTTGATACTACCCACTTTACTCCCTTGGAGAGTTCAGTTGCACTGGCTTTAAAAGTGGATTAGGGTAAGACAGAACAAGGCTCTATTTATTCCACAATGAGTTGTGCAGGAATACAGATGATGGAATGAGTCCATCCCTAAAATTAAACCTGGAAAAGCACACATTGAATTGCGTATATTAATAACCAGTATGTATCATTTCAGTGCTCAGAGGACCAAATGGCCTCCTGATTTGGACAATTCAGGTGACTATCTGTCAGCAAGATTTCCTCTCCAAAACACTGTTATCTGAAAGCTAGGCAGACATTTCAGTGGCTTGGACTGTGATTTATAGCCCGGTGGAGGAATCCAAATATCCTGAATGATCTTAATTAAACTCTGAGGGTGAAAAATTAATCACCATAGTTATTTTATTATGCATGAACAGTAAAAAAAAAACTTCAAATTTACATAATGTCTAACAGAAAATTATTTTATAGTCACATTGAGACTCAGATCATTATTAATAATTTAACTTCTCCTTTTATCATCGGGGAGGAACAGGCAACATTTTGGCACCAAGTTTCTGGACAGTAAAAGGAAAAGGGTTACTTTGGTATTTCTGCCCTCTCCCTCAGGTGGCCAGGCTCCATCCTGCTCCAGTCCACTGCCCAGTGCCTGCTCCTCTTCCCAGAAACACTTCTTCATCAGCACTCTGTCTCTAAAAATCATTTTCCCAGCAATATATAACATCCACTGATTGCCACTAATAAATCTCCAAGCTGTCCCTGCATGGAAATGATTTGGTTTTGGTGCTGAGCAGGTTTCTATGTGCAGGTTTCTCAAACAGGCAGAACATGAGGGACAGGAGCTGCCCTGCAGATCCCTGCCCTGCAGGTGCTCCTGAACGAGCCCCACTTTGTGTCACCATCCCATGCCCAGGGCTCAGCTTTACCTTTGGGATGTCTCTGACACAAACCCTGCATGGGACTGCCAGATGAATTTGTTTTCACCCCTTGGGTCTCTCCAAGGCCCCTGGGTGACAAACTGAGCCTCAAAGCAGCAGGCTGGTACCAGCCAAGCCCCTACCCTGCTGCTGGTGTGAAACAAGCTCTCTCCACTGTCTGTGTGTTGTATTGACTACTCTCTGAAGGGAAGGTTACCCAGGACATCCTCACAGCTCTCTATGACCTCCTGCAGTATCTGAGTTACTGAAGAACCAGGCTCTTCCTCTGAGGAGATGAACAAACTCCTCCTTGAGGTCCTGTCTGCACTAAGAGGACTCAGGGAGAGACACAGCCATGGAAGGTCTCCTCAGAAACCTCCCCCAGTCCTTCCCCCACGCTCCATCTGCAGGTTTTTTCCCAAGACACTCCCTGGATGGCTGTGCCAGGAGCAGGACGTGCGCTGGGCTGGCCCCTGCACACGCTGGGGACCATAAATCACAGAACCACAGCGCAGGACATGCCGTGGCACCCGCTGAGAACAGGGGAGCACACTGACAGGGCTGTCCACATATCAATGCAGCAACCCAGAAGAGAGCCTCCAAGGTAAAGACAACAACCTGCTCTATCAAATTATCACCTTAATGAGCCAAGATTGCAAATAATAGACAATCGTGTGGGCTAATGGCTTGGTATGGAATGAGGAAAAACAGAATATAGATTGGCATGAACTCTGCAAAACACAGTAGACTATTATACTGATATTCCTTAAGAATACCTATAAGTAATGTTCAAATTGAGAAAGTATCCCAAAAATCAGCTTCAGAAGGAAGTCAAGGAGCACCTGGCAAACTCCAACGTGCTGCATTGCATTTGCAAGCTAATCTGGAAAATTATTACACCACAGGAGTCCTTACTTTGAGTTTCATCATCAGTGAGAAATCACTGCCTCACGATAATGTCAGCAGAGATCAGCCTGGATGCTCCTCTGCAGCCCTGCTGAAGTGTCTCCCACACCATGTGGGGTAACTCTTCACTCCCCACACTGAGGAGCCACAGGCCAGGACTGAGCTGCTGTGCTGCCCTAAGCTCCACTGACACACTCAGCAGGCACCCCCAGCTCTCAGAAAAGGAAACTGAGGCAGAGATCGATTCACAAAAGAGGTCAGAGATCATGTACAGGGACAGCAGCTTGGAGATTCCAGATTTTCTGGCCATCTACAACCTCACCAACAGGATCAGCACACAGAAGAGATTTCATTTACAAGTGCTGTTCCTATTGGACTTGAAGTCACCAAGGTGACAGCATGTCCTGACACCACCAGGGCCACCTTGCCAACCTCCCCTGCAGCAGGACAGGCAGCACTTCCAGGCTTTTCTAAGTAGAACAGGAAGTGGGAATGTAACACCATGGAGTAACTTAGACACAATTGAACCCCCTCATTTGGTAGCCCCAAAAGCTGTGCCCCACCTCACAACATGCCACGTGCCTATGCCAAAGTGCCACTGGATGAGGACTCGGAGGATGCTAAGGCTGCACTGGACCTGTCCCAGAGGAGGGATGTTACTGCAGTATTTATTTATACACCAGTCTTCAGAGAACAGCAATGCCCACTTGTCCTCAGATCTTTGCATGCCTGGGGAGAGGTTTCCAGTTACACAAATTTATTGCAGGGTGACACCCAGAGATCTGATTTCTTGAGAGAGATAATGAAGTCCAGGACTTTCTGGCAAGGAGCAGAAATGTCAGTGTGACAAGCTGATCGCTTACTATACCATAACTTAATACATCCTGTGTGTGTTTGGGAGGATGTTTTTGATGAACTGGCAACCCAAATTAGCAAGGAATTTTTAGCATGTGCCTGCTCTTCTCATACATCAGGTATCAAGATTCACCTTGAATGGGAAGATCATTCCCTGAGCATGACTCCATTTGCTCTAGCATGGCAATTTATGACTCCAAGGTGCTTGGAGAGATGAGTGGAGAGGGGAATGTCTGCAATTATTCAGGGAAAGCAGATGCTATCAGACAAGGCTGTACCACTGGCTCCTCTGAGCAGGGCAGCAGAGATAGCTCCCAGCATTGCCTCTTGGTGACCTGGACAAAAAATGGACAGCAATATCCTATTTTCCAAGCAGAAGAGGACAGTTTGGGAGTGATTTGGAATGCTGCCTGATCCCAGACAGTTAACTAAGTCCTTCTTTTGTAAATCCCTGTAAGGTAAGAAGCCAGGTTGGTGATTCTTTTGCTTCCAGTGAAACCAAGGACTCTGCAGGGGCACTGCAAAGATGGAATTAAATCCTGCAATGGTGGACTTAAATATTGCAATGGTGGATCACAGAGGGAAGAAATGGGGTGGCTGACAGGAGTGTGGGCAGTATATAATTCAAACTGCAGAGGAGGAGGACAGGTTTAGGCCTACAGCTTTCTTATCTCACTGCAGTCAGATCCTGTTTACTAGACTGACAAACACAACAGCTCGAGAAGTGAAACTGTTTACTTGTAGTAAACTTGCTGATGCTCACAGCTTTTGCTCCATGTGCCTCTCGTGTTGCTTTCCCATCCTTCCAAATATAATCTTCTGTGGCAGGCAAGGTCTGGAAGGCTTTTAAGCAGGAGTCTCTTCCCAAAGGGCACTGTGCAGTGCGGTTTGGCCTTTACATATCACTGCCACTCAGGATACAGAAAGAAATTAACTTTCTGGAGATTAAACAGGAATCCATACAAACTCCGAAACAGGCAGATTAATTGCTAGGAATAATATTACCAAACCTGTATGTCCTGTGCAGTGCATGGTTGTGCAGGGTGTTTATGTACTATGTGTGTATCTTTACAGAGTAGGCTGAGTAGGTGTATGTACATAAAATCTGGCCAGAATTTCACAATTTAAGTTAACTGGGGGAAGGCAAAGAAGGCTGTGGGCAGGGAACAGAAGGATGCATCCATTTCTTCTACAAACTGGATGAATTGTTAGTCCAGGGAAGTCTCACTGATGTGCCTGCCCAACCCATGAATTCAGCTCCTGATCCTTGTGGGAGCCATGGAAAGTCCAAACCATCCTTTCCTCTTTCTCCTCCCTGTGTTATCTGGATGCAGATCTAGAGCTTCTATAGAAAAGGAAGCAAAAGAATTTCCTGGATCCAGAGGGAAAGAGTAGGGCTCTGAAGACAGAAAAGGATGCATGTGACATTAAATACCACCCAGCAATTTATCAATACAGAACAGGTACCCAGGTACTGCCAGGGCCCACGAGGCTGCCCATGGGCTGAAAATACTTTGAGAAAAGCAGCTGAACGAGGAGACATCGAGATCTCAATAAAATATGTGCTCCTCACATGAAATGCTGGCCCACTGAAGTCCACGGGAGTTTTGTCACTGATTTAACTGGGGCCATAGTTCTACCCTGGTCCTTTATTTCTTCTGTTGATAATATTGTAAACAGCCTCACTAAGTTATAAAGTGGAAACATGCCCAAGGCATCCTAGTGATGAGCTACATTGCTGTAGGTGGCAACTAAACTGTAAATAAATCTTGATACAGAGCAGGGAGAACACACTGACTTGAAAACCTCATAGGGCAGACTGACATGGAAGACCAAGTTGATTCCAGGAACACAAGTAACTGACCTCTCTATTTTAGAAAAATAATTCATTCTCTGCAAAGCTCCAGCACATAAAATGTATATGAGGAAAAGAAAATAAAAGAAGAGGAAAAGAAAAGGAAAGGAAGGGGAAGGGGAGGGGGAGGAGGGAGGGGGAGGGGGAGGGGGAGGGGGAAGGGGAGGGGAGGGGGAAGGGGAAGGGGAAGGGGAAGGGGAAGGGAAGGGAAGGGGAAGAGGAAGGGGAAGGGGAAGGGGAAGGGGGAAGGAAAGGAAAGGAAAGTGAAAGGAAAGAAAGGAAAGGAAAGGAAAGGAAAGGAAAGGAAAGGCAAGGAAAGGAAAGGAAAGGAAAGGAAAGGAATGGAAAGGAAGGAAAGGAAAAGAAAGGAAAGGAAAGGAAGGAAAGGAAAGGAAAGGAAAGGAAAGGAAAGGAAAGGAAAGGAAAGGAAAGGAAAGGAACGGAAAGGAAAGGAAAGGAAAGGAAAGGAAAGGAAAAAGAAAAAACAGCAAAAAAACCCAAGCAAAGTCTGACATCAGCTGTAAAAAAGAACATGCCAGATGACAGCCCTCTGGGCCTCAGACTTTTAATTGCTCTCCAAATAGATCTTGCTGGAGATGAGTTGGTTTGGTTTAGGAGTTGGCTCCTGAGCCCACACCTCCCAGATTATTGGGTTCTCCACCAACCTTTTAAACACCCAAAACTTTTACAGGGAAAGCACCAAACTGCCTACTGTGCAAGGGAGAACTGAGGATAACAGGACTGATATAAGGCTAGATCTACTTTCCTGCTCTCACTGACAGTCTGGGTTTTCTTGTGTCAAATCCTTGTCGATCCAAAGCAGTACTATCAGGGCAGCCCAGCCTCTGGGCAAAGCCAAGCCTGGGTGCTTACCTGGGGAGGGGACAGGGAAAGTCACAGCTGCACTCAAAAGCCAGGTAACAGAAAGAGGAGAGGAACAGGTCCTGAGTTTGGGAAAGAATTTGCTTTTGAGTTTTAAACAACAGCAGTGTTAGTATGGCCACCATTTTGGCATTTCTAAAAGCTAGCAGAAACCCCTGCAGAATAATGAGGTTTGAGATGATTCCTGAAATGAGTTTTTCTCTGGTCTATATTGCAAGTCCCTGCTTCTCTAACCTGTGGCACTCAGCAGAACAGTGCAGTGCCATGGGACAAGTCACCAGATGTCCTGCTGACCACAAATGTTCCTGGAGCTGTGTGAGCAAACCCCTCAGCAGAATGCAACAGTACACAAACCTACACCTGAAAGACATACAGGTGTTGAGATCTCCTAATCTGAGCTCCAAATCTCACTCAGAGCCATCTTTGGTTCCTCTTGCATCTTTTGATCTAATCCTTGTCCTGACTTGTGTTGGTGATATTGCCACTGGCAACAGGCAAAGTCAGGAATGTAAGAACAAAGGAAGGCAGAACAGAGAGGGACCATCCAGGCCATAAAGCCCAACATCATGAAAAACTCATGAGCCTGAAACTTACCTGAATCTCTTACTTTGTCAAATAAAAGCTTTTACAGATCTTTTCAATTTGGTCAGTGAAACTCCATTTGGGTGGTATTTTATGAAAAAAAAAAGGTGTCAATGAGATCACAATTATTTTGCTTACTTTCACCTTTCAGATTAACAGGAAACTATGTTATTGCTGGGTTGATGCTGATTTAAGCTGGTAAGTATTGGAGTAGCTGACATCTCAAAGCCAAGCTTAAAATGATCAATTCTGCACGTGAGAGCTCCACTGATTTCCCTGGCCTTGCACAATGGCCCAGCCTGGGCAGATCAATCACACTCAGGACATTCCAAGTGGAGAGACAGCACTTAACTCCCCTGCACATGTCTGCTCATCAGGGCAGCACACAACAGAAATTCTGGCACTGATTGTCCAAGGGAAGATGAAATAAGAAAGAACCTACTCTCTCTCATCACTGTGAGACTCAAGATTTTATAGAGACAGATCCCAGACACAGAGACAGATACCAGTAAAGCTGTCATGAAAAACAACACCCAGTACTATTTACTGGGAACCCTGTTTTTTCAGTAGCATCACACTTAAAATGCCTGTTCCTGTTCCCATCAAAATTAAAAGCAGAATTCCCACTGTCTCGCCTAAGGATCAGGCCCATTATATACGTTAAGAGTTAGATCAGCAGCTTGCAAAGTCTCTAAAGGGTTTTTATGATGCTGCCTAATTAATTCAGAAGCAAATAGATTATTTCTCAGGAGGTGAAAAGCAGGAATTATTTAAAAGCTGCCTTTAGGCAAACTACCAGGGAATAAGAAAAATGTAACTACTGGTTATGTCAGATTTCATTTTCCAGATCAAAATTCATTGTGTCAGCTCCTTTTCTTTGTTGTGATTCTTTATGGATGTAATAAGAGCTCCGTGTCTGTAGGAAAAGAAGGTGCTGGTGCTTTGCTGAGCCATGCAGCATCTTACTGTACTTTTCCCCAGCTAGTAAATATCTTCCAAATGGGAGTCTGTGAGGAAGGGCAAGAAAAAAAAGAAGTGCTTTCCCCTCTTCTCCAGGTTGCCTCTTCATGGGACAAGAAAACTTTTCACACATTGAATTGTGCAATAGAAGGTGTATTATGGGTCAAATATTTAAGTGTTGCATGATTCTAACCCCTTCTATTAACATCTACATAAAAGAATAAGAATGGAACTCTTGTCCAGAGGTCATGTCTTCTAAATATGTAAATACAGGTTTGAGGGGATAGCAGAACTGCAGATAAAGTCCCACAGCAGGTCAGTGACAGGGCTAGGATTAGCCACAGTCCCCTGTTTTTCCCAGCACAGCCTGCCTTCAGATTTGCAGTTGCTGTAGTTTGGCACAGATCTGCTGAGGCAATTGAAACTACATCTGCCCACACCAGGTCTGGCTTTGGCAACTGTTTTTAGAAATTCTGGCTGGAACACCAGAAGACCAGAAAGGCACCAAACACGCAAGTCCTTGGGGATGTCAATAAACTCAGCTCCCATTATCCCCTCTGAAACAACGCAGCTGAGAGGGAAAGTGATAGGAGAGCTACAGATACATCATGCATTGCTAACTTAGAAAAGCTTACTTAGTGTAAGCTCTGTGTGTAAGAGGTTTGTGATGCTTAATCCTGTCTAAACCTGCTAAGACACTGCTTTTTAATTCAAGGTTTGACAAAGGAGGGTGTTAAGCCCTGTCCTGCACAAAGAAGCAAACTGTGTGAGGACCCTCTGAAAAGCACAGCAAGTCCAGTGTGAAGCCAAACTCAGCTTTGTGCCAACCCCAGGCCTGTGGATGGGCAGGAGGGAGGACTGGCAGGCACAGCACAGCCTGGCTGGATCCTGCTGGAGTCAGTGGAGGTGCTGTGGCTGAGGGAAGGAGGTGGCTGCCCAGGGAACCCATAAATAGGTGTTGCATGTTAACTCCAACAGCTGCTCAAAAAAAGCACAGTTTCAGGCATGAAGTAGCCAGATGACCAACCAGAGAAAAAGCGTTTGACTAAAAGTCTTTTCTACTTTGCACCATTTTCCCTGCTTTGCTGCAGTAGTGCTGCAGAGGCTCTTCAAAACCGATTCACTCTGCGGTGCCGGAGGACGTGGGAATCATTCCTGTGCAACAGGACGAGCAAAGGCCTCTGCATTATTCACTCCCACTGCACTGGCAGCCTTGGTGGTTCTCTCCACATACACTGTGAATTTCACCCACAGCAATCAAAGCTTCTGGACCAAGGTGTGTCTTTGCAGCTCCCTGGCCATGGTCTGGCTTTCCAGGGAAGCTGCTGCTTAGATGGTTTTCCTTTTGGGGCAGGGGGTGCGGCATGGGGATTTTGAAGACCATTAAATATTCAAACTTGGGCTTAGCCAGTGAGATTCAGAAAGCATCAATGTCTGAGCAGGCTGGCTCACCCTCCTGTTTTTCTGGGATGTCCTCCAGGTACCTGAGGACTGTAAAGCAGAGAAAAGAGGAGAGTCAATAATTCATGCTTTTACAGGACCGAATTTAGATAAGCCTGAGCAAACCAAGCCAGCCACGCACTCTGCTGGGGCTTACTGCTTCAGTCCTGAAATATTTTGTCTGATGGCTCCTTTGAATTCCAAAGGAAAATTAAGAAGCTTGCTGTTTTAAGAGGTTTTGTAAATCTCCTTCCTTTAATTCTCTTCATGTACTCTGTCTGGGTGTGTTCTCATTACAACTAGGAAAGACCTGAAGATCTTGTTTCTAGGTTCTTCAGTGTGGGGAGGATATTTGAATTCAAGTCATAAGAATGTGAACACAAAAGAACAAATGTTGAAGAATTTCCTTACTCACTAGTTTTCCCTTGTCTTGACTTATATCATGGTGACTCTACTGGTAATTTCTGTATTTTTTCACAACTACAGAGCCAAAACCATATTCAATGTGAATGTGCTGAAATTTACATTTCTTCAAAGAGTTGTCTCTACTTGATACAGTTGCTGTTTGGGCCTTAGATAGCCTTGAATAATTTCTCACTGCGGTGGGGTTTTGATCTCAAGTCTGTACAGCAAAGCAAGAACTGTGGCAGTAAAAGTGAGACTTACACTTCACTCAGAAATGGCCAGGGACAAATGACTAAATCCTGTTGTGAAACTCAGAAACTTCTCAAAAATACGTGAGACAAAATTCCTTTGCAAATATCACACAGGTGAAGTGCTGCGCAGAACAGGGCAAGTCACTTTTTATGTGTCCTCCCAGAAGTCTGGGGTGCAATGGGGAGACAGAGCTATAAAGAATATCATTGGGCCAGGTAGCTTCCAGTTCTTCTCAAAAGAAGGCAGAGACAAAAAAAAAAAAGGAGGGGGGGGGAAGGAACAAACCTTTCAGGCCTTTGCCTGCTGAGAGCAGACCCTCATTTAGTCATTATTGTGGGAGCCTTGCAGAGTCTAAAGGAGATTCAGACGAGGACATCTACTTACAATTATTTCATAGCCTTTGTAATGTTTGCAGCAAACTAATGCAAGCAAGGACTCATTTCTGTTAGTCAAGAAAGTGTTTATGTTGGCAGAAAATGCATCTTCCAAGCCTGCTAATGTAGCATTACAAAAGCCAACAGTAGGTTACTCAAACTGGAGATCAAACCTGTTTACTTTGATGAAAGAAATAGTCTAAGGCACCAAAGGGTGCAGCAATAGCTGACAGGCCAAACATTGAGTCCAATCCCGCAAACACTTCCTCTTCTGAGGCCAAAAATCTAAATAACACAAATGATGGGAATATGCACAGCAGCTCTGTTATTTCTAGCTGTAGTTAGGAATAAAACCAATCAGGCCATTTGTCAAGGTGCAGCCATGCAAACACAGGGGCTTTATCTTAAATGACACACATAAGTAACATTTCCATTGAAGTGTTTTGGTTGCTTTAGCCACAAACTGGCAGTCACCCTTGCTAAGCAGAAAATGGTTGGGTTTTAATAAGCTCTCCTGGGACTGCTGGACAGCAGGGACACTTCAAGACAGTTTATTACTATTTTCTCACTCTCAGTCTCCTTTGGGTGACTTTTGGCTTATCCATGCCAGGACAGAGACACTTGGGCTGCCTCCAGGCAGGACAGCTCGCTTCAGCAGAGCCTCTTCCTTTGTGTGAATGTGACCGTGCTGCTCTCAGCAGGCAGCCAGAGCGTCTCTGTCCCACATTCCTGACACTGGGACACCACTCCCATGCCGGGATGTGCACGGCACAGACAGCCAGGCACGTTGCACAGAGCCAGCTTGAATAGGAATTGCCGGCACCGAGCCAGAGCTAATAAGGCTGGCGAGACCTGAGCTGACTCCTGCAGTCATGAGAGCAGGGAGCCAGGTCAGAGCAGTGCTGTACCCTCCTGCAGCCAGCAGTGCTGGGAAACAGGGCACAAAGAGGAGCTTACATCCTGCCCAGGACATTAGCACCAGCTACCCTTCTGCCATGCAGACCTACCTGGGTATTTTAGATTACTCTTTCCAGTGCTCATATCACCTAATTTCTCTCTTTACCCGAACCATCCTGGCCTCTAGCATGCAATGGAGAGCTGAGCGTGTTAGAAATTACTTTATAACAAAATTAAAATACTCCAGTGAGTTACAGCCAATCTGCAGCACAACAGTTTTCAGCCAGATGGTCAGGCTATCACAACCATCTAGTCTGAGCTCCTGATTAACGTGGGTCACAGAATTTCCCATGGCCCGTTGGCAGGTTTAGCTCCAAGCATTATTAGTCAACACAGCACCAGCGTGGTTCTCCATCACCCATGTGGTGGCTTGAGCAGGGCAGCCAAGCAGGATGGGTCCTTTTAGGTAGACAGCACTGCTGTCTGCAAGACCCAGAGAGGTGCAGGAGGCTCCACAACACTGGCCTGTACTGGGAGCTGCAGAAGGCTCCGAGAGCTGGGCTGGGCTCTTGCAGCTCCTGTTGGCAGGGGCAGGAATCACAGAGTCCTGCCCCCCGTTGTAATGAAATCAAATGGAGTTTTGCTTAAGTAAGGGCTGAGTCAGTCATGAGTCAGGATTCATGGACTTGGCCCAAAACATACATACATTTAAAAATAATTGCCTTGAGTGCTTGGATAAATTTTCAGCAACACTAGGGAGATGTGAATAATTTTGGTCCAGTAGGAAGATCAAAGAATGCTGCAAATATCTCTGTCACCCAGCCTCATGGGCACTGTTCAGCCCAGCCACAGCAGATCCTTGCTTCCCAGGGTGAGAACCTCAATGCATGGGTGTCAGAGAGTGAAATCATACCTACTCTTTGATGTATTTATATGGGTGGAGATTCCAGGTCATGCAGTGAAATGGAATTACTCACACCCTTTTGTTCCCAAGGATTAAAGCCTTTATCTTCATATTCTCAGCAGGAATATCATGTTTTGGGAAGGGAACCCTAAGATCTATACCAGTTGTATGCTACTGTTCTTTTAAATATATATGATATGTGGTTAGCCTTCAGGACAGAATGGAGAGGCATCAGAGCAAACAAATGAACTAACAGTAAAGAGTGTGTGGCTGTGAACAGTTTTTTGGTTGCTATTGGTACAGGGCTGATCTTCCTTTCCCTCACTCCCACAGAGCACTCATCACTTGTAATCATATGGGAAAACTGCACCAGCAAAAGAACGCATTGTTAATATTCCTATGTTGGTTCTTTTCTGCCTGTGATATCTTGCCCCAGCTTGAAGAGCCCCAGGCACATCTATTACACACATCCAGTGGAGACAGTTCCTTATGGTTTGAAGGTAAGGAGGAGATCCATGAAAGTGTTTGCCTGCTTGGTACCAAGTTCAAACCCTAACTCATGAGCATGACCCCAACACACAAAGCAAATTTAGGAAGAGGAATAATATCACAAGGTAACAGGTACCAGCTATTCTGGAATAATTGTCTTTTTGCTTTCTCTAACTCCTTGGCAAATACAAAGCAAGCCAAAGCAGTTTTCCCCTGCCACAAAAAAAAAAAAAGGGGATAACTGCACTGCTGGGCAAGAGCATGAACAAGGCAATTGTGGTGAAGAACCTGACATGCAGGAACCTGTTACATTGTGGTAATTCACCTGTTTGTCAGAGCCCTGAGCATGAGCAAGACTCAGGACCAGTGCAAATCATAAGTTAGGAACAGATAATACTGGGCAGGCAAAGCTGCAGAACCTCAGCACTTCTGTCATGGATCATGCAGGCAAACCCTTGTGCTATGCACTGAAATCATGCTAAGCCATTTGTCACAGCGGTGATAATTTGCTTTGGTGACATCTCGTAGTGATCTACCTTGGCAAACTAGAAGAGATGAGAAACAGGACAGCTATTAGAATAATTATCATTATTTGCCTTCAGCAGGTGCTGAGAACTTCACTGCAGAGTGCTGAGAACTTCACTCAGGGTGCTGGGTGGTGTACAGAGCACAGCAAGGAACAGGCAGGATACAAAGGATACACAACTAATGAGAGCAATGTCTATTCAGCTTCAAAATATCTTAAATGATGTGCCTCACAGTCACTTAGCAAATCAGACCTTAAACCACTATTTCTATAAGACACCACTACATAGCAGTAATGGAGCACATAATTTCCTTTCATTCCTCTAGCCAGCTCTTAGGGGTCCTGTATCCACTGGAAAAGAACATGATGCCTACTGCTCATGGTTTCAAGGCAATTTAAATATGTCAAGGATACCCTGAAGCAAATACAGCAAATCCCAACAGAAGATTTAAATATAAAAATCTGTTCCATAAGTTTATGATGCTATCTTTGGGGTGGGGGGGTGGGGGTTGTATTTATTTTATATTTTATTTTATTTTTATTTTTAAACATTTGAGTGAGATGGACACTTGGTAAGGGCCAGAACAAGTAGAGAAGCAGACAATGAGAGACTGGTGAGCAGCTGGGAGTGATGAGGGCAGCACAACATGCAGCAGCCGTGCCACAGGCACTTCCCTCATACTCAGCATTTCACAGGCATATCTAAGAGGACTTCAATAGGGGATTTCATGCTCTATTCCTTCACTGGACAGCAAAATTGCACTCATCTGCCATCAGAACACTGACTGTGGGCTCAGAAAAACACTTTCACACAGATCCCAACAAAAGCCTTTTCCTCATCATGCCATTCCTCGGGTAATCAATGACCCAGCTGAGACTGTGAGATGGCCAAGGACTTGCAAAAGACTAAAGCACATGTTTAGGACTGAGCTCAAGAACAGTTTTACTGAAGTGAAGCACATTTATGAGTGATTTCATGGAGTTGGGCTGAACTCTGCAACTGCTCATCTTTCTTGCTGATTGCATCTGCATCAATAAAGGGTAGTTATGAGAACAAGGATCAGCTGTGAGTTACATGGAAGGGAAAGGTGAAGAGAAATCAAGGAGGAAAGTTGGTTGCTAAGGAAAAATCAGGGTCTGAAGATAGACTTCTTGGCTTTTCCAGCAATTACAAAACTTCCCCAGCTCCCAGATGGGAGGGTTCAAGTGAGCTGCCTGTCATAGCTGTGACTCTAGTGTTCATAAAGGTCAGCCTGGCCACAGGAAAACACAGGCACAGCCAAATGCCAGGCATTTGTTTGGCTCCAAGAGTCACTTGCTGCTTTAAAACTGCAAATGAAATGCAGCACAAAGTTGGAGCACACCAGGACTTGAGCTTTTTCCAGCAGCATAGAGATGTGGGATGCTGGCTAGTGTCAGCAGTGCCTGTGGCTGGCAGAGGTGATGCCAGGCAAGGGTCTGGGCTCCTCACTTCCCCCCAAGCCATTGCCCAGCCTGCATCCTGCAGCAGCCTTGGGAACATCCATGAAGGCTCAGTGACTCCACAGTTTCATCTGTGGTGGAGGACAGGACAAGTTACTGAGCTGAGATTTGTTACTGGGACAGGGTAAGCAGGGGCAGGACTCACAGGACCAGGTTTTTATTTCTGGCCTGCTGGATGATTATGGATGAAAACTCAATGTTCCACTCTGTAAATTGGGATTAAGCATATTGGCCTTTGTAAAGGTCCATCAGACAGAGATATCTGTGTATTTAGAAGAGAGGTAGCCCTGCTATGCCTGGCATTTATTTACATGCTTTAAAGCACAACTGGCTTTTTCTCTGTTGGTGTGTATGTGTGTGTCTGTGTGCTGCACTGTATCATGGTGCTGCTGCCTCCAGAAATCACCAGGTAAATGATTCAACACTGTGTGTGTCAGGATCTGAACCATTGCATTTGGTCAGTTATTGGAAGGATGATCAGACAGCAACAGGAATTTCTTCTTCTTTGAGGGCAGGCAGGCAAAAGAGCGTCATTTACCCAATAACACACAGACCCTGGGCATCCCAAGCCTTCCTCACAGGAAGCCCAGGGCTCTGCTCCAGCCTGTGTGTGCTGGGGTGGGTACAGCACTGGGCAGGGGGACAGGTCACCAGAGACACAGATTCACAGAGGTCAGACCTGAATGGCTGAGCCCAGGATGTGGTCCCATTGCCCATGAGGGTGTCCAGGGCAACCACAAGTGGGTGAATGCACTGAGCAGGTCCTCAGCTCTCACTGTTGGTGGCTGCTGGGCATCTCAGCCCTATCATGTGCAGGTACTGTAACAATGAACTGAATAAATTTTTCCTCTCTTGGTAGTATTAAAAACTTATTTCTGAGTAATTTTTATAAATTTTCACCAGCTACTGTGACCCTTTAGTCCCTTCACCTCCTCCCAGGGGTCAGGTCCATGAAGCTGAACCATTCACCTGCTCTGCAAGTCAGAGTGCCCAGAGTGCTGCTGACAGCAGGACTGGAAATCACAGGCAGAATGCTCTGCTCCATGGGGATGCTGGCTGCAGAAAGGAAACAATTCTGGTTTTTTCCAGCAATGCAACTATTCCTGACAGCTCCAGACCCAGCATGTGCAAGAGCTGGGGTTAAGATGATCAGCTCTGAGATAAAGCTGGAGATGACCAGATATGTTTAAATTCAGCAGGCAGAGGCCCTGCTGTGGCTGTCCTGGGGTCAGCACCAGGACTGGACCCACACCCCTGACACACGGAGGGATTCCCAAAGTGAGTGGGGCTGGCCATGGTGTGCACCCTGCTGCCAGCTCTGCCGTGTCCCCATCACTGAGTCCTCCGCGGGCACTGGCGCTGGGAGAGGCCACCCCTGCTGGGGAGCAGAGCAGGCTCGGATGCCACCAGAGGGAGCAAAGCTGCCGGCTGGGCACGGAGGGGAGCGCTCGGAACCACCCGGGGACCCTCAGGCTGCAATCAGCCCCTGCCTCTCCTGGCACTGCCACCACGGAGCACATGGCACTGCCACCACGGAGCACAAGTTCTACCAAAAAGAAAAAACAGGCACAGGAATGAGCCATCAAAACTGATCAAGTAGCTAAAGCTGATCAGCATCGCTAGATTGCACAACTATAGATGTGTGTGTATGTATAAACATATATATATATATATCTATAAAAACACATACATATCTATTAAAAAATCTTCCATTATCCCTTAAGGCATTTGATTGTTTTGTTAATTCCCAGGATGTAATCTGTTTTGCATTAAGTGGGATGTTAAGCATCTAATTGTCAAGCGTTGATAAGCCATGGGAAATTTTATTTCAAGATAGGCATCAGCTGAATGGAGATAAAACACATCAGACACTGAGGTGTGTGATTTCCAGGTGAGATCAGTGTATACCAGCACCGGGGCATGCCAGGGATGAGCTGCAGGAGTGCTACAGGTGGAAACGGGCTTACAGATCAAAATTGAGGATTTACAGATCAAAATCTGCTATTTCCAACTGCTCCCTGTTCCCATGTGTGCATGGCACTGACAATTTGCACCTGGGCTGAAGACATCATTTGGAAAAGGCCCCAGATTTCATGCATTTCATGTAAAACCCATTATTTACACCTACAAGTACCAAAGCATCTAAAAATACCATCAATTACCCATAAGTACCAGAGCAGAGACTGTAAACATGTTTTTCTGGCCCCTCTTATCTCTGCAAATGAGACCCAATTTACTGCTCGGCCCAGCTCCTTGCCGGCCAGCCCTGCCACGTGCAGTTCATGCCCTTGAAGGGAGGATCAGACACATTTTTGCAATTCAAACTGAGATTACTGTCAGCCCAAGTAATTGCTTGATCTTGTGATTGGCAGCTTTACGTTCCTCCTGCCTGTGTACCTCACAATGTCTTTCACTGTAGACAGAGAGGTCTCCGAGCAGAGGCTCTTCCCACGTCTGCCCCAACGTGAGTCACAGCACGTGCTTCCACCCATCCATCTAGCATCAACATCCAATAATAGGCTGTCAGAGGCTACTCCAGCCTGCCCCATTGCTTTTATTACTAGAACTCTTTAATTGTCATTAGACTGACAAGCAACTTTGTCTGGAGTGGCACAAGCAGAAGGAAAGGAAAGCAGATCCCCTTGGAGCTGGATGAGTGCTCCTTCACCAGACACAGCATTGCATCAGCAGGGTCCTGTTATCTCTGTGACCTCCCAACGCTGGCTGCTCTCTGTCATGCTTTGGGAACAGCAGAAGCAGATGCAGAGATTGGGGGTTGTAGTACCAACACCCTTTGAGCTCTTTAACCTCAAGGACTGTTTGTTTGGCTTGGCACTTCCCACCGACCACGGCTCCTCCAGAGCAGCTCTGCGGTTCTGAGCTCCCGACCAGAGACTGGAGGTGGCTGTGAGCCTGTCCCCAGCCTGTCCAGCTGCCACCTGCACCCCTGGTCCTTCGGATGCCCCTTGCATCAGCCTCTCCAGAGGTGGCAAGTGCTGCTGATGGACTCACAAGCAGCCCTTCCAGAGCACCCAGTGACTCCAAAATAAGCACTTAGCACATCCACCTTTGTTTCAAATTATGACAACACTGAGGAGACATTCACAAAAAGAGAGCCAGTTTCTGAAATTTCCTGATTATATGCTGTTTAAAAGCAACTGCCAATAAGTTCAATTCTAGTTCTTTTAAGAAGCTGATTTTTTTCCTTTGCTTTCTTTTCCCCTTGTTGTCAGAGAAGGTGGGAGAGGAAGCCAAGGAGGGAATGCAAAATTCCTACATATTTTAGGGACAAAAAGCAGTTGTCATTTCGGAAGGTATTTTTAGGAAACGCTCACTTCATCAGTTGTCAGGCAATTCTGTTCTGCACAATGCTGCTGCAGGCAAGGCAATAACACAAACTGGTATTATATTGTACATAAAAATAAGGATATATTATCAGCTGAATCAGAGCTGCCTTCTCACCGGAGCTCTGACAGTCCTGATGGGTGCTCAGGGCTGGTGACTCAGCAGCCACTGGTGACTCAGCACTCATAGAAATCAATGGAAGCACCTCCAGAACTTTTTGTAAGAGCTGAATTAGGCCACATTTTAGCCTGGTAAGGGAAATGCACTTCTGACAACTTTGTTGCTTCAATTTTCTGTGTCTGCTCTAAACTAGCTTCAGCCGAATTTTCACAAAGACAGCATTTCCCCACTGGCTTCTTGACCCAAAATAGCCTGAATTTCAACACTTGCAGTTATTTGAGCTCAAATCTTCTATGTGTTGCTTGCAGTGACTGTAGGGATCTAAAAGACTTTTGACATGAAATCTTTTGGCTTCAAACAAGCATTTATGAACACGAACAAATTTTTTTCTAATTATTATCTTTCTATCTCCTTTTTTTTCTTCTCAAGGTGGAATGTGCATTCTTTGGGTCAGAACGCACTATCTACTGCCATAAGGACTTCAGTTCATTGTTATTAAACAATGTGATGGAGGTATACCTCTGCCTCTCAGACATTTGCCAGTTTTCTTTAGGATGAAATTCTTAGTGGTAAAAGAAGCTTGTTAAAAAATGAGAGGGAAAGGGAGGAAAAACATTCAGCTGCTTTGTAAATAATTTTGCCCTGCTCCTGGTATTTTTGGCTGTCTGGCTGCATTCCAGCTCTGTATCACTTCCCCATGTTCCACCCACAGGAGCCCCATGAGCAATGGCTCAATGCTCAGTTACCCCAAGCCAGTTCTGGTGACCCCACATTTAGAGAGCAAAGCCCTACCACAGCTGTGGGCTCCTGAAAGCCTCAGACGACACCCGAACAATCCTAAAGAAACATCCTCTTGAGTTAGTGGCCACTTTTGGGTTTGAATGGAGATGTGGAGGACTTGGCATTGCTTTGTGCAGTGCCAGGGAGGGCCTGGGAGGTGGGAATGACAACACTTCTGGCATTTGAATGAGCAAGGCCCAGCCTGTTGGTGCTGGGCAGCCCCTCAGGCAGATGCCAGCCCTGCCACCCTGTGCCCACGCCAGCCACTCAGGATGGATGTGGGAAAACCACAGCACACCCACACTCAGAGTCACAGGCTCCTGTCCTGGCTGAGTCAACTCAGCCCCTATTTTTGCAGGGAAGATATGCAGGATCTGATGGAGCTTATCAGTTGTGTAGGGGCAGGGAGCAGCTGCTTGGCTTCAAAGAGCAGATAAGGCCATCAAAGCGACTGTCAGCCCCAAACACTGCCTACTCAGCCAGCAGAGCTGAGCACCACCTGGGCTCAGACTCCAGCCCATCTTCAGGAGCCACTGAGGACTTAATTACAGTGTTAACTGCTCGCCACTGCTGTCAGCTGGCAGCCTCAGCACAGCCTTGAGGAGAAGAGCTATCCCTGCTTTTTGCTCTCTGCTTGTGCATCAGCAGCACCTCAGTCTGGAGCTTTGCCCTGAGATGCAGTTGCTGTACATGCATCATGTACAGGAGCCAGGGAGGTCTGCGAGCAGGGACCAGCCCCCCACCCTTCTGCTCCCCAAGAGTGTCACATGGACACATTTGGAAGTAAAGGAGCGGTGCCAGGACACACTGTGGGTCAAGGCAGCAGAGAAAGACACCTGGGAAAGAACAGGGATCCTGTTTAATCCCAAGGGCCCATTCCAACAGAGAGCAGAAATAAGACACAGGCAGGAAAGGTGGCAGGTTTCCAACCCTGTAGAGCACAGCAGAGGGGACTCACTGCCCTCAGAGGCAGACAGGATGCTAGAGGAGAGGCAGAAGTGGATGAAAACAAAGCAATCCTCAGTTGACTCCGGGCAGGAGCAGGGACAAGACAATCTTCTGCCAAAGCACCACCTCAGGAGGACTCAGATGGAAAGAATTTCTCTTGTGGGCAGAAGGGCAAGTCAGATACAGTATCTCAGCACACTACCCCACCCTTCTCTAGGCTTGTCCTCGGTTTTGATATGCAGTGTGCAAAGCTGGAATGCATTCCTAAATAAATGTCAAATTCTCAGATGCATTGTCAGCCTTAAAGAAAATGAGCAAACTTAATTAAAAATCCCACTGTTTCTTTGACTCATTACCTGAGTCACATCTTCAGCCTTGCCGCTTTTTACACCTTTAACACTGAAATACATGTATCTTTACATTATACTTTATACACATTTTACATTATACATTTTACACTGAAATACATTATATCTTTAGCACTGAAATACAATGAACACTTATAAACTCTGAGAAGTCAGCAGGATGATGATACTCCAGTGTCTGAGGAAGTCATCCACAAGCTGTAGCAACAAGAGGCTCAGAAATCTGAGGAATCCCTGTGCAATACACTCATGTGATGATGACAGGCAGATTGCCACTTACTGAAATCACAAGATGCCATGAATCCACTCCCATATTCCCTCCCCAGTGAGGACATATTTTGCTCCATCAGGTGACAGCACAGACCCATTGGGCTCCTGATGTCTGTAACTAAAACTCTCCTCATGGCGGGCTGGTGCATCACCCCTTGAAGACTCCATTTGTTCCAGATTTGTTCCTGTCCCCTGACCCACAGGAGACACTCGGTGTTAGAAGGAAGCCAGTTCTGGCAGCACAAGCCATTCCCATGGCTGCCATGTCCCATTTCTTCCCGGCTTCAAAGGAGTGGCTGTGGGCAAGATGGCGTGTGACAGGGCAGGTTGGGCTGCCCGTGCCTCCCCCCGGAGCCAGGCAGGCTCTGTCCCAGCATGAGGCCCAGCAGCAGCTCCTCTGCCCCCCAGCAGTGCCTGCATTGTTTGTGCATTTCCAACGAGGATGAAAGATGCTCCTGAACCCCAGCCTTGACCACAACTGACAGCAAAACTCACAGAAGGCACCCAACCCTTGCACAGCAAGGACAGACCTGCTAGTGCTATCCTGTGAGAAGGCTTCAGCCAAACCACAACAAAGTCCATCACTTCTACAGGTTTGGCTGAGGTCTGCCTTAAAACCTTTCCTTTTCCAGGACAACTCCTCTCTGGACCCATTTGGTTCATCTCAAAGACAGTGGCAAACATCCAATGGTTTCAGTAGTAGGCGTGTTTTGGAAAAATTTATCGCAAACAGGGATAACTGGAAGACTTGAGACATCCCTACCTGTCCAGCACAAAAATACCCTGGCTGGGGCTTCTGCTGCAATCAGGAGGCAGCAGGCTCTGGGGGGTTCAGCAGCAGCTCCTCCCTGCCCAGCACACCAGGCAGACACATGGACTTGCTGACCCACCAGGCTCTCTTTCAGATATATTTTCTTTTATTAAAGAGTTTCACCATTTTACTGTATCTTACTTGTTATTAACAAGGTTTATCATCGAGGTTTGTCACTAGAGAACAGGCATTTATACCTGATGAAACAGAAGAGAACGGGCCAACTGCCACTGTGGTGATACCTTTCATTTTTCAACAGTGGCCAAGGACGTGTAAGAGCAAGCAGAATCCACCTCAGTAATTTTGCAAACTAGGCTGTCAAACTCCAGTGCCAGGAAATCTACCTGTTGCAAAATGTAACCTAAACATTACATCATTGTAACATCTGCACTGCCTACTCCCAACGAGGTTTAATACAAGCTGGCCTTTTCCAGCACAGCAATGTGGCCTGCATTCAGGCCCATGTGAGAAGTTTAGCAACCCTCTTACACTGTCTTTTCCCAGGAGATTAGAATTTGGTCATAAAAATTTTACTCCAGAGTGGCATTTTGCAGAGACACCCCTCAGCTCAAGTGCAAATAGGTTTTGGTAGCAAAGTGGAAAACCTCCATTTCAGCACTGAGGTGGCCAGACACTGATACCAGCGTCACCATTTCCCAAAGAGGTTTTTTGTCTTCTGAGCTCCTCTTCTAGACCCATACAGTAACACTGCTTTGTTTAAGGGTCACTGAAGGGCAGTGGGAATTTCCCCATCACCTTCAGAGTCCCATGAAAACATCACTCACTGCTCCATTAGCATTTGTTTGCTTTTTTGTACAGCATGATTTCACCTAAGTCAAGCCTAAGCTCAGATAGCCAGCTCTGTTTAGTAAAGCAATATGTACATAAGCTTTAGGTCCCAGGATTTAGGAATGGACTTAAAAGCTTGGCTGATATCAGAACTGCACAACCATTTTATTCATTATTCATGGCCCTGATGGTGCTGGAGCTGCCTTCAGAGAGGTCTTCAATACTGCTTTTGACATACAGAATCACCAGCCCTTGTTGGCAACCACAGCAATTCCCCTCCACTCCGGGAATGCATTATTAATTGTGGAATTTGGATACTAGTGGATGTCCTTACAGTTTCCAGACTCTCACAGTTGAGACAGCAGGGCCCATAAAAGGGTGCTTTGGGACTATTTCCTGCTTAGAAAACAGAGAAAACAAAAATTCAGCAATTTAGGCCACTTTGGACCTCTTGAAGACTGAAGATCAGGCTCTAACTTCAGCTCCACCACTCATCCAAAGCACATGCCGAAAAGTTAATGGAATTCCTTCAGACGTTCCCCAGCACGGCTGAGATCAGACACTGGCCCACACTGTCTGGGCCAGGAGATATTCTGAGCCAGACTCCTCACCCTCAGCCTTGGGAACATTTTCATAATGGAACATGATGTTTGCAAAAATGAGTCCAAAGGTGGCTTCTCTGCCTGTAAATATGTCAAGAGCGAATTGGCAAGGCGACTCCTCATCCCTGGAATGTGCAGGAAATAGCTGTGCCTGTACTTACCCAAAAACAAACAGCCCCATTCCCACCACCACCACCAGGTCCTGACATGGCACCACAGCGCTGAGAAAAGGCCACACCACCCTGTATGCCCTGAAAATGGCTTTGAAATCTCAGCCCAAGCCCTCCACTAGGAGCTCATTAAAGGACAGCCATTCCCTCAGCCTGGCTGTGGTCACAGAGCAGAACAGGAGGGAATTGGAACCACTTCCCACTCCTGTATCCATGTGTAACCTCCCAGGCAACGTAAACCTTCACTTTGCTTGCCAATGTTGCCACACAAATCAGCACACCAGACTTGGCAGGAGTTTAGCCAAATCTGGCACAAGCTCTAAGTCAGTTCATTTCACAGTTGCTCAGAAAAACAAATCTGTATCATGAAAGTTCTTCAGAGCACTCACGTTTGTGTTTTGGTTCTGGAAGAATAAAAGAAAAGAGCCAGATTTTGCTCTGATTTACTTTGGTGCAAACCATGAGTAATTATATACAGGCTTTAATCCTCCAGGTTAAACTGCTCTGTATTCAATCACAATGTGGCTCTCAATCTGACACAAGGGATGACTAAATTAGGTGAGATAAGGGGGTTTTTACCATGTCATTAGCATCGAAATATAACTTATGAAACTTAACACCATTGCTAGCTGGGTTATTGATTTTGCTAAATTCTCTGTCAGAACCCTTATTTCAACAATCTTGTTTAAAAATAGTTAACTGTTGGCAATACACTCTGCACTAAGAATAAATAAGCAAGAAAAAACATAATTTTGTTTTAATTTTGAAATTTTTTTTCTGCTTCACATCCACTGAGAAGTGTTATTTTTTGACTTGTGATTTTTTTCTTTTTTTTAATTACTATCTGTGAAAGCTATCAGTGTCTTAAATTTGGGGGGTTGGGGTTTTTTTTATTATATGGAAAGAGACACTGGAAATGTACTAGTTAAATTTTGTAATAAAAATAAGTTAAATATCTGACAGTACTGCTTTATAAAGGATTTTAAGGGAAATCAAAATTGGATCAAAGCAATGTTCCGTACTACAGCATATTTACTGTAGTAAATACCAAGTAATTTATCATTCTTCCATTAAACTGGGCTAACCTTGATAGCCAAAAAATAGGTTTAATTTTATTTAGAGTCTGATTAATTTCAGTAGTGAGGACTGCATGCTATTTGAATCAGATATATTTTATATAACATCATGTTAATTAAAGGTCTAATACTACACTTTGTACATGAGCCAGGCAGTGACAGGGAACTCAGAGCAGAGCAGAGTTACAGCCTCACGATAACATCCAACAATAAAATACCTAATGATGTGGTTCCTACTAACCACACTAACCTCTAGGAAATGGATTTTCTGTATTCTAGATGCTTACAAACACTGCTCTGGCTGTAAACTCTGCCCACTTGAGATGCCAGAACTGAGCATCCTTCTTTGCAGGGAGGGGGCTGGGGGTTTGCTGATCCTTTGAATCCCCATCCAACTTCATGGCACTACAAAGCAAAGTAAAATACAGCAAGTAAGCAGAAACTTTGAGGAAGAAGATGACAATCTGGGAAAGCAGGGAAGATGCCAGCCCACATCAAAGCTGTTTATGAGGCACAGTCACAAAATCTGAGAAACAACAAACATCGAGGTTCAAGCATTAGAAGTTCTTGTCATTGTGGCTTTTGGGAATTCACAGGAGCACGTGTTGGGGAGGGAATGAGAGCTCAACTGAAATACAAGGGGTTTCAGAAAAAGATATTTCAAGCACAAGTTCTGTAACAGAAAGAGTAGCATGACTGGAAATCATGTTGTCAGTACGATAACAAGAAGGCCATGTTAGCTGGGACAGTGTGGTGTTTGTGTGAAGCCTGTCAGGAGCATTTGATGCTAAACAACCCCAATACTCAATAATTTGGAGATAGATCATCTCCTTGAAAGGAAGCTAAGTATAAAATAGAAGTTGCCAAAAATAGGGGTTTGTGAACTGCAGCTACAGGAAAAGAAGGAATGTGACAGGCCAGTACCCCACTGCCTGGCTGGTGTGGGAAGGGACCAGAGAGCTCTGCACTACAATCACATCCCCACCACATTACACACTCTCCTTTTTAGGTCAGTCAAGCTCCATCTTAACAATTATTAAGACATTTCTGCAACCTCCCCTTTTGCTGAAGGTGGCTCCAGAACCCCTCTGCTCTGTACTTGGAGACTGCCTCTAGTTTCCAACTTAAATTCATCCATGGCCAGCTTATAAATACTTGTCCTCTGGCCAGAAAAGGGGTTCAAGCTAATTCAAACCCATTGAAATTAATGAGTTTTTTTCCCCATTGACTTCAACAAGCCTTGAATTAAGGCCCTGTGTGTGGACAAAAAGGTTTAGGGCAGTTTTTGTAAGAGGAGAGTTTTATCCTGTTGATTTTGGCCTCTCTCCTCAGCCTGCTGTGAACTGTCTGCCTTATTTTAATGCTGTATTCTCATCCTGCTCTAGAGCAAAACTCCTACTGAAATCCAGGACAGCCTTGCCAAGTTGTTATTAATTACTGTGGTTCTCCAGGCTCAGTCCTGCAAACTGATCTGCATGAGCTCAGAGCTTTCTCTTCAAGGATCTGCTTTCAGGATCTGGGCTGTAGGGCTGCAGAACTGAGCACCAAAGGGACTGATCCCATGTCATCCAGCTCTGCCACCCTGGTGCCACTGCAGCCCCAAGGAGCTCGCAAGCCCAGCTCTGCTGTTTTCCTTGGAAGGCAGAGAGGGGGCCAGCAGGGAAACAGTCCTGCACAAGCAGCCGTGCCTTGAACACAGAGCTTTCCAGGCCAAAATAACTTTTTGCCTGTTGGAGTTCAAGCACAATTGAGCTGTGCTGGAGGAGGGCACAGCTGAGCTCTGCCTCTGCGGTCAAAGGGAAAAGAGCTGGGTTTTGAGGAAGCAACAACTGCTGTGGGATTTGTCTTCTGTGGCTGGAGCATGGAATATTTCTTACCCTAAGAAATGGCAAGGTGTCACACAGGATGCATGCAAGGTCAAAATTTTATCGATATGTGGGCAATTTATTGTATTTCCAGCACCAGAAAATCCTTCTTTTATTACAAAATGGGATGTGGATCCCATGCCTACCTTCATTACTGAACCTAGTACTTAGTGGTGCCAGGACTGCATTAAAAGCAAGTTTTGGGTATGTTTGTGCTGTTCATTTTAGCTGCATGGTGAAAAAAACTGGGAAAAGCTGCTTTGCAGTGGAAACAGAAAAATCTCAACTAGTTATTGAAAAAAGTTATGAGCTCTTCAATTAGAGCACAGGCATTTTATAAGGCAAGCAGGTCAGGGTGTACTTTACTCCCTGAACCTGAAATGTCAAAACAGTCATGTGACATATTTGCATTGAGTTATGTAGCATGAGTTTAGATCTCACTAATCTACCTAGTCAGATGCCTGTAAAAATAAATAAGAACCTGAAAAAGAGTGACATCAGCCATAACTGCTTATTCTGCTCCAGATCTGGCAGGTAAAAACAGCAAGAAACCGAGTGCATTATGCTGTCTGGGCTCTGTGCCTATTTTTCATCATGTAGGGAGCCAGGCCAAATCCTTGACACAATAGCAATTTTTGCTCAATGCCAACTATTCCCAGCCTGGCAGTGCGAGTGCAGAGCTGGCTCCTGAGGTCATGGAACTGTAATGGAATCCACACTGCAACAAACATCCCTGCTCCAGCAGGGGAAATGGCTCTTGCATGTGAGGCCTGGATTCAAACTCATGCTGTCAAGAGATGAGTTACAGTGACAGCAGATGAGAACATCCTGAATTAAGTCACCCCTCATGCCAAGCCACAGGTAATGCATGACCAGTGGCCTAGAGAAAGGCTGGGAAACAACTGTACCAGAAGAAATGCTGAAGGCTCCAATTCCAGGTGTCTGTGTGAGCTATAACATATCAACTGTCACTCATGGTAAGTGGCAAGTGACATCTATTTAGATGAGCTCCACTCAGTCAGCGCCATGATAACAAAAGCACTTCACCTCACTACACCCTTCCCTGGAGACAGGAACATCTGACAATGGCACAGTTTAACTGTCAGGCTGCTACTCACTGCAAACACAGAGAGCTTCTCCTCACCTTTATGGCTGATCATCATGTCCTCTATATTGAACAGTGGGTGGAATGACTCTGGCTTAATAATAAAAACATGCTGAGATAGACAAGCTAAAAAATAAAATTATATATCTGCCACCAACCAGCATACCCAGCACAGGTTCTGTTTGAAAAGGGAGACCCTTTTCTTCATGCTAGAGAGCCATGGCAAGAGAGATCAACCTGCTCAGCTGGGAAGACACCAAGCCCTTCCCAAGCAGTTCAGAGTCAAAATGTCCTTAAAACTCATTGTGGCAGGAGTAGCAGTGTCCCCAGAGGTGATGAACGTCCTGGAGCACTCAGAAAGGCAAAAGGCAACACTGCTGAGCACTTGTGTCCACAACACATGGGCACACGTTGGTAGCAGTAACCATGGGTATTGTCACCACAAACCATGGGACAGCCTCACCCACCCACCTCTACCCACAGCTCCTTACTGACACCAACAGTGCCCTTACCTGAAAAGAGGGCAAGAGGCCCTTCCACCACAAAGCAGACAAGCAGAACAGTACAGCTCTACCTGCTTTCTATTCTAACAGTGTCAGTGCTCGCTGCTCATGCCCATTTAAACACCATTTTAACCAACAACTAAATAGAATAACTAAGAACAGGACACTAAGCCAGCACATAAAGCACCCTGATTCACATCTCTCTGAATGACAGCATCTGTACAGACTGGGCAGATGGGAAGACAGGTTCTTCTCCATGTAATCTGGCTTTGGCAGCAGCAGTTTGGGTGATTTCTGAAATCCCATTGCCTAGCATCAAGCTGGCAAGAGAAGAAATAGCCTCATCACTCTCTCTCTCTGCTAAGGGATGCATTTTATATTCATCTGCAATCAGGAGAGAGAAGAAAGAAGAGTTCCTTGAGCTTTATGCAAAGTAGATTGAAAACTATCCAACTATTTAAAAATGACTTTAAGAAAACCCCAGAGTAGCAGTGATGAGCCTCTGCATCAGGAGAGAGCTCCCACTGCCTGGGGATCTCTGTGCTCCCAGCCACAGGCACCCTTTGGTGCACAGCCCCACTCACACATGGCAGGGTGATGCTCCTCAGCTTCATGGGCAGGTTTACCAGCACCAAAACAAGTCCTAAATGCATGTGTGACCCCATGGTACTTGAGATGTGATTCAGGGCAGCCTGGTAAGAGCCTGCACATGGAAACAGCGAGGAGTAGCTGCAGTAAGGAGTAACCCTGTGAGAGCTGATTCACCTGTCTGCTATCTGCCCCACACAGGACTCACAGCAGTTCCTTCCAAAGCTTGGGCAAGAGTGTTACACTTCATGGCAAAACCATCTCCCATGGACTGAGTGGAGCACTCCAGTGTGCAAGCTCCTCATGGGAGAGCAGATGCTGGCCCTGGCAGGTGTGCATGAGGCCAGCCCACACTGAGAGACCATGACCTGCTCACATCCCTCACTTCCAGGGTGCAGCACCCACTAGGTGCTCCTCTGCCCCTGCTGAGGAATCTCCTGCCCTCCACTCTTCCTGCTCAGCTGAGTAAGATGGGAAAGGATTCCCAACACCAAATAAGCCTCAGGCAGACAGCCAGGTTTCCAATCCCCTTGCCAAAGGGGAGACCATGCCTCTGCTTTTCCAAGTGCTCTGTGATCTTGCACTTGCAAAGCTTCTGGAGGCTTTTTCCTCCCACTGCACATTAGCAATTCATTGAGTGGCTTCTACGGGTCTGAAAGGGAATGAGACAAACTTTTAACATATGGAGGGGAAGAACTGCAGAAGTCTCCCTAAGAGACCATCATTAGGCCCAGAGCAATGGGGTCAATAAACTGCTGCACCCTCCAAAGATGGCACAGCCATGGTGATCACAGGGTAAAAAAAGGTGCCACCTCCTAAGGATGAAGAGCTGTACATCTTCCAAAGCTCCCCAGACATCTTATTAGACTTCAGGAAAGTTACTTCTCTTTCCCAGTCTCCCTCTCTGTAAAGTGGTGGTAAAACTTCACAGGAGGCTCAATTCATTAATTCTGAAAACATTCAAATACAACAGTAAAGATTCTCTGTAAATATGCAAACCCACAAACAAACCAGTATTTGTAGGGGAGGAGAAACCACAGGTGGGGCTGAGAACATCCACAATTTGCAGTCTCCCCCAGCAATGTCCTCCTGCAGTTTCCTGGAAAAAGGCTGTTCTGATATAAGCACTGCTCTTGTAATGTGAATTTTGTTCGATGGGCTAATATTGTTATTTCTACGTTTACTAATACTGGATACAAAACCATCTGTATTCATGAAAACCTGCAAGTTTACAAGCTCTCACACACAGAAACAGAAGCCATTTCAAAAACCATGCTGTATTTAGAAGGCTGCCTTGAAAATCTGACTCTTAGAATCACCTTTGGTTGCTAAATAAACTTCTCTGGAGTAACCACAGCCCACACAAAAATAGTTACAACACAGTTTCATGACTTTAAGTGGAAATGGGTGTTGGTAAGAAGCATGCTCAATTTTTCTTCACTGAAGTTGAAATGTAAAAAAAATACAATATAAGCTCTGTAAGCAGATTCTCCATGGTAAACAAATATGCAGAGATGCAGAAAATGCTAAGTGATCATTTTTAGAACATTTATTTTTGGCAGGATAAACACTTTCAGACTGTAAGCAACTTCTCTGTGTACAGAAACTCCAACTGTGAAAAGAAAACAAATAGCAGAGTTTCATTTGTTATAATCAGGGTTTTTTCATGACTGTTTAGAATAAAGTTGGATCACATTTGGAGTGGCTTGGAAATTCATTGTTTAGGCATTAGTCTCCAGTTGTAAACATCCTACAATATGTGTATAATACAGCAACTATTTTTGTACTTCAAAGCCTTCCCTCATATATTGGGAAGGTGCAGGATAAAAACAACCTCTTCTTTTCCCTTCTAGGGAACGATGGTTTCATTGCTTGATTTCACCCAGAAGAAATCCCTGATTATCCCTCACCAGACCCATTCATTCACATAAAAATTAGCCCCAAACACCAGACCACAAATTGCACTTGAGAAATCCAACTCTCTGGAGAAACAGGAGTATAATGGGGGGACTGTAGAGTCCTGAAGCCTTATCATTCCCCAACTCCTTGGGGCACAGGGCTTTTTTTAATACAGGAACTCACTGTTGACTCTTCAGGACTGAGTATCCTGCAGATGAGGAAATGTGGAACAACAAGGACAGACACTCAGCTGGTTTGAGTGATCACATCTCCATGGTGAGTGCCCCACTGCCCTCCCAGCTACCACCACTCCCCTCTCAGAGCCCTCGTCTTCCATTGCTTCAGAGGAACAGAAAGTAAGCTCAGGAGCAGGGCTGAAAACTGCATTTTCTCATTTTGAGCAGCCTGGTGGAAATCTGACTGCTCAACACTTCTGAAAGCACCCGAGTGCTTTCCCGAGCTGTCCCGCTCCGAGTGGCCAAGGAAGCAGCAGCCAACATGAGTCAACGCTCTGGGAAATGTCGGCCTGCCAAGGTCACGTAAGTCTGTGGCGGGAGAAGTAACAGGATCATCTGGCTCTTCTCCTGTTTCTCAGCCACAAAACTTTCTTCCTCCCCTAACAATTACATATGTGGGTTTCCTTAACAGTTTCTTTTTACATTTCTGTTTAAATAGCACAGGGAAAAGGAAGACGAGACTTGATGTGGAAAATTAGTTTTGGAAATGTTGAGCAGTGTATACTTGCCAACTTCTGCTCCTGCAGTCAGTTCACTGTCGATGCTCTCAGCTCTCACCGAAATGCTATTTTTAGGCTGTACGTCAGATTTCTCAAGTGAAACTGACAGGATTTTTAGAAAAATCTGAGGCTTTCCCCTGAGAATTAAATGAGAAAAACAATGTGGGAATACTGCTTCCCACTTTGTGCTGCTGAGGCTCCACCACAGCTACGCCAGGGCAAAGCTCCAAAGGGACCCAACTGCACAGGAGCAGCTTTTCCAGAAAGCGTCAGGGGATTCCCAGCATGAGGAAGATGTGCAGGAGATTTCCAGCAGGTAGATGTGCAGAACATTCCCATCACGAGGGAGATGTGCAGGTCTTTTACACCTAATGAGACACAGGGAGTTTGTTCTGAGGAGGTTCTCTGCAGCAAATCAAAGCACAGGCAACAGAGTGGAGCTTCAGATAACACAACTTTCTAATCAAATCCCCCAGCTGTTGCTGGAGCTGCCAGGTGGCTCCTTAGGGGCAGAGGCAGCTGCAGAGCCCCTGTGCCAGGAGCTCTCATTGCTGCCCCAGCTTGGGCACAAGGGCTCCCCAGACCTTCACCACCACTTCCTCCCACTGCCTGGTGTCATCTGCTAAGCTGCAGCCTTTGAAGGAGAAGCCAGGAATGCAGAGGTGGCACTTTCTGCTGCAGTGAGGAACCAGCAAAACCTGGAGGCAGCAACAGCCGTGTCCAGTGCATTGTTTGCTGAGCACTTGTCATGCTATTGGACATGCACATTAAGAAATTAGAGAGAACAGGGCTGCAGGGAGAACACCTCATCCACACATAAACCAATGGCTCAACCAAAAAAGTATTGCTGTAAAAAGACTATTGCAATGCTGCTGAGCAATTTTTTTTCAATATCCACATGGATATTTGAGACTGCTTGATGATGATATGGTGATGCAGATTGTTTTGAATATTTCAGGGTCATTTATGCATAAGAGACTTTAGACAAGTAATCCAGCCAAATTTCAGCATGTCCAAATATTTGACCACACAATCCCACAGAGAAAACGTGGTGTCACTGTGTTAGCTGAGGTTGGTGACTTCACACAGGTGTAACTGAGCGCAGAATCTACCTCCCAAGGGTTTTCTGGTGCTTCCTGAACCTGACAAGATTAATTTAGTGATTTGGAAATCTGTTGCCAAGCCCAAGTCCCCAGAAGACTGCATAGCAATAGGAAGATTAAAAGCAGATGGTTCAACAACCAAGGTTTGCTAGTTAAACTTTTAACAGACTTAAAATTCTTGGGCTTCATGTAATCATCTTCATTCTTTCCTTCAATTCAGTGTGTGTTAGTATCTTTGGAGCACTTTCCTCAGACATGAAGCCAAACACATCATGCTAATAATACAACCTCAAAAAACATACCTTTATGATAGGCTTAATAAGAGGTTAAGGAAATGTTGACTCTAGTTCAACAAGGCTCTGTGCAATTCGACCATCTCCATGTGGTTGTTAATTTCCAGGGAATCTAAAGTATGAAGAGAGACCATTTCCAGGAGGAGCTTTAGCAGATGAGCCCCTTAAAGACAAACACTGTTGCAGTTGACAAAGGGTCTCCTCTATTAAGATGAGGCATTTGTAAAGGATCAGTGTGGGAGCCAATGGTCACACAATGCTCCTGATTTCCTGTTCCCTTGGAACCACTAAACCCCTCTGTCAAGTCTGGAAGGAGTAGGGGTGATATGGGTCAGGCTGTCAGCATCCCCAGGCCTCGGGAGACCTGTGATGGAGAGGAGCAAGGCAGGAGCAGTTGGAAGCAATAACAGTTCTGGAAATTACCTAAGAAACTTAAAGAGTTTCTCTGTCTGCTCCAGGCTTTCTCCTCTTCTCTTGCTCTGACTTTGAGTCCTACAGCTTTGACCCATACCAGGCCAGCCACAGCTTGCTGTGCCAAGGTCAGGCTCTCCCTCAGGCCAGTAGGATCCAGACGCTGTCCAGTCCAGCTTCAAGTCCTGGGATCATCTCTTCTTTAGTTTTTTTTCCATCTCCAGTGCTAATCCTGAGCATTGGTGTGACTGAGACAGAAAAGCAGGCCCATCCAAGCAAGTATGTGCCTGGCTGAATTGTAGTGACTCACTCCAAACTCCCAATTAACATCAGAATGAAGACAGGACAAGTGTCTCCCATTTGTCTACTAGAAATTTTCCCTCTCTGCAGAAGTGGCAGCTAAAACAATCCCCCAGACATTCCACATGAGGTCCAACAAACACCAAATACAAATCAAATACACAGAAACTCTCTGCTGGGAATTTCTTCCTCTGCAGTGTCTTATAGCACCAGAACTAACTAACCAGACCACTTCATGCAGGGGCACAGAATGCCAGTGCTGAGCTACTGAGGACACAATGCCCCTTCTTTGTGTCACCTGCACTGAACAGCCTCAGGATTTGATTTCCAAGGGTCATTTGGGTCAGCCTTCACAGAAGCACTCAGGGGAGGAGGACACCAAGCAGCAAGTATTTCTCTCCATGAACAAAAAGATGCTTTAACAGCCTTCCTTGCCCAAGCACCTGTGATACCAGGGCAGCATTTCTCATTACCAGCGCCAGGGTCCCCGAGGTCCCGAAAACTTGGGTTTCACCACACAGGTCAGGCCATGTCAACACATTGCCCATGCCAGAACAAAGCATGAGAAGTGTCTGCAGTGCCTGATACTGCAGCCTCCATCCAGAAAACACAGCTGGCCTGATTCTTCCCATCCCTGAAAAGAGACTTGAAGGAATGTTTCAGACTCCCCCCACTCCTCCCCATTCTGGGTGCCCACCATGTTGTGCCGCTCCTTGTGCGGCAGTGAGTCCCACTTTACCACCTCCCAACATCCCTTTGAAGGCAAAGTTAGCTGCAAGGACAAAAAACTGCACCTGCAAAAGCTGAGGAGGTCTGCTTTGAAAAACCAAACCCCCAAAATACATTTGGACACATGAATAGAGCAGCCAAACCTCAAGTTAAATCTTCCAAATGAAGTGTAAGGAATCAAATATCCATCCAGAAGAGATGTCTGCAAAATAACTTGGCTCATAACATTTTCATTTGGGTCAAATTAAAATAATTGTAAATCTTCAGTGCACAGCACGAGAGCTGCATTCTGTGCAACATTGTACCTATTCTATTAAGCTTTAAGTCAGTTCAATCCTACAAAAATGCTTTGAAAACCAGACTGAGTTGCCCTTCCTTGGGCAACCAATCACACTACTGCAGGAAAGAAGAAGAGGCTTTGTGAGTGAATTTTCTCCACTGTAATTAACCAGAGCTAAAGAAGCAGGGGAACAGGAGGGGCAGAAGAAACATTCCTTGGAATGAAGTGGAAAAGCATCATTACACATTGATCTCTTGAAGCTGCATTAAACCTCAGCTGTGCATCAATTAGAAGCCAGTGCCAAGCTGACTACCTCCGACACAATCATGGTTCATCTAATGAGCCATTCGTGATGACTTCCAAGTTGGGACTTCCTGGGCATCCTGGAGGTTTAAGGGAAGAAGGTGTCTGGCCTCCAAGGTTCACACACAGAACTGAGCCCTGTGGGCTGCAGCTCAGGTCTGTGGGGAGCAAGAAACTTTGGACATTGTTTACCAGCTTTTTGCCAGATAGAAAAATTACCTCCATTCACAACCCTGTTAAATCATTTTACATCAGTACAGATCAGAACATTCAATTCCACTTTGAAATGGGAGTTTACAGTGCAACATGTAGGCAGTGGCTCCTGAAAACCAGCTAATTCCTGTCACTCCTCCCCTCATTTTGAATAATTTTGTCTCCACCATCCTGTCTTAACAGCCTGAGGGCATTTTCAGAGTTGGTGTGAGCACAGCACAAGAAAACTCAGCCACAGCCATGCCAGTAGAGCAGAGTCACCACCCCCACCTGGGCCTTTCTGAAGCTCTCATTGACTTTGCAAGGCTTGGAATTAACCAGTACATGTCCCTAGTCCAGCTATAAATAGAATATTAAAACTCCCACCCCATAGTTGCTTTGGTATCAAGTGCCAACCCTAAAGAGGGCTTAAGAATCTTTTCTAAAGGTGGCATAGAAGGGCAAAAGTCAATGATCAATTGGCATAGTTCTGCTCATTAGTTCCTGTAGAGGATGAGTTCAGAGTAAGGTAAACCCCAACACATGAGTTTTTTTCCAGAGCTCTTTCTGAAATTGCTCCTGCATATTGGTGCCAATAAATCTTACATTCCAGCTATGCTTCTCTAATAGATACAGGCATAAATTTTTATTTCTAGTTGGCCAGATTAATGACAAGGAAAAAGGGAAGAATTAAGCAAAAGCTGCAGCTAGCACTTCTCTATCTCTGTCCTGCAGCCTTCTTTCTCATTACTCCTGCAACTCTCATATTTAGAGGCAGCTGAGCTCTCCACATGCAGTTTTAATGGAACACCTATCCCTCAGCATCCAACTGCAGAGTTCAGCTGGGACTGCAGTTGCAAATAAAAACCATTGTACTCTTCCTGAACAAGCACAACACTGATAGTGTAGATAATAGCTTGTACTGCTGAAACAAGAGCCATGCAAAGATTTCAAAGAGCTTTACAGACATTCATAATTTAAGACAATCCACATCCTCCTAAAGGTGATACTGGTTCCTCACTTTGCAGATGAAGAATAGACGCATTAAAAAGTTTAGGGATTGAGGGACACGGAAAGCAAGGCAGCACTGAACAACATCCTGCTCACATACATCACAGCAACCAGACCTTGTGATGGTTTCTGCAGGCACTCTAACCATTGCCACGTGCTGCTGAAGTTTGCTTTATCAATTTTGCTGTTTTATTTCCTAAGTTACTCTTGGATATTGTTACCCCATCCCTGTTAACCCCATCTTCTCTGCTCTGGACCCTACTGTTTCACACCTATACCAATTACACAGCCTGTATCACCCTGTCTGGCAGCCCATGATGACACTGGAGACACCATTCAGGCATGATCTGATTTGGTGAAACAGCTACAATCTTTAGTTCTTTTTGATATATTATACACTAGATATTATGAATAACTTATTAAGTGCACCCTATTTCTATTGCCTTTTCACTTTCTGACAGTGTCGAAGCCATGGTTCAGTGAGGTGAGCTGTGAGCTGCCCTTTGCAGGAGGAACCTAGGGTGCCAGCCTCAGGTTAGGCAGGGCCTGCTCTAGCCTAGGGCTTTCATTCAGCACAGTTCTGTTTACTGAGTAACACTCAAAGTTTCAGACCCCAATTTAGAAGTTTTAATTGATGCACACAGGAAAGCTGGATTAGGCACTGTCGCTCCTGATGGATCTCTCCCTGCAGACTGTGAAACTGGGGAGTTTAAAAGCAAAGATTTTGCTCTTCACTGCCATAAAATATATCTTCTCACTCTATAATTAATCCCAGTGAAATGAAAAGAAAGCAGTCCGAACGGATTCACCTGTTGTGGTGCAAAGTGCAAAAAGACTGATTGAAGATACACTTTCAGAGGTGCAGTTTGGCTTTCCTAATGTACCTCTTTAATGAGCATCTTGGACTTGAAAATCATTGAGCACAGGACAGGCCAGAGACACAACAAGAAGAGGCTTCGCAACAGAGAGGTGAAGCTGCACTCCCATATACCAAACGATAAATTTAAAAAGCGAATATAAGACAGTCTGTCTCATGAAAAGCCAACCCCAAATATAAGGCTTACTCCAAAGAACAAGCTTAAAGCAGAGAATCCACTTTGCTGGCCACCTTCTCCCTTTCCTACTCGTCCCTCGTCAAGGGCTGAAGGGAGGCAAAATCCAGATCTGCCCACCAATTCACCACAGGAATAACCCCTGCACAGAGATTGCTCCAGCCAAAATCAGACCCATGACTGAAGAAGGGAAGTGGCACAGTCCTTGCACAGGGCAGTGAGTGTGCAGCCTTTCCCCTCTCCAGGAATGTCCAACCTCTCACGTGTAGGCCAAGGCAAGGGCACAGCCAAGCACACACACTTGGGACTGGAGGAACAGCACCAGGAACAAAGCAATGCAGTGCTCAGAGATGTGCCCTCACCTGCATTGTCAGGTGCCTCTCGAGCAATTCCAAGAGCAGCTGCCTGCTGGCCTCTACTCTTACCCAAAATACATCCCTTCACATCACAATTTCTTCAAGAGAGTACAGCACCTGAGACCAAACAGAAATTAGTTACAAGTTCATGGATCTTGAGAGCAGTGAAATCCTGGAAGACAGTCTTTCCCCATCAGACATCAAGAAAACCTTCCTCAAGGTTACAATAGCCCTGTGCTGAGGATATAGGCACCAGGTAAGCCATAAGGTGATAACTCAATTGCAACACTGTAAATATGCAAGAAAAAATGATGCTACAGATGCTGGTAGATAATTGTGCAGTAGGACTGAGCTGAGATAAAACAAAAACGGTATTATGGAGATGAAATAATGGTATTTTTATACTTCAAAAGAGTAAGATAAAAAGCTGAGATTTTACTGATGGACTTTAGTTAAGGAATTAGTCATCATTATACAATAGCAATTTGAATATCCTAGCACAGCACGTGTCACAAGAAAATCATTCAAAGTTTGGATACATTTTAGCTGTATCAATTAAAATTGTACATCACAGTATAACATCAGATAGCAAAACTTTTCCCAAGCAAGTATTTACATAGAGCTATTAAATGACAAGGATTTGGTTTAATTGGTGAGTAAATGGAGCTGGAAGTTGCTGAAGAGATCTTTAGCAACCAAGAAGCTCATTGGGGCAGAACAAATTGGTTTACTCTGTTTTATGTGTCTGAGTTTTAAGCCTTCCAGATGCAACAGCAAATGCAATAATAATACTGTCTAATGAAGATGGGTTTAAATAATGAGTTTGGGGTGTGAAGGCAAAGCAATGACTTGTGTAGCAGTATCTCACCAGGGAAGTAGAGAAGCTGACAGGTTTTCTGCCTGGAAAGGATGTAGGAAAGTGGATCACTGAGATAAACTAACGGAAATTCTCCAGAAACAAAGGCGTCATTTAGGTATGTAGGACAGCTTTACTCAGACTCAGTAATTTGCTGCAGAACCAAGAAAGTTTAATGGTACTGCAGGCAAGAGTCAAAGCCCTAGGAGATGGTGAAAAAGGTTTGGAAAATATGGCCAAACAAATCCAGATCTGTCATAAACTTTCATACAGCACTTACTTGACTGGACAAGGCACTGCAGCACTGTCCTTTCCAACTGATCCAACCCAGAGACTGCTCTGGCCATGTGGGCACATCCTCACAAGGACTCAATACTTCCCTCAGCACCACTGTTAGCAAAGCTTTACTCCTCCAGTCTCCCAGAGAAGCTGCAACCACAATCTGTACAGATCTATGGCCATGACAATTTACACCAGCTGGAAATCTGACCCACCTATTTAATGCAAGGGAACAGGCATGACTTCTTTCCTGCTGCATTGACTAAGATCTCCCCAGCCATACACTGAGAACACTTCAGGCATTGGGATATCAACCACAGAAAACTGAGTGGAAATCCCCAGGCAGGAATAAAACATATGTTTAATAAATGGTTCTACAGAAACAGAAAGAAAAAAAAAAAAAAAAAAGAGAGGGGGGCGGGGGAGGAGGAGGAAGAAAAGAAAACGTTTGCAATTGTGAGATCATAAGAATCCAACCATATAAGTGATGACTAAGTGTAATCTTGTGTTTCAAGAAGATGAAGAAAAACATGTTTTTGAAACTGTTGAGGCTGGTGCTCCCAGTCAACAGATATTCCTTTATTGGCCTGCGAGTGACCCTTTCAACCTGGGCTTTCCTCCAGCCCGTGGGTCCATGGCAATGACTAGAGGGGAGAAAATCCCCGCTACTGGCCAGCTGTGCTCCAAATTACCTTACTCAACTGTGCCTATAAATGTAATTGCATGTTTCCATGAAATTGCATCAGAATGACCTGCTCACCCCTGACATAGTTCATATATCTGTGATCTCTGTCTCTGCAGATAAAAATCTCTTTCTTCTATGTGTGTCTGAAGATTCTGAACAGAGTCAATTCCCCACTAACCAAGGAAATGGAGAGAGCAGATAGCCCAGATACAGCCAAACTCTGAAGAGTGCAAAACAAAGGTAAATTATAACCTCAAATGGACAATAAGAATATGAAATACAGAAGTTTAGTGTTACTGCTGAGTACAGACCACAGATAAAAATTGGCAGACCTGCAGCAAGGCAGCACATGTGTATATGCCACACTGAGCCCATGTCAGCATCTCTAGCAGTTGATTTCCATGGGGACAGTGGATAGTGGATATCTAGGGATAACTACAATTCACACTGGTGGTGTACAACAGCATAAACAAACACTGAGAAAAACCCAAATTCCAGTTCAGGTGAGAGCAGAAATATTTCCTGCTAACCCAGAGGAAGTGTCTGTCAAACTGAGTAACTGAGAACTCTCCACTGTCTCAGCTCAGCCTCCCTTCCCAAATTCCATCAGCATTCACTCCTTCTCATGCCCCTTTTCTCTTTCCCAGCTCTTCCCTCACAATTTCTCTGCAATTTCTATGCTAAAGGAGTGCTGCTCCAGCCCAGAGCAGCCCAGAGGAGAGCTGTGGTCCAAGTAAAGTCAAACATAAGCAGAAAGAAAGTCAAACATAAGCAGAGGCATAAGAGGAGGATGTTTTGGTGGCTCTGATGAGTGGGGAATGCCCTGGTGCAAACTGCAATTTGGGTCACAGTGTGGCAGGGGAAGGAAAAAAGCCTCAGATTGCTGAACAATGGTTTTTGGCAAGAGCCTGGGAGATCCACCTAGAAAAATCTGAATCTAAGACAAAGGAAACCTATGATTCAATTTCAAGATGTCAAGTCAGCCATGAAGATAGATATAGACAGAGAGGAGGAGAGGTGAGAATGCACCTCCTTCGCTTTGAAAAGAAAGGCCAGAGAAGAAGAAAATCAACTAAATATAACAGCCAGTGAAATAAGTAAAACATCTGGGAGGTTATTTTCTTGGTAACAAGCTAATGTAAATAGACCTTTGTATTAGGTCATAAATGTAACTTCCACAAAGATGCAAGTGAACTCCCCTCATTCAAAGGCTGCTGTGGGCTGGACATTTCCATGGAATTGCCTCCCTGGACCACCACTGTTTCCTGTTAGGCCTTCACACGGCAGGGCAGTCCTGCTCCTGACAATGACTGAGGCTCAGGACTATTGTAACCAAAAACCAAAATGTGTTCCCATTAAAAAAATCTGGATGATAGCAATTAATTCCACATTTTTGTGAATAAATATCATGTGTTTTGTGCCAGAACACTTTGGCTTGTTCGCAGAAGCTAACAGTGACACATAAATCTATTTTCCCTGTTGCTCAACAGACCATCTCACTCTGCTGACCAGTTTTCACTGGGGAAAAGGGTTTTTTCTGTCTCTCAGTCAGCACCTTGAAAGGTCCTTGCTCCCCATCTTCATGTTGACCTGTGGGTTACAAAATGTACTCAAAGCTACTGATGTTGAGGTAGTCCTGTGACTGCTTTGGGTTTTCACCAGCCACTGATATGAAACAAATTTATTTCCAAGAGCTGCCCCACCATTTCCCAGGAGTGATGTCACTCAGCTGGAGTCAATGACCAGGATTTCTCCCCTTTCCTGTAGCCAAACCCAGCAAAACAGATGTGCTGTGAGCATCCCTGACACCACAGCTATGCTGAACGACCCATCTTGTTCTCCCTGTGGCACTCCTAGGAAAGAGCTCTCTTCTGGCATCAGTGATTTGGGTTAATGTGGAACAAGAAAGGACCAACACCTGAGCAGAGAATGGCCAAGCCATTCAGAAAAAAAGCTGATATACCCCTGTCTTTTCCCAGGGGTTTACTTTGGTTTTACTCTGCTGATTTTGGTGTATTGTATTGCAGAAGTGTAAAACCAAAGGAAAGCTGTAGGATTCTGGCTGTTCTGAAGCTTTACAGATGTTTGCTGGCTTTATGTGGGAGAAACATCACTATTTTATTGACCAAACTCTTTTTTGTTTTAATATGGAAAATCTCAGTGGCACTTCACTCCATTGGTCTCTTTTTTCCTTCTTTAGTCATATGATAATGTACACTTATAACCAGTGAATCATCCACCCAAAAAGTCATAAAGAGAAAAATAGCTTGTATGTATGTCTCAGCGGTCAATGAATCATTGACAACAGGTATAATGGGAATAATTATATACTGCTGAGAAACTTTACCCAAAGCCCAGCTCAGAGGCTAGTTTCAAAACTTCTGAGCTGTGCAGTTGGATCCAAGGCTGTGAGTGCCAGGTTAGGAAGCAGCCAGGAGAATTTCAGATTTGTATTATTGCAAGGAAATGTCTTCCCCAAGCGTCTGTTATGTGTTGACAAATTGTTTATACTTAACCAAGCAATAATAATGAACAGTCTAAATAGACATTGATTTTTATGTTTTTAATTCACTTTTAGTGGGAAACTATTTTGGCAACAGAAATATGAATGTCAAGTTTTGGATGCCAGCCACTGCTTTAGAACTATGCTATTTTAAGCAGTAATATGTATTATTTGGTAAAACAACATATATTTTTATGGTCTAATCCTGGAAGTTCCTACTCCAATGAGCTTCAGCCTTCCAATCAAAGTTTCTGGAATTACACATATGAATGTAAATTTGTAGCAGACTGGATCCAGACAAAAAAAAAGTTTCAGTTTCAACACAGTTGTCTGCTGACTTCCTAGAAATAGTTGAAATATAAATGTGAGGCAATTGCTCCAGAACACAAGTGCAAAATCCTTCTCTAAGCCAGCTCAAAGAGCTGGAGCAACTAAAGTCCATGGACCAAGTCCAGCTCCAGAAGGAGGCTTTGCTTTCCAGTGCAGGGTCATTGGCTATTTTGAAGAGCATCTATCACACAGAGCAGTCAGGGCTGCCTCCCAGGGCTGCTGGCTCCATTTTTCACCTGGGTTTGTAGCCTGGGCTGAGCTCAGCCCCAGTGCCAACTCTGGCAGCCCTGGAGATTTTGCACATCATTGTGGCGCCAGACCCCACATTGACCCTTGGGAACAAGGACAACAACTATTTTTTCTCAGATCTGCTGAAGCCTCTTAGAGAGGAAAGATACACAAATGTGGCCTCATGATAACACAGTTGTGTCCCTTCCACCAATGCACAACAGGAATTCTCCTAAAGAACAGAATTCCTCACAGAAGGAAAATTTACAAAATAAATTATGGATTAATCAGATCCATTGTGCAGCATGATCCCTGCCATCCACCAATGGCAAACAGCACCCCTAAGCATCTGATATACTTTTCCTCTCAAATATCCCAGCAGTACAAGAAGATGGTGATCAACCCCATCCTGCTCCTGTCACAGCAATGCAGAACTGTGCACCAGCAGTTAATTCAGTGAAGCTGTAATTGCCCATACCTGGAAGGAGATGGTGGTCACAGGAACTCTTTCAGTGGAGACAAAAAGGCACTTTCTGAGAGGAAATCTTCTGATCCATCATAGATATCTGCCTGAGGATAAGCTGGACAACCTTCTGGAGGTTCCCATTTCTGCTTGTCAGCTGCAAAGGGAGCATGGCTGCAGCTGTGACCAGCTCAAACTTAAATTTCTGACTCCTGGATGCCTTGAGTTGGAGCAGAAATATTTCACCTTTAGCTGAGAAAGTACTTGAAGAGAGATGGGTGGCTGCTGTTGCATTTCTGGAAAACACAAGATATTATACGACCTGTTAATTTATTCCAGAGTTTCCCTTTATGCTTTAACAATATTGTTCAGCATTCAATTCAAGTCATAACATTTAATGACTTGTGGTCAGCTCAGCTTATCCTGTATTTCTGTGCCAGCTTAAAAAATAAACAGAGCTGCGTCTACTGAATGGCACAATCAGAGGAATTTACCCTGCTCCTACCACAAAACATGTATCAGAACATACCAACACAATTTCTGCTCAGTTCAGAGAACATGGGACTGTTCTTTACATCCTGGTATAGGAGACTGAGGGAGTTGAGCAGTTTGTTTGGTAATGAGCATCACTCTTTAGGGGACATGAAGACTGAGGACAGCTTCAAATTAACACTACTTTCATTTCAATCATGTCCAGTGGCCTCAGATAGGAGATGCAATGTGCTGGGGGCTGCACAGTTACTTGGGACTTGTTTCCAGCACTGATTTAACTCAGTGAATAACTTGAGTCGTGTCCTTACCAATACAGAAAAGCTGTGGGTTTGGAGGGTGCCTTTGTAGGGGTGGCTGTCCCTCATAGGGGCAATGTGGCATTGTCATGTATGAGCCACCCCTCCGCCAATTCTGTACACACAGTGAAGGGTTAACTCCACTGCAGGGTAAATGCCATGCTGCAAATAATTCCACAGGAAGAGGTAATCCCTGTCCTGATGAATTTACAACCAAAATCCCCACATAAGGTGTGTCAGGAGGCACAAAGCCAAGAAGAGGTACAGAAACTCTTACAAAAGCACCTTTGCTGCCAAGCTGGGAACAGAATTTAATGCTCAGCTGGTGACAAACAACCCCAAAACAAAAATTTGCAGAAGATGCTCCATACTTTAGGCAATGGGAAGAAAACTCAGGTATTCTTGAGTTTTCTTGTCTTCCTCCCTTTGAAGGTCTACGCATACTCGATTCCAGCACAATTTATAAAATAGATTTCTAACTTCTTGGCCTCAAAACCATTCTCTAGACATACCCAGTCTATGAATCTGCTGCACAGACATTCTCCATGTTCTCAGCTTTCTGGTTTAAAAGCCATCAACCAACCTATATACCTCAATTTCTTCAAAATCCTACTTTAACGTAATTTTGGCAAATAGGACAGTAACTATTTAAAGCTGTTCTGTGGGTTGTGTGCTTTGAAGAAGAAACCATTACCAGATACTTCAGAAAATTTCCATTTATCTTCTGTTGTTTCTCTGCTTTTATGCACCTTTCCTACCAGCTGCTGGACCACTGCCTGCCAACCCACCTCCCCCTTCTCCTGCATTCCACATTCAATGGGCTCTTCTGCAGTCAAAAGCTTTCTCCTATCTCGTGGGGCCTTTATGTTACAGAAATAATTTGTTTGTTACATTCAAAAGGGAATTGCTTGGTCCTGTCCTTAAAAATGTATGACAGAGTTAGAGTCCATTTTTTTACCCTTTTGCTTGGAAACCTGTACAATTATGATCTTAGGATGATTGTAGATTTTTTAGTAGATCAGGCAACAAGACAGGCTATTTCATCACAAGTGTCTGTGTGGAACTTGGGAGTGGTTTCTTTATCATAATAAAGGTACAGAACCAAATTATAAGGCCATTTCCAAAAATTGAAGCCCTTAGCCCATCTAAACCAAACTGTTTCTGGAGTTGGCTGATGTGAGGGCAAAGGTTGAGGAAAAGAGGGAATATCTTAAAATACATTTTTTACATCCTCTTCCCTGTCCTAAGCTATATACTTTGGGTTTCACCCCAATGGAGACACTTCCCAATGCTCACTGTCCTCTTTCCCTCCTATCCCATGAAAAACAGCAGTTAACTACTGAGCCCTTTGCCTCCCACTTTAAAAGTCTTCAGCATCCATAGTTTCTGCAGTTACATTCTTGTAAACTCTAGATTCATATCTAATAATATGGAAGTTCTCCTGTAGCATCTTCTGAAGCAGGATTTCCAAGCTGTGCAGTGAATATGCATTAACTTGCAGATCAAAGCTGCCCTTGTCATTACATTAATGATCAACCCAGTCAATATTATACAACACAGATTCAGCACAACCTTCAGATCCAGCCCTATGAAAATGTCTTCATTTCAAAGAGATGGCTCTGAAACTCCTCAATGACCCCTGCTCACCCACCAGCATCACTGCCTACTTATGGGAACTGGGGGACATGCTGCAATTCTTTCTTCAGGACATCCTGAAGAAAGAAAGGAAAGAAGAAAGAGAAAAAAAAAGAAAAGAGAAAAAGAGAGGGAAAAGAGAGAAAAAGAGAGAAAAGGAGAGGGAAAAGAGAGAAAAAGAGAGGAAAAGAGCAAACCAGTCTGTAAAAGGGTTCTTGCTGAAGTTTTGGAAAAGCAATCTTTCTCCTCTTCTGGAGGAAAAGGCAGTGCTCAGAGCATGTGGTAGAAGTGCTACACAAGAACAGGAGGTGAGTGGGGGCCTCTGGCAGCAGTGTGTGACACAAGAACACAAATCCAGGGGCTGCCAAGGCAGCAGCACCACCAGCAGTGAACCCCATTACCACCCTTCCCCTAAACCTTCCCAAAGCCCCTCAGTGCACAAGATCCTCTGCACAGGGAGGGCAAAATCCCAACCAGCCTTTGCTCATATTTCCTGAGGGCTGCTGAAACCATGTGCTAATCCCGTCAAAGCTCTCTCTCTGCATCCCTTGCCAGGGGTGCACACATAAACCTGCCTCATGTGAGCAGCCACCACAGCACACAGAGGCACGGGCTATTTTAGCACAGCTCTGCTTTCAGGTTACCCTGCTGGGTCATGTTACACACCCAGTCACAACATACTGAAATACAATACCACACCAGAACAGATATGTGACAAATTCTCCTCCAACCACACAAGTGCCTTATCCCTGTCCTGATCCAAAGTACAGCACTGCAGAGCTCTTGCCAATCAGGCACAGACTCAGCCACACAGGCACAACTTGAGTTCAAGCAGAGTTGAACCACTTCAGAAGTTGGGAAGGAGGGAGTAATTAAAAATATATCCTCTTGTTTATCCATATTTCACATCGGTGTTTTGTTCAGTTATGAGGAATTCCCTGTTTCCTTCATGAAATTACACCAAGGACCAAGCACCTGCCAAGGAGGGTGGCTATGTTGCTGCAGGAAGAAGAGAGGAGAGGAGCAGCACCTCCTACCCCACACTCCACAGCTACTTCTACACTAGAAGCTTTAATAAATCTGCTTTGCAACACCTATTGCTTTAAAATTGAATAAAGGCAAGTGGTGCAAGAGGTAGGGAGGGTAACATTATATTCCAATGACAGGGACAGAGGCAGCAAAAGAAAAACCTTCATTATTGGGAATCAAAGGATTTCCTTTGAAATCCTGTTCCATGCATGAGGTCACGGGAATTCCTCAGCTTGCCATTGACTGCTGTGTAGATACAGGGCAGGCAAACCTTGTGCCTCAGTTTCCAAACATGCAAAGATAGGAATATGAGCACTTTCCCTGCTTCAGCAGGGCTTGTTGAGGCTTGGAGGTTTGCAGTGTGCTGCAAGATCAAAGGACCAGAAGAGAATTACATATTCAGCACAGGTCCACACACTATTTGAAGGTCTGGAGGCAAGGCAGGTTGCTTAGCTTGCAAAGGAAAGCAGGAAACCAGAGATTTCACAAGCCCTTTTGTTGTAATTACTGGGGATTGAATTGGTGCTCTGAGAGATGGGCACCAGGCTGGCATCTCCCAAATAGCACTTACCTCAGAGGTATCACAGCCTCAGGATTTGCCCTAGAAGCATCCTAGAAGTGAAGACATTGAGATGAGTCTTCTCTTTGTGAAAACACAAGATTTTCTTGAGAGTCACTTTCAACAATCTGCCTCTTGCAAACTTCTCTATATCACCCTTCATTTGTTGGGAAACACAATATAAATCCTGGCACTCACAACGCTGTCACAGGTTGTGGTACCCTGAAAGATCTCATATTTCTGCAGAAGCAATAACTCTTCTGCTTGTCACTGTAAGCCAAGGTCTTTCTTACAGCACACACAAACACAGAAGAAAATAAATGTATTCCAGGAAAGCACAGGGATGAATTCACAATTACAAGTGGGAATCGGTGCTTTTGTAAACACACACAGACAAAAATTTATGGCACAGATCTCTTTTTCCAGCTACCATGAAAGGTCATTTCAGTCAGACAATTGGACTGGGGAGCTGTGGTAGCACATGCACTCTGTTATTCTCCTTTTCATGCCTTCACAAACTCATGCTGCTGCCAGTACATCCACAGCAGGTGGGCTTGGTCCTCCCTGGGGCTCCTTGAGGCCACAGATCCCCAAGCTCTGGACCTCAATAAAATAAGGGGCTTGCTATTCACCATAATTTCAGGATTTCCACAGTTCCTAACTCATCTATCACAAGTGCTCATAGTGCACACACCTAAAACCAGTCTCCTGCTTGTTGTTACCCACCACACATGACAGACAATGAATACAAGAGTCAGTAACAACATTCCCACAGACTGGGGAATGTTGTTACTGACTCTTGTATTCATTGGACACACATGTCCACTAGAGGCGCTCCACCTGCCACACCTTTCCTTTTTTAAATCAAAGTATCTTGTTTAGAAATAAAGTGTTTGCCAAGGATTAAATGTTGATCCAGTGCACAACAAAACCAGTGGGAGTCTCTAGAGATTTCAGCACCGAGAGCCTCACACAGCTCTGAATGCACACAGGTCACACAGGATCCAGGCAGAGCTCTTGATACCTGGCAGGCTCAGACCTCATCTTGCCAACGCAAGCAACTGGACAAAATGGAAGCAAAAATCAGTACAGGTAGTTTTTTATAATTTACCCATGCCCCTAATGTCGGGCTGAGACACACACAGAAAAAAAATTGTAAAAGGTGCAGAAAATGCAGTGAAATAAAACTGCAAAATTGTCAGGGAAGGTTGGATTTGGTGGTTCAGAAGATATTGGAATGTGGAAATCTATGGAACCTGGGATGGTGGAAATGACTAAAACTTTTATGAGCTTTGCAAGACTACAAAGCCTTACATGAGAAAACAAAAAGCCTTAGAAAAGCAGTCAAATGAAAGCCCATGCTAATGCTGGCATTACCTGAGAGCCTCATTACAGAAACAAAGCTTGGGAGCAGACAGCACCAACCCTGGGCTTTCCTCAACAGCAAGGACAGATGAGATTTTATTTAAAAAGTTTCTCAGCTGGTGCAGACATCAAATAAGCTTTTTGGGAATGATGCCAAGCGGAAGAGGAATGACAATGAAACCCAATCTGAAAGAATCAGGAAAGAAGTTTACATGGACACTGCCTGTAAGTCTGACAATGGCACTGAAAAGCAGCACCTGTCAATGCAGACACACAGAAAACCCACAGGTCTCTACATCCCACAACCTGAGCTGGTCATCTCCAGGCAGACTGATGTTAGAAGCCTCCACCAAAAAGGGACTCAAAATGGTGTCCTAATCTTCTGCCTTGGTAGAAGAGAAAGTAGAGAAAGGCAATAAAAAGCTCAGTGACTACAAACTGAATCATGAAGTATTGAGACACGAAATAACACAGAAGCTCTTCACACTAATTAATGACTGAATATTCAAGCTGTGGGACATGGGTGCTGGGGCCTCACCTGAAGTCTCGAAAGCTGAAATACTCCAAGGCTCTGTGCATATCTAGAATATTAGAAATTAATTTCCTTCTAACTCCATGAGGTCCTTTTTGTTAAAAGCTTAAATTGAGACTGGATGGTGTTCTCAGAGTCATGTTCCAGTTCAGCCACTTCTTAATGTCTGTAATGCAGAAAACACCAAAATGCCACAGGCTGTAACTTGCAGGTGTTCAGGCAAAACAATCACAGGGGTCTCTATAGGCCTTGAAATCAGTGAACTGTGCAGAGAGCAATTAAACACTCTCACAATTGAAGATGACTTTGGCTTCCTTTGCTGAAAGGCTCAGTATGCAGCTGGTCACCTCTTCCTCAGAACTTTTGCTTGGCAACCCTGAGTGTCAGGACAGAACAGAATCTGATGTATGTGTGCATATATATACATATATACATATAGATATATCCAGATACATATGGCCCCTTTGTGTGACTCCATGGAGCAAACCAGAGAAGGGATCAGACTGACAAAGGAAGGGAACTTCTCCTGGAGCATTTGCAGCTGGCACTGTGGCTCAGTGACCGACCAATGCCACGTGCAGTGGGGAAGCTCAAGGCAGAGGTTCAGCTTCCCCACCAAATAACAGCTAAAGAGAAACCACAGCTCAAGTAAATTGAGGTGCAGAACTCAGGGAGCTCTCAGGCTTGGGGAGTTCTCTGCATCCCTTTTGTTAGGCCGCTATTGGTAAGTAATTCTACCAACTGATTTAGCTGAGGCAGTGGTTCAAATCAGAACAAGTCTGTACTCCCAGTGACCAAAAGAAGTGAAGCTCTGCTCAATAACCTCTACAAAATTATTCTCCCAATTTGGGAAAACGACTTTATTCCCAGAAGTACCCAGAAACATGTTTAAATTGCGCTGTGTTTGCATGCCACCCTGTATAATGAAGGTATAAGCATGGGCTAAAGAACCTTGTGCTGGGTATTTGAAGGTATACTGGGGAGCCAAGGAGAAGAATACACTTGTCCTCCTGCCAGGTCTTTTAAGAAACACCAAAAAACCGAGACATCATTAAATAGTAATATTATGCTGTGAACATAAGCTAAAATAATGTACTAGTTGGAAAGATGAAGACTTACAAAAGTATATACTGAAATGAGGGACAAAAATTATACTGGATAGTCTAATGTGTACAAAGAAATGTAATATTGCATCTGTACAGCATCTCCCAATCTAACATTCAGTGGGAAACTGGTATCCTCACCTCCCAGAGAGGAACTGAGGCAAAGAATGGTTATATGACTTGCAAAATGCTGTATCAGATCTGGGAAGGTGCCCTGCGAGGTGACTCAGTGATCTCTGCCCCCACACACCAGCCAGAGGAATTGTTTCCAAGACAACACCCAGGTCACTAAAGCTGATAAGGACCCAGGGCCAGGGACACTGCTGCTTGTCATAATCATGTGTCCAAGCCTTGCAGATACCTGGTTTAGTACAGACAGTGACTATTTCTGATTAAATGTTTAGAGCATAGCACAGCAAGCCCACACATCTGACAGATCCCAAAGTCTCATCTGGAATGAATCAGTATCAATTCAGACTTTATTTTAACATATTGTTTAAATACAGTTTATCCCTCCTGATGCTGGGTTGAGAAGTTCAGTCTTTCAAATATACCCTCTTACACTGAAATTTTCTTCTCTTTAGGAACAACTTGAGAACACCCAAGTGCATAATTACAGTGGTCAGATATCTTCATCCTATTATCATCAATCTGTGTTGCTTTTCACAGGAAATCAGACTGACGTGTCTGTGGGACTGTACCGACCACACCACAACAGCAGTGTTTAGGAATAGTGACAGCAGGGACCAGATGAGCCTACAGAACCTTGTGCCACATGCATAATATACATGGCTTCAGTACATGGAGAGAAAGCTCCCAAACTTCCTGAGCCAAGAGAACTAAGAGCAAAATTTATAGATCAGCTATGTATTTTATTTTTTATAACATTATGTACCTCTGTGACAAACAGCAATTTCCTAGAAATTCACAGTTTGGCTTCCAATAAATTTGTCCTCTGGACTACATTATTTGCTGCTGTGACATCAGCACTCACTTCTCCTGCAGCTCCCTTGAGGGACAGCATAAAAATGCTGGTTACACTGATGGCACAAGATGCTCTAGCCTGGGATAGAAAACCCTTTCATCAAATGCATTTAGAGCTTATCTACAGAAGGCATCATGACTTAAGGAGCTGCTCACTCAGCTCTGGTCAGCAGATCAAGCAGTGCAGTTTGTCCCTACTGAGCAAAGCAAACAGAAATCCTGAATGGCAGTAACACGCCCATGCCTCACATAAATCCTGTGCTTAAGTGTTTTCCTGGTTGAACCTGGACTGCAGCCTGAGGACCAACAAAGCACCTTCTGCCACCTTCCAGAATGTGGAAGAGTACCTGGCTCAGAAGAGCAAGTGCCTCTACTGATTTCCACAGCACTTTTCCTCTTGGGTAATTATTGGCAAAACCCAGCTCAAGAGTACCACCTAGCCTTCCTCCAACATTTTACAGACACTAACCAGGGAGCTCAACATCACGAAATTAGGTAGCTATTAACTCTTGCACCTGTCCTACAACAGATTTAAAAGGTGGACTGAGAACCAGGGTAGGTCAAACTCTACCGCAGCATGAAGCGGTGCAAGAAATAATATTTTTCTGCTGTACCCCACACAGCCTTTGCTCAGAAGACAAACTCCTCTCTCTGCCCTCCTCCTGTGCTCTCTGCCACATTCATTCCCTCTTAACAGCCAGTGCCAGAGCTGAGCCAAAGGGACTGACTGACTCAGCAAGGGATGCCCAAGCCTTTGCTCAGTGTGGGAGACACCAGTGTCAGTCCCATGGCACTGCCTCGGGAAGGGGACAGCTTCCCACAGCCCTTTTTCCCATAGTGATGGACTAGAGAATGTTTGTGTGTTCAGGAATAATCACAGTATAATGTCACAGCCCACCCTCAGTACTTTATAACCCCAAAAGCCACTGACTCATACCCAGTCCAAGTGGTAGCCAGCCTCTCCACAGGCCTACTGTGCCCACCAGTAACACAGCCACTTCTGAGCTGAAGCATAACACATAACATCAAACAGAAATATCTTCTTATAGTTTAGCCTAGGAAACAGAGGATATGAGCCCACTCCAGGAAATACAGGGAATAAATTACCCTGGTGGGCTCCTACAGCCCGAAGCACAGTTCTCCCACGTAGCCTGGAAAGTGGGAAGGACAATGTAAAAGCACCTGTGTGGTGTCCTAATTGCTGCATTGTGCCAGCCAGAGGTGAGTCAAACTGAGCCTGGAAGCAGCTCCACTGCCCGTGTAACAGCCTGGTCACAAAGCAAGGACAGAGAGACTCCTGGCCATCAGCTGGGAGGCCTCAACAATGCTGGTTTGTGCCCTCAGGACTTGGCTGTAACCTCTGATTGCTCAGGAAACCCTTCTTCAATGACAGTGCAAACACCCAGAGTTGTCCAGCCTGGAATTGTGCCAGACCTCTGGCATGAAATTCCATTTACTCAGAGGAAAAAAAAATCCAGATGATGTGGGTGAACAAGAAGAAACATGTTATAAAGGCAATGCAGGAGATCTGAGATTTGTTCTTAGCTCCACCCAGCCCTGTGATCGTAATCCTTTGTTTGCCTTTTTTTTTCTTCTATTTAGATTGTAAGTTCTTCAAGACAGAGATAGTCTCTTGGTATTTGTTTATACAGAGTTTATACATCAGTCCCAGGGATTACTGCAAGGAGAATAATCTTTAATGACCACAAATCACTGTGACCCCTGTTTTAGAAATCCTCTAATGTGTGTCAAATAGATGTTCAAAAAGAGGCTCCAAACTAATTACAAGGTCTAAGATACCACAAGCTCACCACCTAGTCCATTAAATCCAGCTAGGAATCAAATCCCTGTATTCTTGGCTCTGACTTACTTTTTCGAGCAGATTGGCAAATGAGTCTCAGTGTGACTAGGAGCACTGTGCCTTTCCTCCCACAGGCTTACACTTGACAGAGAATTAAGAGAAGTCACTTCTCTTTTTGCCACATCAAAACCAAAGCAACAAAAACCTAGCAAACAAACAAACAAACAAACAAACAAACAAAACAAAACCCAAAATGAAACAACCCCCCCACACTACAATCACAAAGAGAAATTCAACACTTCACAGGAACTTAGACAGACAGAATGCTCTTGTACTGGGGCTTGAAAATAAAAGTAGGAAGTCCAAGACCTTAAAAATGTACCTGGGGCACAGGCAGGCAGACAGACAGGAGAGAAAGAAGAAAAGTGACAGCCCCAGTGGGAGGGACACTCTGATCAGTATCTGTTAAACACAGAGATGCATCTTGAATTTCTTCTGATTTCTGAGCAGCAGTGTCAAGAGGGAGTGCCAAGGGATGAGCAGCAAACCATCTCTGAGCCCAGGCAAACCCAGAACCCAGCATGAGCCTTACTGCCAGATTTGTTTCTTGGGGACTGCCTACCTTCCTCCAATGGCTGACTAAAGCTCCTCCACCTTCACTCATGTGCTACAGTTACTTTAGCATACTCCTAGAACTAAAATCCATTATCAACAAATTCCATAGTTTCAAGGGGTTTCTCTAACCAATAAAACCCTGCATCAGACAGTTTTTCATCCTGTATGTTCTCCAGAAGTGGCATCATGAACACTGCAAGCTTTTTTAAAGGAAGTTTGGTTCTCTGCAGTCACTACCTGTCTTCTCTTTAGCACCCATCCCCTTCCTGGGGAAACAGAGTCCAATCCAAACAGAGCTGTGCAGAGATTAGAGCAGATGAGATACAGGTTTGCTGTGTGCAGACTGCAGATCCAGGATTTGTTTAGAAAAATGACTCTGGTTTACTTCATGTGTCCACTCCTATTGTGCTTCTTTCAGTTGAGATAATTAATGTACTTGAGGAAAAATTGATTGTTCCCTAATATTCGTTCAGCCCTGTATAATGAGGCTCATTTTGGTCCTGAAGTCAGTCCCGTCCAAGTAAAGTGCTTGTTTGCATTTAAGATCTTACGGGATGTTAAGATGAATCAAGGTGCTTGGGGCTGTCAAGTTGAAAGCTTAATATCTTCAAATTGCTGTCCAGGTTACTTTGAAATATTTATGTAATGTACCTTTCTTTCCTGGCAAATTACCATTAATGGGAAAGGAGCTTAGAATTACCTACCAGAAGCACCGAAGTCCCTCTAATGGTAACAATTATTCATTCCAACTTTTTTTATATACAATTTTTCCTGTAGTACCTTCAAATTACCTGCAATTCCAGCAAATGTTTTATGTTAATCTAAACTCTGATTCTATCTTACTCATCTTTCTCAAAGCTGCTGCCTTGAGGAACCATGCAAAGCAATAGATAAACAGTGATTTCACGCTTCTGACTGTGCATTTGATGCAAAAAATCCTCTTGCTGTTTTAAAAAAGGCTGAATTTGCTTCAGTTGGAAAGCAGACTATTCAGGTGTCAGTCCAAGACCTATTGAAGCCAGAAGAATATATTCAAAAAACTGCTCTTCAGAGGGGTTAATAAGTCAACAGTGGATATTTTCATGTGGAGTTATTCAATTTCAGACAATTATCATAGTCATAAAAGTCAACAAGCTCTCTCTTAGCTACCTAAAATACTCAAGAACATGTTTATTCAGAGTTCATTTAAAACAAAAATAACATCCATTTGAAGAAAATAGTGGATTTGTAGTGAAATAATCAAGAACAAAATATTTCCATGCTGAAATACCTGCATGCCTCACATGGATCCCCTTGCTGAGACCCAACGTCTCCAAATGAAACTCATTTAAGAGAACTGTAGAAAACTTGGGAACTGAAATTGTAACAGAGAGGAAGGATGGTTTGGGAGCATGCCAGCAGGCAGGACATTGGCGAGATCTGGGTGAATTCCCTGATACTGTTGCAGAACTCCTGCTTGAGCTTGGCTGAGCTGCTCACCCTGCGCAGCTCCCACCTGGAACACTGACCTCCATTCACTTCTGCCCACACAAGCCCTCTTTTTGGAGTGAAGGAAGACTCCCTCAAAACACATTAGCACAGTGCTTTTTAGCACAAATCAGCTTCATTTTGGAGAGGGAAGTTGGCCACCACCATAATTCAAGCAGCTGCTGAGCACAGTGCAAGCCCTTGCCCCGGTGTGAGTGGTGCCACACAGCCAGGAAACAGCCACAGCTCTGTCATCTACCAACCCAAACCAATTCAATTTTTTTTTTCTGATGTCTCCTAGGCAATTTCACCAATGCCCACTAATTAATACAGTGGTCACAGAGTAATTTTACCAGAAGGAGTGAGGGAGCCCCAGTTCTGCTGGGCCATCAACCCCACCCCAGACTGGCACCAGAGCAGGTGCTCCCCAAGGGACTGGGACCAAGGTAAGGAATCTCCTGCAGGAGTCCAGCAGGTAGCACATGGGTGGTGCTGCAGCCTCCTCTGCTATGGAAAACTTTCAACTGGTAGGTCCCAATATCAAGACTGATAAGCTACAGAAGAAGTGTAGAAGCCAAAGGAGACTCTTTGCAGCCATGAGCTGCCCTTTTTACTGTTCTTTAATACTCTGTCTGAGCATTAGGTTGAGGCTTTTTTTACTCAGTCCAAAACAAGAGGGAAAAGCTGCCTGTAAGGTACTTGCCCTTGCTGAGCTGGAGAGTATTTCAGAGAAGATGGAGACCAGAAGGAACAGCTCTGGGCACTGAAAGGCTGCATGAGAGAAACATGGGATATCTACTTGTACACTAATTTCCAGGGACAGAACAAGCACCTGGATATGAAAGTTAGTATCATGTCCCCTAGGATCAGAAGAAATGTGAAGACAGAAGATAATGGATAAAGTTTTTAGGGAAAACACTGAGCACTGCAAACACACAAGCACTCTGTAAATACTGAGGCACTCAGCCAGCTCAGTATGTCTCTATTTTCTCCCTTAAGCCAACTGCAGTGAATAGCAGGATGCTGAGATGATACGATAATTTCACATGAGAACAAAACAAAACCAAACCAACAAAAAAATTGCAGCCCTCCCAGGAACCATTGCCTGTTTATGAACAAACAAACCATTAAGACTCTTGGGGAAATGGAATACTCTGGTCCCACCAACATTGAGCAGGTAAGTAGGAGTGAGAGCTGCAGCTCTTTTGGAGTGGAGTGCAAGTACTTACCTTCCCAGTTATGGTACCAAATCAATCTCACATGCCCTATATTTACCTGCACTTGTGCTCTGGCCTCTCTCAGACTGCAGGATAGAAATATTTTCTTCCTTAGTTTTTTGTAAAGGGATGTCTAGACAGTTGTCTTCACATCAGACAAAAAGCAACCACACAGGAAATTCAAAGGAAAATTGATGTGGGCTGCTATAAAATAGAGGTATTCAGGATGAGGATGGTAGTTCTGTTCCCTAACAATGCTCTCAATGTGGGGTAAGTGGCCCATGTGCAAATGCAAACCAGTTTTCACCATCCTAGCTTTGCTTCCAGGATGAAGAAATTCAAAGGAATCAAAGGAACCCTTCAGTTTTCATCTCAGCTCCATCGAAACCAACGAAAGCTGCCCCATGTAAACCACAGCTGCATCACTGGGTGTGACACTGAACATCAGAATCACCCACACGGGACTCAGGTCAGCACTGAAAGAGAAAATCCAGTGGGGGTAAGTGTAATTCCCATCAACTCATAGCAAATGAGTGGAAAACAGACATTAAATTGAGTTTCTGCTCCTTCCCTCTATTAAACACACTTAAAAAATAGATCTTTGAATCATCTCATGATTCATCACAGCATAACACAATGTATTGAGTGACCTATCTGGTTACATGGGCAGGTGACACATGAGTGGAGCAAAGTTTCAAGATCAAGAAAGAATTTAGCTGTGTCAGTACAGCAGGTGTCAGCCTGATTCATTAATTTTCATAGTAACTATGCCTCTATGGGAACTAATTAAAGAGAATTTAGTAGTATTTTAATGCTTTTTGGAGCCACACCAACTAAACAAGAAGAGTTTTGATATATGTTTTATGTTCCAATATTCATTTTTCTTCTTCAGGCAGTATGACATTCAGGATGGACAAAAACCTAAGTCTAGTTCATCAAAAATTGTCAGAGTGGCTGTGTATGAAATGGATAGTTTAGTTTTACTTTGCTTCTTTTTAATTTATACAAATGTTAAAATGTTCATCATATCTCCCTACAAAGACAAATATCCATAGTCATTGACAAGACTTTAAACGAAAAATTAAACTACATTTAAAAAAAAAAAAAAAAAAAAAAACCCACCAAAGATACACAGTTTAGAAGAACAATGTATTTTAATAATGTTTAAATTTTAGATAAAAGACCATTTCTCAGTTAAAATCTTTTCCCAAAAATACCCAAATCTTTCTTTCTGCTTGTAATGCTTTCAAAATTCCAAAACCCACTTAGGAAACAAGACAGGAAAGAATGAAGGAAAAAGAGGTGGATACAAGAGATGTATTCACCCTCCTTCAAAAATTTTAATGATTTGCATCAAGTTCTCAAACCAGTGTAATTTATAGTGTTGGTCTTAGAGATAAAAAATTTATATTTAAACATAACCTTAGCTAATCGTGGCGAACTTGCAATTAATAATTATATGTTTAAATCCCACAAGAAAGTTTTATTGTTTAATATGACCATTTTAAGGCAAAATGATTACTGTATTGCTGCTGTCACCCAAATGACAATATTTTAAGAGACTCTAGGAATAACTCTTCCAGAAGCAATTGCTTCATCTTCTATAAAAAGTCATGCAAGGCATTCAGTAAGACAGTATTCATATCAGAGCAGCTGAAAGTCCCAGGACAAACATGACAAGAGGATTCCTCATGAAGCTTTTAATGGTTCCATAACATTTTTTCTTGCCTCTTTTTTGGTTTTCAAATAATATGTATAATTTTTTACTGCCAACAAAGTTTAGTGGTTTTTTCATGCCTAATGGTCACTCATGGTGGAAATCAGAGCAGGGATTAAGGAGGATGCTATTTTTAAAGTTCTTCTGGCAGAAATTGCTTCTCCTCCATGCAAGGAAGTGAGCTGTGGCTAGCGTGCTGTCCTGCAGCAGGTAGAGCATGGCTACAGGAGACAAAACCAGAAAGCCTGGAGGAAGGGCTTAGGCCTGGGGGCTGATTTCTATTCCCCATGGTGTGCCACACAGGGTGAAATTCATCCTTTTAATAAGAAACAAGAAAAAATTAAGTACGCATCACGCACACCTTGTTTGGAGAGCTGAAATGGGAGACGAGTGGCAGGACAGCTTCAATTTCATGTGACTAGAGTAAAATTCAATCTATGATGTATAAACCAAGGAGCCACGATCAGGGCTGGAGGCAGGGCCTGGAGCCGTGCCCGAGCCCAGGCCGAGCCCTGCCCGGGTGCCTCGGCTCCCCAGAAGGAGTTAATGCTCACCGTGTGCCTGGACACCGGGGCAGCCTTGGGCAACACTGGGAGGCAGAGAGGAGCTGGAGTCGGAAATTGGTGGAATTCCTGAGCCGGTCGGAAAGGCTGGCGGCAGCGATCCCACAGACTGCGTGGAAGCAGGCGTGTTGCTTTGTTTACCTCAAACTTTATTTTTTAAAGCACCATGACAGCTCTGAGACTCGCTCTGTCTCACACTCATCTATTTTCCCCTCAACACCTTGCAGCGAGCCGTCCGCCAGCTTCCGGTCCAGGCAGGGGTCAGGAGTTCCCTCAGGGCCGAGCCGCGGCGGAGCGCTAGATGGGGCGGCGGGAGCAGCAGGATCAGCCCGGTCTGACCCTCTGCTGTGCCGCTCCATGGCCAGGATCAGCCCGGTCTGACCCTCTAAGTCCCACTCCATGCCCAGGATCAGCTCGGTCTGACCCTCTGCTCTCCTGCTCCATGGCCAGGATCAGCCCGGTCTGGCCCTCCATGGTCCCAAACCCAGAGCGTGCTCCTCCAAGACGTCCCACCTCCTTTACCCTCAGGGCAGCAAGGCCTTGGGGAACCGGACCAATTGAACTGAAATATTGCTTTATTCACTTCTGCACAGGTTTGAAACCGGAGACTCCCATTTCTGCAGGGCTCTGTGCAAAATAAACTCTGAGGCACAACTATGATTATTCCATTAAGCAACAAGGATTTGTGAGCCCTGTGTTCGGCTCTGTTACTCTCACCAGCATTTTACCAATATTTCTAACACTAGAGATGAAAAAATTCATGAGTCAGACTTCTTAAATATCAGAAATTTGTGAGCTTTTTCAAAGTCTCAATTCCCAAAGCTCCCTTGAAAATCACAAAGATAAGAAACTTGCCAGGGTTTTTTTACATAAAAGCTGAGTCTTATGCAACAGCTTAACTCTAGGTGCTGGGACTTTCCAAATAACACTAATTAAGGCAGTATTCATGATAAGATCCTGAGAAGTGATCCTACAATTTTTGTAGGATAAACAATAATAAAATTAAATATTACTATAGTTACAACTAGATGTGGGTCTTGAAAAACCTCACCAAAAAAATCCTTAACTTTTCTCAGTTTGTCTTCTATTTAGATTGTACACTTGCTTGGGCCAAGTCTTTCCCTGTTGTTTATATAGCACATGGGGATAGTGAACTTGTTGGGAAATTCTGGACATTGACAAAAACCAAAAAATACCAGTGTGCAGGGAATTTTATTTTGGATCTCAAAATACAGGTGGAAATTCCCTGATGGGAAGTATCAGACTTATTATGCACATCCAACTGTCTATATTAGACAAATTTTATTTTTCTAGAGGTTTTGGGCTTAGCTGAGCACAACCAACTCAAGATTCTTCCACCGCAAACAAAAGAATCAAACAAAACAAATCTCTGCCTTTTGGGATTTTACAGCCTTTAACAAGGCTAGAAAAATGTGCTTGAAGCAAAAGTGTTTATGACTCTTCCTGCACAGCTGACCCCCTTCTCAGGAAAAAACATAAACAAAATGGAATCTAATTTGTGTCAGGGACCTCTAACTATTAGCACAACACACAGTTAACAGCTCACATTAACAGTTTAACTTGAAAAATCCTAACACATCCCAGTGATGGGTAGGCAGACAGCAGGGCTTGCTAATTGGGTCATTCTTTACTGGACAACTTTGAGTGGTGGTTTGGGTTCTCTTAAAACTGCTGCCTAATGAAGTAAGGTTCATGGTTAGTATCCTCTTGTCACTTCAAAAATAATTATTTCACATCCAATATTAACAAAATCTAAATTTACACTCAATAATTTTCCTCAATAGCCATGCAGACTCAGAGCAGGGATGCTCCCAGACCAGCTCCCTGCTCAAATTATACCAGGGTAAAAGGCAGAAAAATAGAGCCAGCAGTTCCTGGCATCAACATCTTCTCCACTACAACAGCCCGAAAGAGACGACAGTAGAGAGGAAAACAAGTTGGTAACATTTAGGGGACAGAAAAGCCCATGTCTGAAGTAAGGACTATTCCAGGTCCTCTTCCCAACTTCCTCAAGTCCTGAACTAAGAGGAGCACAGACAATGCACTGCCACCACCAGTGACACCCACAGAGAGTCCTTCCTCAAGCTCCTCTCAACGCCTGGATTATGGCTGGGAGAATTCAGAGCATTTCCACCCCTCTCCAATATACATCTGTGTTTATTATTTTTTTGCCTGCACGACTGACAATGAGCAACCCTGTTCACATATTTTCTAAAAGAGAGAGCACAGTTTGTTTATGTGTCAGCTGTACGTGCCAGTCCTTAATATGTCTGGGGTTACTAGGAAATAAATGGACTTTCTATGTCATATTTAGATCCCCTTCCCATCCCTCACCAGTTCCCCAATGTGTTTGTCTCCTTTATGCCCTCACAGGAGATTTGCAGCATACACAACATTCTGCCCTCACCTCTATTCACTCTGATGCTCAGAGGGCATTTTTTAAAGTATAGGATATTTTTTCAAGGACTTGACCATTTATCATCCCAATGGAAAAAGTTCTCAATGATTTCATGAGGACTGGCCCTTCATCAACAACTGAAACAGCTTTTACAGGCTGACCAGATTCCACAACTTCAACCACTTCCTTACACAGAAGCAACGGAAGAATTTCATCAGATTTAAGGGCTACAGTGACTTTTATTCCTGGCACAGGAACCAGCCTGAAGGGAGCTAAAGGTCCCTGAGACATATTTATGAAACAGTTCAGACTTTTTCCTGAGCATTCAATTCTCAGACCTGCAGCCTAAAGCCTGACAGGAGTGCATTTTTCCTTAGTTGAATTTTTACATGTAAAATATTAAGAACCCGAAAAATGAAAATTCCAAGTCAGAAACCCTCACACCAAAAAAACTGGCCCTGGTTTGCACTACTCACTGCCCCACACATTGAGGCTCCTCTGCCTTTGACAGGGACTGACCAGAGCTGAGGAGTGCAGGACCTGCCCAGCCCTCCTGGCACTCTGTGACACTGTCTGGAGCACTGTCAGAAATGCCTGTTGCACTGACACTCAGCTAAAGGAGAACTGAATGTCAGACATTCCATTTTCTCATCCTTAAGGAACTGCTCTACAGGCGTGTCAGGCACATCCCTCTAGATTAAACCAGTATAAGCATTTAGTGTCCACTCTTCCTTTACACTAACACGAGCATTAAGTCCACTGTCAACCTCCAGCCTAACACCAACATGAACGTGGTAAAAGAGAAATGCTCTGAATCAGTTTTTGAAAGTTACTTACAAGAGCCAGGATCTCAGGGGAAGGAAATTCAGCAAGCAAAGTTAATAAAAACATTCCCAGACTGTCATCTTAATTAGCTGCAGCACAATATTTAATGTGGTTGAACAGCATGGGATGGTTTGGGAAACTTAACATCAAGTGCAGCAGGCATGCAGTGCCTCAGCAAGAAAGGGATGAAATCTCTTTCTGGGACACAGCAAACTTGCTGGGAAATTATTTGTTTGCTGGGAAACAATATCTGGCCATGGGATGAATCTGCTGCCCAGTTTTGGCTGGCAGAGGGGACTGAGGACAGCACTCATTCCTGGCTGGCATGGGATGCAGTCCTTTCCCTTCATGGCCCAGCACTGGGCATTGGGGAGAGCCTAAGTCAGTTCCCCACCCTAAAAGGGCTTTAAAGTCTGGTAGGGGAGGATTAGAAGACTTTTTTAAATAGAAGGGGATCAAACTTGGGACTCCCAGATTGGATCCCAGCCTCTAACCCAGTACTGTACAAAGCAAGTGCCAGCGTTTCCTCCTCCTCGGGCAGCTTTGCAAATCTTGGTTCTTCTGCCCCAAATCCAACAGCCCAAAAGTGAAACATTTTATGTGGGGTGGAATGGCAAACAGAGCATCCTTTTGGACACAAAGGAATCCACGCTTTGGTTGTCAAGCCAAAAAGTCATGCATATGTACAGGGCATCACTGAAATATGCAAATTAATTTTAACACCTTGAGCATTCAGCCTAAGGAATTGGCACTACTATCTCCCCTCTTGTAAATAGTATCAAATGATCTTTAACTGGTGAAAGCCCTGTTTTTGTAAATGTAAATGTCAACCAAGAGTCCAACCCAAAATTGCCCCTAAATTCCTAAGGACACTTTGGAGGATCAGGTTTAAAGATCACTGCAGGACCAAACCCTTCATCTTATAAACTGGCTCAATTTCCTGAACATATCCACAAGTGTTAAGCTCGAACTATTTGTCATCTCCACAGTAATTTGAAAAATATGTTAAGAGGACCATTATATTAAAATCAAGACTAAAGCGGCTGAAAGCTCTGGATGGGGGAAGGAAAGTTATCATTGAACAGAAACACTAAATCTCTGCTACAGTAATTCACAGCTTCATTTATGCTTTTGCACCATCTGAGGATTCTGGCCCCATGGCTGTTTCAAAGGAGGTCAAGGAACAAGTCTGAGAAGCTATGTACCAGTTTCCTAATAAGATTGCCTTGTCTCACATTTCTGCTGATTTCTTTCATACGTTCAAAGTTGTTACAGCAGCTCATAAAGAGAAAATAAAGATTAGACACCAGCCTTTGCCCTTGAGACCATCCCTGACCTCTGGTTTGCCATTTACATTTATTACAAAAGAGCCTGAAATGTTTTTGAGTCATGGAAAAGCATCTGATGGTTACAGAGGGTTTTGCACCAATAATGTTCTGTTTGCCGGCTCTCCTCAGACAGAACTTTGCAAGGATATTGAAACTCCCATAGTTGCAGGCAATAAACACAACTATGCCAAAGTTGGGAGGAGGAGATGGAGGGGGATGGTTCCTTGCACACCACTGTTTTCTTATCCATCTGGAATTAGGAAAGCACGCCTGAAAGAAAGAGCCAACAGCTTTGGATAAGTCAGCTCAATTCCTCGGCTATGACATACTCCCTGCATGCATGCACGAGAGAGAATGTGAGTAACTCATTTGTCTGGATTCAGACATTATTTAAAATAGAACAAATTAAAAGATTCACCATGGCAGTAGTAAAAGACTTTTTTTTAAAGGATTTTCTAACCAGCCTGGTCTGGTCTGAGGCCCCTCATGCAAGAAGCAAAGCAACCCTGCCTTCAAAATTGGATTTAAGAGGACTTGAGAGTGTTCACATCTGGTAAAACCTGACCCCAGATCAGTGCTTCCCTACAGGCTTGTGTCTTTAAAATCAATGAGAATCACACTGGAGACATAAGTGTGGTTAGCTGGGAGTCACAGCAACAAGAGGGCAAGAGTGAGCTGCTGTGACTGATGAGCTCCTTTAAAAAAACATCCTCTCCTGCTTCCCTCCTTTCTAGAGTCAGTTTTCTTCATTTAGCTACATATAATTTGTCCTTGCAGAATAGCTATGGCTTTCTTTTACTCTGCCACTCACAAACTGCCCATTGGTACCACATGCTGCACTACAGCCTAGAGGAGAACGAGGAACAATTTCCCACGAGCATTCGTATATTCATTTCAATTCAATTTAAATGTGAGCTTCCTTATGACCTTGTTAGCACCCCCTCTCCTGTTTACTTTCCATTCACATTCAGCCTGTCAAACTTCATTAGCACAAATGACCATAGAAATTGTGAGCTGCTTGAATTCTTGCTGTTTGAAACATATTTAGGGGTGAAATTCAATCTGTCCAGTAGGCCAAGGGACCGCTGCCATGCCCCAGCCTTCTGCTGACTTGCGAATTTTGGGAGGTTCACAAGCAAAATGTGATGACAAGAATAAGTCTCTCTGAGTAAGGGAAAACAGAAAGAAGACATGTGACTGCCAGGCAGGAGCCCCAGGTACACTCCTGCTCCATCACAGATGGGAGAAAATGTCAAAGGGAAGGAACTGCTTCTCCCCCACTTCCGTCACCCATTAGACAATTAGAGAGGAAGAACACCTCAAACACAATGAAGAGATAAAAAGTGGAGGGGGGAAAGTAAAATTAATTATAAGACTCATGGAGCTCTGCAAACCACCCAAGTGTTTTGCATGCAGCCCACACCATCCCACCTGTCCCAGGAGGACACGACTTCTCAGGTGAACTCACTCTTCCCTTTAGTCTCAGCTAGATTTCTTGTCCCCAGAAGAATATTATAACATATGGTTAACTTTTTCACATAATACCAAGTTCCCAATCTCACACAAAAACTTCCACAATATATGTCATTTTGACATGGATTTAAACATGATAAACAGTGTAATACAATCTCCAGCTGTTTGAACAATTCTGGTCATAAACTGCCTCACTGCACTGTCATCATGCTTGTTTCTGCAGTGAGCCTTTGTTCTTTTTTATTCCCTACATTTTTTCCCTTCCACTCCAAGATATTTTGAAAGAAAAATGCAAAAATTCAAACTTTAAATCAACATTCCCTTGCGTTCTTTGTGCAAAAAAGGAAGAACCTCAATTTTAAATTTCAGAGATGGACAAAAAAAATTATGTGGCTTCTTTTTTGAAATCTGGTCTGGCCATTCTGAAATATTAGGAATAATGTTTCCATGAATACTGGTAGAAGATTTCAAGAGTGGAAGAAAACACAATCCAGAAAAATTACCCATTCCAATATTTCATTTCAAAATATCCAGGTCAATATTAAGTTCATTTTTATTAAATAAAATTACAATATCATAAAAGCTGCTAGAGAAAACATCTTGTTTATTAATTTATTAATAATGCTCAGAAAAAGGACTTTGGTTACAATCAATTGCCATGATTTCCTTTTTCAGTTTTTTTTAGTGTAGCCTAGAAGACCAGAAAAAAACCCCTTCCCTTTTTCTGTATAGTTTTAGTAAACTAAACTTAACATCTAGCAGTGTTGATTAGAAGAGGTTAATACCCACTGGCAGGCTGTTTTCTAAGTTCCATTTCTGGAGGTTCCCTGTGCTGGTTGGACAGGAAACCCTATCTGCCCCTGCTCTAGTGACACACAGTCCTGGCAGAAAGCTCCTCTGCTCCAAATGCTCCTGGGATACTCGAAAATCCTGGAGAATATATATTTTCCTACTGTTCTATGATGGCCCAGGATACACTGAAACACTGAAAGATGAGCCCTATAAAGACAAGTTCTGAGTCTACCACTGGCTGCAGTTGCAGGGGGTTTATTAAAACCCTTTCCCAGGGAGTTAAGCATTTCTTCAGTGCTCCAGCATAGCTGCAGAATGAATTTAAATTCCTCCCTGCCAACCCAGGTGTGGAGGAATATATTTTAATATCATAAGAAACACAGAGAAAAGGGAAAGGAGTATTTCACTTCATTAGTGTGCTTTAAAAAGAGGAGATCTTAGATAAGGTTGAAGGCAAATTTAGGGCAAGCTTAGGAACGAGTTCCCAAGGGAAACCATGGAAGTCCCATCAAGTGAGATGTTTAAAATGAAACTGAATAAAGCACAAGAAAGTACATGGCACAAAACAACTCTGCATGCAGTAGGATCAGCTGTACAAAGTATCTGTTTTCACTCCTGGTTTCTGTTGCTTTCTCTCACTCATGTCCAAGTATCCCAGGAGTGTTTGGTCCCCCTGAGCATCACCCTCACTCCTCAGGCAGCCAGGGACAGCTCCAGTGATCTTAACTAGTTTAGCTTCTTGTTAAATTCCTATCTATAAACACAGATGAAGACATTATTATAGGCTCATTTGTGCTGAGTAATAACGTGTTCTGGTCTGGCTTGTAGCTTTACACTTTGCTCCAAACGAAGATGATCACTGTCCCAGTTCTCAGCAGGGAAGGAGGAACTGGAGCCTCCCATCATTTGTGCCCTTTGATTTCCCTCTGGCAGTGAGGCATCATCTTGGGAACAGCCAGCAGGTCCCTGGACAAGGCTTTCAGAGTTCATGCTGGGGTAAGTCAGCAGAGGCTTGGTGCACCCCTGATGGCAGGGCCAGCAGTGAAGAAACCACAGGCAGGTGCCTGTGTGGGTAACTTGTTCTTCTCACTGCAGAAACCTGGGGCAAAACTGGTTCTGATTTGCAAATATGATGGGGCTATTCCTTGTGTAAGAGAAAGAATTACCAAAATCAAATAGGTCAAAAACCATGTTGGCTCATGCCAGGAAAGCCATTAATATAACTAAACCCTGTTAATAGAAAATAAGATAAAAATCACATGTCAAGGCTGGGGAGAGGAGGATTTGATTAAAGATGGCCAGATTCGGCAGCAATTAAGATTTCTCTCCAACTGAGCAGTCCATTCCTGCCAGGAAGGAGGCACTGGGTCCAACTCTCTCCTCACTTGCACCAGTCCTGCACTGGTGAAAGCCATCACCTCTGCTCAGGCAGCTCCTCCCAGGCAGCTCATCCCAGAGAGGAGCAGAATCCTGCCCCAAAAGGCCTGTGGCAATTGTGCAGGCTCAGATAAAACACCTCAGGAATGCAGCACTGAGTGGAGCACCAGGTAATGCTTTCATTTCCATCCTTGGCTTACTCAGTCCCAGCTTTCATTTAGACTACACAGTGGTTGGAGAAAGAGTTTTAACATTAATTAGTTTAAAGGGTGGGGATTACATTTGCATTTTAATAGTGTGGAAATGAATTATCTGAACAGGGAGCAACAAACTGTGGGATGGGCTGCTCCATGTTTTCTGTTTACAAGATGGAAACAACCCTGGATTTTCTTACTAACTCCCTCTCTGATTAGCTGGCACCAACCTCTTGGACACAGAGGCTACAGCCCTGCAGAGCACACAGATGCAGTGTGGAGGATCATTTGTACTGGGGTAACAACTGGGGGCCCCAGTTGAGCTCAGACCTGTCTGGGATGGATTTTGCCCCACCATACAATGCCATAAATGACTGCAGGAGAAGCAGACAGCACCTAACACAGGAGGCAGAGTAAAGCCATCTGCCACCTGCAAACTGTAGCTCCAACAGCCCTTTCCCCAGTACAGAACCCAGACCAGATTTGGGAAATGCATCAGAGGACCAGCATGGATCACACCACTTCCCAGGGTAACCTATCTCATACTGACCATTCTAAGAGGGCTTTAAAACTAGTTATTAATTCCCAATGCACCTGGTAGGGAATGAATATTTTGATCTCCCATTTATCAATATGTTAACTGAGGTCCAGTCCATTATTGTGTTACAGTGAACAATGGCAAAGCCAGAAACAGAAGCCAAAATTCTGCTCCACGGGGAGTCTGTTCATCAGATAAATAGGTGTCTGCACATTTGTTTTATACCTGCATAAACTCAAGAAGACAAAATGCTTTCCAGAAGTTTAACAACGAAACACCGCAAAAGCCTGGAAAGACCCAAAAAATTCCAGGGAGGGGAAAAAAAAAACCTTTATCCTAACACATATGTACTCAGGGTGCATCATTGGCTTTATTGTTCACGTGAGTCATGTGCAGTGCAGATCCATCCCAAAGATGAACCATAACAAGGCTCTGCCTTGGGGACCATCACAGTTTTGGTTTTTGCAGGGATAATCCCACAGATGAAGAGGCCATGGTTATCTGTCCATTGAACCTGGCAGAAGAATGTGCTGCTGGCCCACACAGACACTGGTTTTCCCAAAGCAGCTGACAAGAATGAGGAAGCAAAGGGAGAGGAGGATCTCCGACACAGGGCAGAGGAGGGTCCACCTTGTGCTAACTACAGCAGCCAGGATCTCCTTGCAGCTTGCCCCTCTCAGCCAGCAAAATATGGAGCCCCCAGAAGCCCCAGAAAGCCAAACTGGACTCTCCCAGTTGCTGAACAGTATTATGTTCCAGTTGCCATCCAGTTTGAGACATCCAGACTTTGTGTTTCTAGAGTGGAAAGTCCTGAGTGGAGCTGGTCTATTACTTCCTTGTTTATGTTGCTGCACTGTAGGTCTGGAGTGCAAAAATTTCACCCCATAAGCACAGAACAAGAGGTAGACAGCTGCTGTATCTTATTTGTGCCTTATTTCCAATCAGGCTCCTGCCTGAAACCTCAAAACCACAATATCAGCCTCTTGGAAATATGCAATAGCGACCAACAGGGTAGTGCTGCTTGTTTAAGACCAATAAAACATGAAGTTGGATGAATGCCACCCACAGAGCTGATTTCTTCAACATTTTCTACACAAAAACCTACCTACTGACTTCAGCAGGAATTGCAGATTTGTATAGTTACAAATTCTGAATTACAGTTCCTAGAAATCAGAAACAAAAGCTCGTATCCAACACCAGAAATGGAGTTTTGTGGTGGTGTAGGGAACAACCTGCATGTTCACACCCCTGGCCTGTAGGAGTAACTGGACAAATCAGCTCCCCCTTGCAGCTCATCCAGAGATCAGTTTCTCTTTAGACAAGAAAGTGGTGCCATCACATCTGCTGAGGGGGCAAGGTTGGTTTGGGAGTTTTTTAAGTATATATTGATTTTAGTGACACTACAACTCTTAGTCTTCAAAGAGAAATTATCACAAAGAGCCTGCAAAAAATCCTCGAGCACAACTGCCTGTTTCCTGGGGAGCTCTCTATCACAAGTACTGAATCTAATCGGAGAAATCAAGGGAACAGCAACTCTTTTGCTGCTTGCTGGCTCTCCCAGAAGAGCATCCCACCCTGCAGCAACACCAAAGGATGGAGGGATGGGTGTGTATGGAATAGGGACATCTGGTGATGGGAGCCTGAGCCATAGGCATGTGTTTCACATATGTACTTACATGATATATTTGGTACATATTTACCACAACAATTTGTACTGCAAGCAGTTTTTCAGTTTCTTCTTAGCTGTGGTGGCAGTCTTAAGGTAGGTCATGAGGAGATCTTAAAGAAATCATCTCACTCAGCCACTGATTTTGGTTGTTGCCAGACACTTCATGCTAAAAAAGGTGCTGGTTTGTTTCATCTCAAGGCGCTCATTCCCTTTGTAATATGATCAGTATTTCTTCAGGAAATAAAGCCTTACTGGGTGAGCACCTGAACATCAGTCTCAGGATTAAAAGAAGCAATTTTCAGCCAGCACAGAGGCACACCCACACACATGACCTGAGAAACACCCAAGGACACAGAAGGAAAGAAAAGGTACAGTTTAGCTTAAAGCTGCTCTCTGTAAAGAAAGCAATGAACATGATCTCTAAAACTACAGACTATGAAGGAAACAAAGAGGCTTGGGGAGAACAGTGGAGTGATCTGGAACAAAGGGAATCTGGTGTGTACAAAGAGCAAGGACAGGAACAGCAGCTAAGTGAGCTGGGAGGATGTTCTAGGATGGCACAGAACACATAACTGATGGTCATTAATCTCTGCAAGAGAGGCAGCTCTTCTTTTCTGCCATCTGTTTCTAATTACTGTCCCAACTCAGCTCTAGGCCTAGATTGCACAATTCAAACTCGATTCCAAACCACCCAAAGTGCTAAAGGTTTTGGAAGGCACAGGAATGGGAGTATTGGGCATAAATTGCAGGGTTTATGGTATTTACACAAGAGCACTCAATTAGCTCACTCACAAGTGCCAAAACAATACACGTGAGGACCCCATTGGGTCACACGTGTGCAAAATTGCTTCACCCATGTGCACCACCCAGAAAGTTTATGCAGGAATGATCCAGCAGTTCATGCATGAGCACCCAATTAATGCAAGAGAGTCCAATTAGTACATACACAAGTGCCTAATCAGTCTGTGCACAAGCTGCCAATTAATTTGTTCATAAGGGCACAATTAATTAATGATGAGCACGTGATTGGTTTGTGCATGACTGCCCAGCTGGTACATGCATGAGCACCCAGCTAGTGGTACACAAGTGCCTAATCAGTGCATTGTAGAATGTCCTCTCAGGTCATGCTTGAGCACTCCAACACTTCATGCATGAGCACCCAAGCAACTGAAGGATGTGTTTTATGCATGAGCACCCAATCAGCCCATGCATGAATGCCCATGCAATTTATTCTTGAGAACCCAAATAGTTCATGAACAAGCCACAGTCAGTTTGTGCATCAGCACCCCAGTATTCACCCTGAGTGCTGTGTTGGGCAGGTTTTGGTAACTGGGGCAGCAGTGATGCCTCTGCCAGGTCCTGGGCACAGCCCATGCCCAGCTAGCTGAGAAACTGGTAAAAAAAACCCAAATGCATCATCAGCCCATCAGAAGAACCCTCAGGACCTCATCTCAGACATACTCAAGAAAGCAGCTGTAAGCATTTGAGAAATGTGGAGGGAGAGATGGCTGAGAAGATGTGGGGCTGGAGATGCGCTCTTGGAAGGAAGCAATCTATGTGCAAGGAGTGCATCCCAAGGGACTGGCTCTAGGACAATTCATGGGTACTTTTAATTTCTTTAATTCTGTGTGTATTTTGCAGAAGTGTCAGGAATGTCACATCTGGAATCAGGAACAGAAGTTGCCTTAAAAGCTCTGAGCCAGCTGCTTGTGATTCTACAACATGCCCACGAGAACTCACATCCAGAGAGTAATGACTAGTAGCCTCTAGAGAAAAATCTCACTCTAACAAAATGCATTGACTTAAAAAGAATAAAGGATGAAGCTCTACAACCTGTGCTACACAGGAGCTCAGATAAGATGATATAATGGCAGAGTGGTCATAAAATCTGTGATCTTATCAGTCTAACCTGCTTAGGTCTCTTAGTAACTGGTAAGTCCAACTTGCACAACTTTCCTTGTTCAGGCACAGAGAAAAACAAGGTGGTATGTATTAAGCCTTGTTCATGCCAATAAAAATGCACTACAGAGATGAATGCATTTATTAACTCTCAGCAGTGGTGCCAATGGTTTTGGCTCAACTACAGTTTCCTGGCCTTGGACACAGGGTCAGAAATCTCTAAGACTTTTGAATCTTGCCCTGCAGTAAGTCTGAGCTGGAGCTGTCTGCCACAGGGGAGAGAAAGCAAAGCCTAGGCAGCCCTAAAACATAATATTTTCAGCATTCAAACAGAGAAATTTAAACATTTGCAAGAGCAGGAGAAAGGCTGGCTTCAAGATGTTTTAGATCAGTTCTTAGCACTTAGATACAGTTGGATGCAGAGAAGGGCCAGCCAGAGCCCCCTGCCTGGGAGACCTTGCCACAACCAGGAAGGAGAGGCTGCTCCTAAAAACATTCAGCAGAGCAGCAGTGATCCAAGCCCTTGCAGGAGAATGGCAAATGTAGGATTGCCTGTAAGGGAAGAGGAAGCCCATTTCTACCCAGCTGGAAACCAAACTCACAAAAGCAAGATTATTTAATATTTACCAGAATCAGTAATTTCTTGATGTAACTGAGAAAAAGTGCTACAAATTCAGAGCTTTCAGCATTTTATTCAGAAAATTACCGTGGAAGGACAGCAAGAAGTCCTTACTACCTAGAAAACAGCAAATGTGGGCATAAACAGGCATCATTATTATGTATCATTCCCAGCCACAATTGTCCCATAACTGTAAAAGCCTTGCCAATAACTTGAAGCACCTCCCTCCTCCTCTGCATCCCTGAGCTCTCCTTTGCCCAGGACTGGATGTATTTCTTCATTTCATTGCCTATCCAGTGTCTAGAGAGATGAGAGGCAGATAACTCACCAGAGACAACTCGTGCTCAAACCCAACAATAACACATTTAGCATTTGCCCACAGCCAGCCAAGCAGGGTCACGGTCAACCTGAGCATTCTGAATGTGTTCAAAGGTGTATCCCACATAATCACAGTGCTGGCACATCTCTGAAAGTGACTCACCCGAGTTCTTAGAAACACCCATCTCAGTAAAAGACAATAAAAATTATGTTCCCAAGGTACAAACTCTAAGCTCTACTTTTAAAAAGTCAATGTCTAATGATTCATGTCCATAAGGCATCTCACTGGGTCATATCCAACCAACAGCAAATGGTAGGCACAGAGAGTATGTCCTGGCAAATCTGGCCTGAAGAAGTCCTCTGAAAATGGGTCTTGGTCTCCTAAATCCCCAAGCTGCTGACTAATAAATACATTATTAGATTCTGAGGCAAAAAAAGACTATATGGCTGAAAAATTAGTGGGTTTGCGCAGAGGCATTTGGAGAGACATAGCACATGCTCTAAGGAGAATTCAGCAAACAAGATTTACTGAGGCTCCTGCTCTGCTTTCAAACCAATTCTCTTTGGTAGGTGAAGTCATTAACCTCATCAGATGAAGCCCCCCCATCCAGTGCCGAAGGACAAAATTAGCCAATTTTACTAGAAATTTTTCAGATTCAGATTTCATTCACAACTCTCTGTCAGTTCAAAATCAGGGGCCCTTCTCACTGTCTGAACATACTCTGGCTACAGAAACAAAAGTTTTACATTTCTACAAGAAGCCTAACAGCTTTTTCACTTCAGAAGTAAAATCCATAGATATTGAACATTTCTTCATGTGCTGAGATCCCTGCTGTTACTGCTGAAATTTAACCTATCAGAATAGGCATTGAAGGAAACCATCAACAGTCTGTGGTTAAATCCCCAAGGGGAGGTAAGGACCTGAACACCTGTGAAAGCCTGGATTTATAGGTTTCAGCAGAATCTCTCTCTGCCCATAGTACTTCAACATAAACATGAGCTGTATGAAAAGGCCCTGAACAGCCACCATGCACCTTTTTCTTAACACAGCTTTCTCCTTTTGTCCTGCCTACCTGCATGTGAGGTTTTTTAGGGAAATCTTGCCAATAGTACTGTGAGCTAGCAACAGCATATTTTGAACAGAGCAATATTAGCAAGGAGGAAAAAAAATCAAAATTAAGAAAAGCACATGTAATTAGGCTAGGATGTTATGTCATCAGTGATACAAAGCATCATTAAATATACTTGACCCAGCTAATGAATTGCAGGCTAGTTTTACAGACATGGACAATCTTGACATAACTAAATGGTTCACAAATCGCTGGCATTAATTCTTAGAGTGTCAGTGAGTTTCCACATAAAACAGGAAAAAAAGGATGTTGCAAGAAGATCAGCAGGATGATTTAGGAGCCTGCTGTCTTGATTGATTTTCAAGCAGAGTTTTGCAATTAGGCAAGAGGATGCCCTGTTCCATGTAGACTTAATGTGCAGACTCAGTGGTTGAGAAATAACACGTCCTGGAAGCAGAGGTTCAACTCCCTGTGTGCAGATGGGAGAGCCCCCACTGCTGCTCCCTGACAGGACAAACCAGCCACATTCACATCACGCACACAGGGAGCTCCTCCTGTGGCCCTGAGCACTTGCCTGGCCCCACTTTGCCTTGCAATACACTCTGGGTGCACTGATCCCCATGATAGTGCTGCAGGGTGGAAAATACTTTCACAATTTTACAGATATTAAAGGAATATCTACAGCAATTTTACAGATATTAAAGGGAGACATCAGGAAATTAATTAACTCATCAAAAGTCACAGAAGAACCTTGTGGAATAGAAGGGAACTGAACAGAGATTTTTTACACTTCAGATCACTGTCAAGAGTTTGTACTTCGCTTCAGAGCTATTTCTTGAAAGATGTCTTGGCTGTAGCTGTTAAATTCTCTCCTTATCATAACAACTGATTTGTTTGTAGAGAGATGATGCATGTGTGTAAAATGTGCCCATAAACCATGATGAGGTTATTTCATTTTCAAACAGACACTCCAAACATTCCAGAGTTAAAAATAAAAGTAGCATTTAGCTCTACAGGGCATGTTTTCTGTTCCAGACAAGGTTATTTCTGCTCTTGTTTTAAGAAAGTAATAATTTATTTTTTTTACCATTCATATACCAGGTGTTTCGAGGGGTGTGTTTGGCCCCAGATCAGCTCTGGATGAAGCAGCAACACAGCACATCCTTGCTGGCAAATGAATCTCTACACATTTGGGAGCTACAGACTGCATGAACCATAAATCTCCTTCAGTGTGAGTGGCTGGACTCTTCTCCAGGTCTGTTACAAAGCAGATAACAAGTGGGGTCACTGAACAGTACAGAATAAAAGCTTGTATGGGGCTGGAATATGTCAAGCTTTTCACTGAGACATTAGAATTTGTTCTTCCAGTGCACTTGGGCTGTTCTCAAAGCATCAGCCAAGGGACAAAGCAAGGAAAATGCTCAGCACCTGCCTCCAGGCAGGTAAAGCTGCAAGGCTGGCTGGGTGAGGGACACAGGATATTCCATGTTACAGCCACATCCATGGACAAGCTCCCAGGGCTGTCAGCAGTTGGGCACAGCCATTCCCAGCCGCTGTGTGCCCTGTCCTCTTTGCTGAGTTTTTTGCTTTTCTCAAGGAAGGATCCACACAAGCTTGAAGTAATGCAAAACACAGCTCAGAGAGGAAAGGCAGGAGTGCAACTGATGATTCCCAGCTCTACCATCCCGCTCTGTTTCAGATCCCAAATAAGGATCCTAAGAAGAAACCAAAACCATCTCTAACACAGGCAGTATTTTAAAACCTCCATGCAAATTTCCAGAAAAAGATAAATCTGCTTTACACTGACATACCTTTTTCAACAAAGCTACTCAAAGTAAACTGGACGTGTTTCTTAGTCTATATTATCTGGCCAATGTACCAGTACTATTTATTGCTTTTCAAGGCACGTAGTGGGTATTATATCAAATGCCTCCATAAGGCATTGTGAACAGAGTTTTTCTTTCCACATCTGAAACTCCCTGTACAGGGCAGGTCTTTAGAAAAGAAAACTTCAGTGAGAAGCAAAATACATGTCTGAGGGAAGAGAATCACACGCTGAGACTTTACTAAACCAGCTTTTATCAGAGCAGACTTTCTTCTACAAGGAAATATTCACGGCTCTGGGAAAGGAAACACACTTATCAGATCAGTGCTGTTTGCATAGGAAATGAAAAACGGTGACTGTTTATAACTTAAAGTGTTTTTAATGAACTTAACTGCTGTATTTTAGTCTGGGAGGAAGAGTAAAAGTGCTTAGGAAAACAAGCAGTACAACCGAGATTATGAGATCTGGTCGCTCCCCTGGAACCACTGTGTGGAGCTGGGATTCCTTCACCACCTTTGCCAGTCCTGTTTTATGGCATGTGGGATAGTTGCAGCCTGGCAGAGAAGGAACATGCCTTTTGCCAAATGTGAAAGTGAGCTGCTGGTACCTGTGTGACCTCCCTATGGGATTCTGTAAAACTCCTGACTGAACTACCAAGCACTTGCCTGTTCACTGGTTGCCTTTCCAGTGGGTTTCTTACGTGACAGTCACTGAAGACAGCAAAACACGTTCCCACTTTTCTGCTTCTGTGGCTACAGCTGGGGTGTGCTGCAGGTAACAGTGCAGACAAATCCAAGTTTGAAACCACTTTAAGACAGCAAGTTAGAACAAGAATCTGGGAGTGTAATGATTTCATTAATCATCTTCATTATCTTGGCACACATCAGGAGCTTATTAGGAAAACTTAGGAGCTAAGCAAAGGGGTATGAATACTCAAAAAACTGCAATTAAAAGAGGACAACACACACCCAAAGGAAGATCAAATGAACATTAATCTGTTAAAAAAGGAAAGAATAATACAGAATACTGGAGAATAGGTCCTTATCACCAGTATGTACCAAACAGCCAGATTCTTCTGCCTCTACAGAGCCCAAACAGGTTTCACTGCTCCCCAACAGCTGCAGGGCTGGAGCTGGAATACTTTGGGAATCAGGTACACACACAGGCAGGGACTGACCAGACTGACCATGAGGTAGAGTAATCCAGGCAAAGAGTTAAACACAGAAAGAGCAGCTGGGTCCACCTGTAGTGGGCTTGCTGTCAAGTCTGGGACCTCAGCATATTTCCAGGTTGCCAACATGTCCTTAAACACTGGCCTCTATAAGAAATGCCCTAACAGATTGTAGGGAAAGTCTGGCCCCTCCTCAGAGTGACTGACGGCTGGAAATAGATTCAAGAATTCTCCAAGAGGATTTTCTGGAAAGAGAGGTTCCTAGACATGTGTTAGGAAACAGATCTCTCACATAGAACATAAAATCCTGCAAATTTGGACAAGGTAGAAAAACAACCACTTGGGGACTTTGATTTGGGTTTTTTTCAAGATGCAGTTTAAAACACTGTTCTTGGTAAATTTCACGAGTGGAGAAAAAGTCAGAGTATAAGCCTGGCTTTAGCACAGGGAAACCAAGACCTGTCTGGGTTTACATGGAAAAACTGAGACTTGATAGAACGCTAACCTCTGAGGAGTCTCAAGGTATTTCAATGGCAGACACTGAACTTTGGGCAGCCCATTTTGTTGTGAAAACACCAGGCAACAGTTTTGGCTGACACAAGCTACATCTGGCATGTCTAACCATTGCAAAAATGTCCTTTGAATGCCAAGTGGCTGGTGTTGCAAGGACTTTTGAAAGCTCATAGCAAAAGGACCCCTTAACCTTCCATATGACAGTACCACAGGAGAATGGAAAGGTGCCTTCCCACAATGTACTGAAATAAAAGTGGTACAGGGATATTCCAGCAACACAAGCTGACACACAAAGCAGTCTCATATTGGGATTTCAAGCACAGGCCATAATCTGTCTTTTAGAAAATCAGAGTTCCCATTCAATTCAAAATGGGGAGAGCAGCCACTCCTCAAAATGTGGTCCTTAACCACAACTGCTGAAAATTGCACTTTCTAGAAAAAACTTCAGGGCACCAATTGGGCTGCTTCTGATTCAGATAAATCCAGACCTCCAAAGTGAAAATAAAACAGCACAGGACATCTCAATTGGCTCATACATAAAGACAATTAAAAAGAAAGACAACTCCCATTCTGCCTCCCCCTGCTCCAAGCACCTAACAAGTGAAATGCTTAAACAGTTCAGATCTAACCTCATATTTAAACTCCTACCAGTTTACACCACCTTGGGGGTATGTAAAATGGCCTAAATATGAGTATAAATAATTATGTGTAATCAAGAATTCAGGGTCCCTTTGCCTGAGGTGGAAAAAAACCCATGCTCATTCCAAATACAAATTCATTTTGGAAATGAATTTTCATGACTGATCAGCATATCTGCTAATCAACATATCTACAGTCTAGCCTCATAGCATGAATGCCAAGAACAGACGGTACTGATGACAAAAGATGATACAATTTGCATGTTCGTTGAATTTATCAGAGTATGACGGATACCCTGTGCCCCGGGCAGATAATTAAATGTGATTGATTTGAGCTGGAATGGACCAAGCTGAAATCCATTTCAGAAATGTGTTTTTTCTCCAAAGGAATAGCAGAGAGCAGTGACCAAGTCCCTAACACACAACCTTTTCACTCATTGAAGAATTTCAAGGTTGTTCTGCTCAGTCAGAGAGCCACAGGACCACCTGTTCTCCCTGAAAACAGCAGGTCATGATTGTGGATGTGAGCTCTGAAGATGCAGTTGCAGAGCATCCTTTGGTGATGATCACAATTCCTCTCACCACTGGCTCTGACCTCTGACCAACCCTGCCATGACAAGGCCACCTGACAGAGCTCTGATCCAGCTCCTGGAATCTCTTTGCCTGGTATTGGAGTAAAACAGGGGTCTTTTCAGAACACAATAAGTAAGCTCTACAGACCTTAACTGCTGCACTAGCCCCAATCTCAGCTTCATGCCAATAAGGCTCAGTTATTGCATTTAAAACTCCTAGTACACATCCTTCAGAGCCTTTTATCCTAAACCCTTGGCAGAGAAGTGTTTAGAATGAGGTGATGACTGTATGGAGGGCCTGGATTTGCCTTAGTTTCCCCAACAGCATTAGGACAGGGATACCCTGCAGCCCTCATCTGTCAGAACCACTGTCCATCCATTAAATCACTGGAATTGTCAGCCAATGGAAGCGCACAAATGTTTTGTACAACTAGAAGGACTAAGTAAGGAAGCAGGCAGGTTTCTAAATACAGTCAGAGATTGCAACCAAGGAACCATAAGGGCAGATACCTCAGATATCTCTATCATCAACGTCAGCAATTTTGCATAAGAATGTAGAATCATCAACAGTTGCCAAAAGCATCTGATGAATTCTCATGTAGCCACTATCAGTGGTTAATTAGGATTTAGAATCTGGCCTTTCTTACTACTTCCCAGTCCAATTATCTGCTTGTTAAAATGGACCTGCTTCCCAGCTGGAAGGTTCTTGTTAGATTGTCCACTTTGGGATCTGCTATTTTCTAGACACTGAGGATGAGGAACAGCTGGAGAGAGAATACATAGATCAACTTTTGTGTTTGTACCTCTTACCCAACCCTTACTTTCTGCAGCCTCGCTGAAGAAAAGAAAAATCAAAACCCCAAACACAAGACAACATTTCAGGAGTGACCTAGTTAGTTACTGTAGGTTTGGATCCTTCACATTCTTGGCACCCAGCACTTGCAACTGCATACATGAAAAGCAGCTCACAGAAACATGGATTATTTTTCCCATAGAACTTCAAAACAAGATAAAGGCTGAATATGGCCTGGAAATGTAACACTGGATGAATCCTTCTACTGCAATCTTCAGGCTGTAAACAGAAAAATTATTGTTTCAAGGGAAGAAATAACTCAACTGCGGTGATCTGCTGTATGTGCCTGTGTTTGCATCCAGTTCAAGACGACTGCAGAAGTAAATGAACACCTACTAATTATTTAGATCTCAAAATGGAAAGGCAGCATCTACTGGCCTATTTCCCATGTGTATCTTCTCCCTGGAAATATTATACTGTGAACTTCAGCACCACTAACTCGCAGCAAACCGAATGCTGAGGTACATGATCTGTAACGGGTGCTCAAATATGGCTCTGGCCACTTGGCTTGTTATGGAAAGTACTGAGACGTGAGAAACCTTTTCTGGCTCTTCATTCCCATCCACTGACCTCAGATCTTGTAACATATTTGCTATGTAAAGTCACCCGTTATTCAGTAGCAAGGATTGGCAGCTGCAGCGAAAACCTGTGGGCCCTGATGTCAGACCTGAGTGCAGAGGCACTGAGCTCGGGAACTAAAAATGCCTGGTTCAATTTACAATAGAGATGATTTAAACAATCACCCTAGATTTGAAAAGGAGGGGCAGGCTCCCTTTTTGGACTGGAGGAGCAGGCTCAGCACATCCACCTCAGACCGAACTGCTGCCCACTACCACAGCCCTACCAGCACATCAAGGCAGCTGCACACGTGCCCTTTAAATTGGTAATTCTAAGAAAGAAAAGCTCTCTGCAACAATCCTGGCCTGCACAGAATCTGCTGTTGGCTTCTCTAGCTGAGCCTGCTGCTGCATATCCACTTGGCACAGCCAAAGGAAAGTGTACTTTATCCTGCATCCGTCAGTATCGGTGACAAGCAGATTCCACATAAGGGCATGAAATAGCACATATCAGGGACAAGGTTCTCGTCAGAAATGTGAGAGATTTAAACAAGAATTTCCATCTTTGCCCTTCTACCCTGGGAGAATGGACGTGAGGTGCTGCTCAGGAAGAGAAAAGATTTTTCCAGAACTGCCAAAGAAACTTCTACAGAGGGGCAGCAAATTTTCCTCTCTTTGCACAGTTTCTAACACACTTGCATCTGCTGTGAGCAGTGCTGAGCCTTCTGCATCTCATCTGAGCTCTCATTCACATCAGAAATCCCTGCAAAGAAATGCAAGCTCCCCTTTTCCTAAAGGAAGAAGTTTAAATCAAACAGCAGCACCTCCAGCCCAAGAGGAAGTTTTAAAAGGCCAAGGTCATGTGCAGACTGAGCAAAGTGGACAGCAAGGGCCTGGGTTCTGGGACAGTGCTTGAGCTGTGCTCCTGAGCTCTGCTGCCAAAATGTAGGATCTGAAGCAGCCCAGCCTGGGAAACAGGTCTCCCAGCGCTGTTCTGAAAATCAAATCCACATTGCTGTAAAGCCCTTAATGCTGTCATTCAGAAATCTCTCTGAAACAGCAGATAATTATTAAAAAAGTACAAAAGGCAATAGTTACTTTTCCGTAGCTCACTTCTCCCTTATTGATGATAGGCAAAAAAAGTCAAGTACCTGACTGATTGAATTCATATATTTGCAAAGGTATGTGTGTTTGTGCACATACATGAAAGCTGCTGCCTGCCTTTCATTTCAACTCCCAGACAATTCCACAAGTTCCTAAATCCCCTTTGGCTAATCAGTTCAGACTATATATGGGCAGCCCATTTCTGGAGTAACAGATGCTCCTAATTTAGCCTTCAACATCACGCCTAGAAATTGTCCCATTTGGATGCCAGAGTCCCTAATTTGGAGCAGTGTCTGTCAGAACAGGGATGGTCACAGAGCGAGTTTCAGAGCTGCTCTGCCATTCAGAACAATGTGAACTATTAAAAAGGAAAAATAAAAGAATAATGCCAGAATCAGTGCTCAGTAAGACATGCTGCAGGGAGAGGGCAAAGCTGCAACAACTCAGCAAGAGTTGAAATTCAGGCAGGGGAGAAGAATCAAAAATAGTTTATTAATGAATCAGAAATGTGGAAGGAGAGACAGTGAGCAATGGAACAGCACATGGAGGAGGAGCTCTGCTGGAAAATAAATGCACACATTATCACGGTCAGAAAATAGAAGAAGTCTGAAATAGAGCTAGTCCAAAACAACTATTTCTGTGAATAGAAACATTTCAAAATAATTTTCTTCCTACTGAGTCCACAGGGTTCTTTTGTATTTGCAATATGTGACAGTTCTAGAAAATAACACTGTAAGTAGGAATGTTGTAAACAAGAGCATATTAATCATATGTTGGCATATATGCAAAGAATTCACATACAAAAGCATTTGCACTGAAATCCTAGAGTTACCCTCATCCAATCCAAAAAGAGAAACAAAATCACATATGTAAAGTGAAACAGCAGATTATTTGAATTTAAATACAGTATTGCCAACTCTAGCCATTCAGATGTCATCAATGAAAACTTCTGCTTCCCAGTTTTCTCATAGAAGTTGATATTGATGAATTTTCCTAGGTACCTAGAGCAAACTCACTAAACAGTGAGGCACAGACAAATGTGGTAAAAAACTTGTGTGTCTTTTCCCAACAATTATACCAGTAGGTTTCTCCCAACAAAACCTTCTGCCACCCTAGTGAGGTAGGTGGAGAAAGGAGGAATGAATTTGCCTAAAAAGATATGCTAGAAATATCATTTACAAAACACAGATGAGTTTAGCAACAGCTGGAGCCCCATTACTGGAAAGCAAATGAAGATCTTGGATGAGATATTCCTTGAGACAGTTTGAATCACTTTCCCAGTATCTGATCCCAGTGCTCTTCAGAGTCTGTGGAGCTGCTGTCACATTGTCTTTAATGTAAGTCAGTGGCAGGCAGGCAGTTAAAATTAGAGACGTATTTGCAGCCATGTGTCCCCTAATGAACATGAAGAAAACATTTTTTAAGCAATTTGCGGATTATTCTAGGTGGGAACTGAAATGAAAACATTGATTTGCTTTACGAGGAATCACTGAATCATGCAGTAGTCTCAAGATACCAAGGTGCAGTAATTAAAGATTTTACACCTGCAGCAGTTCCATCTTGGAAAGGCTCACTTTAACTGAGAGCAGGTGCATTTCTCAGCTTTGTTTCTAAAACAAAGAGTGGATCCAGAGGTAGGAAAAACACAGGCCTGTTGTGGAACAAAGTCTGATTTAAAAAGAAATTAAAACCAGCTATGTTCAGTCTAAACCTTTACTCAGATCTGGCTCTTTTTGGAGTTCTCTGTCACTCGGGTCCAGTCTCAGCTGAGGCTCTCTGGAGAGTCACTCTCATCTCTTTGGGGTGCATAAACCAACAGGAGCTGAATGCAGCTGAACTCCTCCTGTGCATATTACCAGTGAAACCTCTTGAAAAGGAGAAAAACCTGTTTATTAATTTGTTGGTTAAGTTTGTTTTGATTTCCTCAGATTATTTGTTTCCACATTTAACAGAAGTGGTGGAGACTTGAAAATATTAAGTGAGTCATACACTGCAGGTTTTATTTGCTTCTACATTTTTATATATAAATAGTAAAAAAAGCAATTTTTAGTATTTATTTCTCAACACAGATAAGGGGGTTACCATGGCTACCAGTCTCCAGTAACATGGTTTAAAAGGACAAAAAAAGGAAACCAGACTGGAGCTTGAAATAATCAGGTTGTTCTGCCCAAAATGTACACCATGCGTGTTATGGTAGGAACAGGGGACTAAAATCAGACAGACTGGAAAATTACAACACTGAAAACAAAAACAAGGAAAAGGATTCAAAAAGGTATGTGAGCCATGCACACAACTTCAGATTCAATATATTTTCAAGTACACAGAACACCTCAGCAGGATGTAAGCAGCTCTGGCTTTGAAGCAAACACAATAAAGTCCCTGAAAAAAAATTAAAGAAAACTGCCTCCTAAGGAGCTTAATGCAGCCGCACAGGCAGTGCACACAGGACAGCCCAGTCCCTGGGATGAATGTCCATTTTAATGCCCAGATACAAAGATTAAACACTGCCCAGCTCCTGACCTGTCGTGAGTGACATGGAAAATTCCTCATCATGTCTACGCCTTTCTTCCTCCCCCCTTGCAAGGAAAAACAGAGATAAATCCCAGTGCTGTAAACACAGGCTGCAAGTTCTTGGTATTGCTCTGCCCAGATGCCCTGTCCAAGAAGACAACAAACATGACTTGCTTCTTCCAGAGTTTTTCCACCCTTCTGTTTTTATAACGGAGAAGAGTTTAATAGTCTTCAAATATGGAAATCTGATGCTTCCAACACCTGAGTTTCTGATCTACTAAAGGCTTACACAGATTTTATTGATATGGTAAAAACGACTCTTTGCATACCAGACTTTCACCAAGAACAGGCAAAGGTATATTCTTATATTTCAAAAGCTGAGCAAAGGATGCATGAAATAAAGGCCTGAGAAGAATATGTGAAGAATGGGTGATTCATTTTATATTGATACACACACTGTTCACAAAACTGTAGACTCATCTAAACAGTGTAATATATTTAGAGGAGGAAAAAATTCCTTGGCTGCACAGGATGACGCACTTTCCAATTCATTCTCATATGAACAAGCTGAGTGTAGTGATAATTTATTGAGAAAAAGTAATTTATGCATATACAATTGGGACTTTAAATCATAAATATGGCTGTGGGACTCCAATTTTTTCAAAAATATCTTTTTTCCTCTCCCCCTCTCAGCTCCACTAATATCATCCTTCTATTCCCTTACTACTGATACCAAGTGTTTAGAACACACTGGCCTATCTAGCAACAGGCCCCTTTGTGTACACTTTGTCTGAACACTGCTCATGGCAGTGGGGGAAGGCCTGGTCCTTTCACAAGATCAGCCTCCTAATTTGTCTCATTCTGAATTTTCTCATTACTTTAAATCACATCAGCAAAAAACAACAAGATGCCCCCTTGGCAATGCCAGCAGCATCAGCAAATTTTAACAATAGTTTGTTTGTGTGCTTTTCAACCTCATGATGGCCTCTAAGTGTTTGACTCAAAAGGTGGATATTTGTTGGAAATTCTGTAGTGCCAGAAGCATATTCTTTGTATAAGAGTTAGAAGTACAAATTGTTTTCAAAAGCAACACAAAAATATCTCTCTGAAGATGAGGGGACAGATTTTTTTATATATTTAAATTTTAAAAGGTCCTAATTATACAAGTAAAATATATTTTTCTGCCCCTCACTAATTTATCCCCACATGCCCCTCAGGCACAGCCCAATGAACTGCAGCAGCATTGAAGCAATTTTCCCTCCTGCTCCAGAAGCAGTGCCTTGTGCAGCAATGTGACAGTTCAAAGTGTGCACGTTATTTTAATGAAATATCATGATAGCTCATTAAAGAGGATGGCAACAGAACTGCGGATTCTCTCCTGTTCCCAAGTTATGTATACAAATGTATGTTCACTCTTCTTCACAAGGTACAGGCAGAGTTCAGCTGAGACAGATGTCTGCTGCATCAATTGTGCTAACAACCCCCTCTGACAGGCAGCCCCAGGATAAGGCTCTGATTACCACAGCTAGACCCAGCTTATGGGTCACTGGGGAATTATGATTACAGCATATACATTTTTCTTAGAAGGCAGAAAAACAGGATAGGATGAGTAAGTTCTGGCTCACTAGAAGCTTTTTTTTTTTCCTCAGGATGGAGATGCTCAAGCTTCTAATGAATAATACTTTGTGAATGGCTTAACATGGATGGAAGAAGGGGGAGGGACAAAAGCCAGCAAGCAAGAAAAGCAGGTAATGCAGACTTGTAAACTGCATTCTGCAAAGCTTTCAGGAAAACAACATGGGGATTTGCTTTAGCAGTTTAGTGTGAAACACACAGACAAAGCACCTGAACAACCCACAGCTCACCAGAAAGGATGCAGAGATGTGCAAACACTCCTCAGGAAAGTTTTCAGAATACAAGTCCTGGTAGTTGGCAGCTCAGTTCTTGCAGGAACAAGAACTTGGATTGCCAGGGCTGAAAGACTGAGCTCACAGGGAACCACCCTCCTACCCTGCTGTTCCTCTGCAGATTTGCATGGAGGCTCATGAGAAATGCCCAGTGAGGACACAGTGCTCTTCTGCACTGTGTCACTGAGCCCTGGGGGCTTTGGCCTCACTCCTGATGAGCCGCCCAACCTCAGAATTAAAATCCAAAGTCGGGAATGACAGATCAAACCCTTCACTTCTTGAAGTGCATAAAGAGGAGAAAACAATCCCTGCTGCAGCTCTGAGAAGCATTTCTCTGCCTAGAAAGGTCTATGAGACTTCCTTTCGCTGAAGAAACTCCAGAGTTCAAGAATTATTTTGCAAGCATCACAGTGGGCTGGAGGGGGAAACATATGCACTGGTTTATTCTTTACTATACTACCAACTTCCTGTGGGATCCTAGCACCTCACCAGCCTCTCCTGGACCTCACTGCCCAACTCACATTTTAAAAAGTCTGTGGTATCTACAGACAGGAAAGATCAAATGACAGAACTTTACCATTTTGAAGTTCCCCAACTCTGTTTTATATCAGCAATGAATTTGGTTAAGCATTTCTGCTGGAATTAATAGCTCACTGTTGTTTCAAACAAAACAGTGCTAAGTGATAAAAGAGAGAGAAGTTAGGGGAGTAAGACCTTTAATTTAAATATGAGATGTTCAAATGCTAAAACCTGACACAAAGGACATGGTTCTTTGCTCATGGAGGTACCTAGGAAGTACCCCCACAACCCAAGAAAATGGCCTGACAGGAGAAAGCACCAGCAGAAGTGCCTGAGGCCAGTTGTGCCTTTTAGAAGTCCCTTGGTCATCTATTCTTCCATCCGCAGGAGATCAAAGGAAAAACATGAAGGGGAAAGGTCACAGTTGTTCACCAGATTTACCATAAGAGATGTAACCAAACTGAAGATAAAGCACCACTGTCCTTATCCCACAGATCCAGAAAAGCATTTGACAGCCTGGAGCAGGTTCATTCTGGAATACCTTCTCTGCCCTGCCAAGGAGAACCAGGAATGTCCTCCAGGCTTCCTGTGGAGATGCAGCATGTGCAGTTCTGCAGCAGAGGCTGGAGCACTGGGTGGAGTGATCTCCTGCCAGCCTGGCACTGCCCCATGGCTCCCCAAGAAAGCAGAGCAGAGTCAAACACAGCTGGCACCACACACCTGCCCTGCCCTGCTGGAGGGATGGCTTTGTCAGAGGTTCTGTACTGCCCTCAGGGTTGATTTGCAGTGTCCCCTCTGTCTCCTCTGGGATTTAAGGGTTCTCCTCTCCTGTCATGTGAGGAGCAAACCTTCCTGTAGAGTCCTTCATTCCTTACAAATGGACCCTTCCCATGTATGAATCCAGCACTGGGTGTGCCTTCAGCATGGTGAGTCTGTGCTAACCTTCCCAAGGATGCTGCAGCACTTAACACAGTGCATAATAATAATAAAATTTTTTTTAAATTATTAAAAAAATAATAATTTAAGAGTAGAAAGACTAAGCATTTCATACTCATTCAGTTTCTATTTAAATCAACTGAATGAGTCAATTAAATTAATAATAAAGAGTAAAGGAGAGCTTGATATACAACACTACTCTGCAGGTTACATTTAGCTGCAAACAGAATAGAAACCATCATGGAAAATAATGCAGAGACCATGCAGAAAAGGAAAGAGCAAAGGAAGGGATGAGAAGAGTAAATTTTCAGGGTTTTGGTTTTTGTAACCTGCCATTTCCCAGTCAGGCCACACTGATGGAGAGTGCACCAATCACCCACTTTGGGTGCAATCCAGTCATTTGTGGAATGATCTTTTTCTGGCTTTATTTGGACATATCCTCACTATCCCTTCCATGTTCCTGCTGAGTCTGTCCCCTCCTCTGAAGTACTTCTTGGCTAGTAGAAGCTAGTTGGCTTCTACAGCCTACATCAGAAAATAGAAAAAAAACCCCAAACTTTTCTACAATACTGGATGAACACTCAAAATAAGTGTTTGCTTCACTAAATTCTCAAAAATTGTCAACATTTTGCTTAGAAATTACATGCTTTGAAATATAGCTAACTGTTTTTCTGGGCAAAAATTTAAGAAAATTAAAATTAAAAAGCTAAAATAAAGCATTTTTTGAATTAGTTTATTTCAGTAGAAAAAATAGGGAGGGGAGTTGAATCCCAGATTTCTTTGCTTGTTTGTTTGAGCACTGATAGACATTAACTTCCACTAGTACATTACTGTGCTGGCTGAATACAAGTGGCCTTCAGATGAGTCTCAAGAAAAGCTCCTGCTCACCACTCTGCTAAAATACTTCAAATTACTCCTCACTGCACCTGTGGCTCTCCAGTTTCTTCAGTGTCTTTGCTGCAGAGCTACAAAACACAGATTTCTCTACCCCATGCTACAGATGTGAGGCACAGAAAGATTCAGGACTCACCTACAGTCACTTGAGAGTTGTGACACAGAACAAGAACCCAAACTCAGAATCCCTGTGCCAAGGATCGTATTTAGAAAGGGGTTGAGCTAAAAATTCACACAGGCACTTAATAAAATACAGAAAGTGTTCTTGAGAGGAGTGCCTTGGAGATAACACAGCACTGGGGTTATTACCTAAGCCTGACAGACACTTTTATATTTACTCAGGTGATCAAATTAACAGCCCTGCCTTATTTCCCATGTACAGCATCTCTAATATAGTTCACCTTCTGAGCTGAATTTAAGGCTTAAAAAATAAATGGGTCTTTTGGAATATCCCGAATATTTGGCAGTTACTTCTATAATAGGAATTTTCTAAATTAAATACGAATAACACTACGGATACCCAATTCAAAAAAGAAAGAAAAGCCACTAAAAATTTTTTGCTATTAGGATTTGTGGCTCTCCCAATTTTAATCCTATTTATTGTAGAAGCTCATATTCATATTGGGAGTTTATTACAAAATCTTACCAAATTCAAAAATATATTCCCTGTTAACACCTGTACTTCAATACAGTCCCACAAAAAGCCAGCAGCATAATGAGAAGAGACATTGCCAACATCAACAATCTTCTCCTCTTCCAAGTCATTCGTTTCCAGTGTTACTGAGAAGGAATTCCTGAGAGCATCCTTCTGGGTCAAGGTATACAGATCATTGATTTATGTATAAACTCATTTAAAAGAAATTGAATCTACCTACATAAATAAAGGTTTTAAAATAGTGATTCCCAAAGACTTTTTATTCTGTTAATCCAATAATGCATTTTCCTTTTATTTTTTTGCTTTACTTGATGTTTCTTCCACCCATATTTTAAGGCAATTTCAGGACAAGTAAATCCAGGCAATAAATATTTTTGCTGGGTCTGATCTGCGAATTATCAGATCTAATGACACACTGACACAGCGCGTTCCTCCTGCCATGAAAAATTTATCACATGCAGCTCGAGCACCTCCGAGCAGGAAGAGAGCACCGCTCCTGATTTATGCTGCTCGAAAGGAAACGGACACGTTTTAAAGCTGCAAAGCTGCCATTCCATTTTTTCTTCTGCAGGGCGTGTTTGATCAAATCAGAGCTTGCAAACCAAGCTCTCTGCTGCGGTCTACATCTGAGAGAAGAGAGAGTTGTTTTTGTGGGAATGATCTAGCTCGGGAAAAATGCCGAGGTTAGCACACCCTTGTGTAAAACACATTGCCGGCATTACTTGGCACTGCTGCCTGCAGGTCAAGCTTCTGCTCATGTCAGCAGTCTTGGCTCTTTTGGAGGAAGCTTGGCAGGATGATGGAAAAAAAAATCATACATCTCTCCTCAATGAATCCTCCCCTCTTTTCCTCACCCTTTGGACACCGGCACAGCACCAGTGAAGCTGGATGGTTCTACTCACCTTGGCTAGGACATCATCTAACATTAATTTCAATCATGGCTTTCCTCCCAGAAATAAAAGATTTACTCCAAGTTTCCTTGACCTCTCTCAAAAAGTTGTGAGGAATGGAAGAAAAGAAATAAAGCAAGTCCAACTCACCCCAGGAAAAGCAAGGGCAGAAGGAGACAGGTTAAAATGACTTGGTTAAGTGGCTGATTAGAATTGAAAATAAATCCTCTTAATATGCTGTGATCACACACAAGTCTGCTTCGACCCACTGGTACATATCAGTGCAAATTCAGCACGCCTGAACAGTGACACACATCCACAGGCTGCAACATCACCTCTTCTAAACAATGTTCAGTATCCCACCAGCTCTGAGAAACTGTTTCCCAGAAGGAAAGGCTGGCTGGGTTGGACCAGGCACCAAGTCCCCACTCAGGGGACACAGGGAAGGGGAAAAAATGGGAGCAAGACTCAGGAAAGGAACAGGTTCCAGCAAACCACAAGGTTGTCCTGAGGTTTCGTGCTGCAGTGAAGAAGTGTTCAACATCAGAGAAAACCAGGATTCAGATTCTCCTGCCCCATAAAGCAGACTCTTGACTGAAAACATTGCCGGCATCAGCAGAGCTGGCTCTGCGCACGCAGCTGAGTTCTCCTTCCAGCCGCGGGAGGGCAGGGCTGCTCTCACACGTTACACGCAGGACACCAGCACATTTTTACATAATGCTAAGACGTCTGTAACTTCAGTACCAAATACCCCTTACACAGCTTCAGACAGCGGTGGTCAGAGGAAAAAAGCTTGTCTCTTTACATAGATGTCAGACAGCTGGAGAAACAAATACACAATGTGGTTCTTAGGGGAGAACTGCAAAAGAGAATTCAATTGAGCTCTATAAACTGCAGCTGCAGTCCCATAGCCAGAACTAGGAAATTCCAAAACCAGATGACTGAGGTGGCAATGAGATGGCAGGAAGAGCATTTACCCAGGAGAGGAAGAAAAAAATATTAACACAATGGTATTAGGATTCTTCTGAAGCACAATCATAAAGGTTTTAGTAAAAAAAAAAAAAAGAACAAGTACAGAGCTCCCCCAGTTAAGATGATACACAGCAAATAGGATTTCAGAAAATGCAATTTATCTTTGCTTTAACAGGAATGAAGTGACTGGTAGCTGTCTGCATAAAGATGGAACTATCAATACTTGTACATACAAATCTTCAAAATAATGAGCTAACATTGCTGAAGTATTTATCTTAATTCTGTATTAGGTGTGCATGTTACTACTTTAAAGCAATCAGAGGCTAAATGGAGATCTCAGTAACCCAAGTGATTTCAGCTCATATTACTCCTGTCTCCTATGGAATGAAGAAGATTCAAACTACAAACCATATGTACACTGCTTCTCATCCTTACAAATAACATGTCATATCTCCTTTAACTTAAAGATTTTACCATTTTTTACTCCACATGGAATAAAAATTTTAACTTATTTTTTCACATTATCAGATCCAGCAATTCTAACCCAGACAAGAAAATAAAATGAAAGACAACACGCAGGCCAGTGCACAAATACAAAGCCTGAATCTTCCTCCAGCCAAAAAAGAAGAATGTCCTTTTTATAGGGCTGTTACATTTGTTTATATTATTTTCATAGAGCAGATCCAAGTTCTGCATTAGGCACGCATTACTCAGCAGCCAACAGAAGAATTAAATCAATCAATATAGCTGGCAGTGTGCAGGCCCTAACAGCTGGCCAGAGCAGTTGTGTGTGCAAACATGCACTGCGTGCTCTGCTAATCCATGCACACATGCAAATGCACAGCAGGAAAGTTTAAATTAAGCCATGTCAGTTTAAAATACCTCAGCTATCAGAACTGCACCTAATACTCCAGTATGGAGCATTTCAAGGAAGCAAAATATTTATTTGGCAGTTCCAGTTTTAATTCTTTGGGACTTCCCACCTGCCAGGCCGTATCTGAACAGAGATTTCTCTTCTACTTGAAAGGCAGCTGCCCAGGAATCAGCACCTCACAGAGCTAGGGCAGAAAAATGAGATGAGGTAACCTTCCCAGGCTTTGCTACAGAGAAAGCAGAAGTAAAATAGAGCACACAAAAGGATCTCCAAACTTTCTGAAGGTCCCTGTCCTGTGTCATGCAAGGACAGGTGGAGGAAGAGCCCTCCTTTGCTCACACACTCCCCTTGAAGAGCCAATCTCAATCTCCACTGAGCTCCCAGAGACTCTTTGCCTTTCCTTAACACACCCACACAATGGCCATTCACTGTCCTCTCCCTATTGTGCCTTCATGACTGAGACCATCTGTGCTGAACACCTGGAGCTGTGATCCTGCATGCCCTGGGGAGGTGCACAAAGTGGCAGTCTCCAGGCTGAGCACGTTCGTGTTCAGTAGCTGCAGCAATGGAGCACTGAGGAGAGGGCAAAAGAGTGCACAGAATTCAAGTGACCACAGGTCAGTTACCCTATCACCTCCTGAAATACAGAAACCACAGCAGGAAAGCACCTGTAGCTCTGTGGGCTGCAGAGAAACCACCTACACGCTCTGTGGGAACAAATGGAAAGTTGCTCACCTCACACCTCTGCCACTGTTTTGGAAAAGCAAACCAGAGCTGCCAACTGCTATGCTGGGAATTAAAGAGAAATTGGGAAGGGTGGAGGAAATTAAGAATCAGTTTGCACTGACACTGAGGTGCAGTGCTCTGGGATCAGTGTGACAATCCCAGCCAGGTTTTCCTCAGGTCCCTGATGCTGCTGAGATGGTCACTGCTAACCTCAGGCCAGCAGGCATGGATGGCACCTTGCTTTCCCATGTACCAATTGTTAGATACAACACCCTGTGTCTTGTCAGCATGATGGTTCAGGACACCATAAAAAAATATCAGTAATGTTTAACCAAGCCCCTCTCCCCTCCAAGCCCACCGTGTCCCAGCCAATGGACAAGACACCACACAGAGACAGATTAAGTCAGTAACAAGCAATTCTAAACTACTACTGAAGAAATCTAAGCTTGAGCCAATATCCACAGAAGACACTGTGAAAGGAGCAAACATGCCAGGGACTGACTAGCAATCACTTAAAGGAAAAACTGTGACACATTTGAGAAGTTTTAAGCCACAAAGAACATTTCTAACTGCCTTCTTACATTATAATAATAATGCTAAATGCAATATGCAATAGCCAAAAACTCACAAACACTTCCATCCCTAACACCTTGGACAGGTATGAAAAGAAAACAGATCATGTCTTTGGATCTCTGTGCTGCAACTGAAAATGGAAGAGCAACTAAACAAACAGCAATGGATGTTGATTCATACAGCAAATCCACATGTAAAATAGCATTAACAGCTGGGACTTGGGGGGTTGTTCTGTTTTGGGGGGTTTCAGTAAACATCCAAGCAACAAGTCTGAACTGTACTGATGAAGCCCAGGGTACAGCAGAGGTTCTGTTTATGAATCCTTGATCCAAGACTAAGTACTTTCTAGTGTGCATAGCAAAAAACCCACATGTGCTCAAGATGAAACAACCCCACAAAGAGAACAAGGAAAAGCTTGAAAGTGATGTTCCTTCTAAATGAACTGGAAATAAAATGCACTTACCGCTTTGACAGCAAATCACCAGGTAATTGTTTCTTCCCACAGACATTATTGTAACATAGACAAAAATTGGTCACCATTAAACAAAGTTTACTCAGTGGCATTTTTACTGTTCTGCTGATGGGCCAGTTAAGAAAACACTGAATAAATTATGAAACAATAGAAGGAAGATGGCTCTTTATAAGCTGTGTTCGATATAACAATTTTAAAAGGCTATAACACAAGCTTATTGAATTTGGCAGGGCTTATAAATCCTAACTCCCATTACAGTGCTGCAACTTAAAAGAAGTATTCTTCACTTTGTCATTGGAAATTTCAGTTTTAAGTGGTCCCAATGCAAAATGATAACTTGCTCACATGCTTGAATGTTTCCATGCACAGACCACAGGTCAAACATCTGGTTAAATGCAGCACTCAGTACTGCAGCCTGTCCTGTTCATGCTTGTGTGAGAATTGGTTTCTACATACCCAGCAGGCCAAATATTTCTCTCATTTGAGATTTCATTGGTAGTGCTGTTTGGTGGAGTTTCTTAAGGGTTTGGATGGAGGTTTTTTTTAGGAATTTTGACCCTCTTGAGCAGGTTTCTATTATTTGGTGATGCAAAAGCTCAAAGGAGTGCCAGAGCATTTCAGTTAGGATGCCCATGGGCACACGCAAGCCAGTTTAGTGGCAAACAAGCCACCAGAGGGTGTTTGGGGACCCTTTGATGCTGTTGCAGGAACTGAAGCAGTTGCCTACAAAACCTTTCTGGCATTGAATGACCTTGTTTTGTGGAGCAACCCTCCCAGTAAATAACCTGGCCTTGACAGATGTTCTCCTCCTCCAAAGATCATGAGATCTTTAGAGCCCTGATCTGCAGCAGGCAACAGCTGAGACCCAAAATGCATTTGGCCACAAGGCCAAGTTGCAGAAACAAGCCTGTAGAATTTCAAAGGGATGGAGGGTCTTTCCCCCTTTCCCTACATAAGCATGCTAATATGAAGCTGCTCCAAACAGACAACTCTTCTAGAATATTCTGTTACAGTAGATGCAAATCATTTATAGCGGAACTGGACTGGATCATTTAACATTGATTTTGAAAGTAATACAAATTTTAAATATGTTAGAGGCTTAACCAGTGGAAGCTGCTAGAAATGCAGCTGCTCCAAGCCTGAAATGCCAAACTGTGACAAGAAATTAATTATTCCAAAATTTGCCAAAAAAGTCTGAAGATTTTTACTTTGCTTTCATTCTGTGGAAGATATACAACTCTGCACAAACTTCAAATGAAAATATACAAATATTTTGTAGTAAGAAAGTCACACCATCCTACTGCATTTTCCAATTGAATTTGCAGCTGTAAAACTGAAACAAAAGTCCATGTTGCAATGACTGTGAATAAGATCTTCCTATAAAACAATATTAATGTGAAAAGACTTAACCAGAGAGGGGCATGAACAAAAGACCAACAGGATGTGATTAAAAATATAAATCTGCACCTCTTTAGCAGTTTCTGAATCAAGTCAGATTTGAATCAATTGCTGAAGTTATGGATATCTATATACATACAACTTTGTATAACTGCACAAAGGATAAACTCTATTTCCACTGTTGCTGATAAATGTGGACTTTGACAGGGACTAGGATGAGGCATCTCAATAAAGCTTTCCAGAGTTCTGTACTGTAGATCTACCTTGAACAAAACACAGCACCATTTAAAAAGAGGGATTAGCCTATCTATACAACAGCCAAATCTGTTTCTCCAGTGACACAAACAGTTAAACTAGAAACCAGAAATTCAACACTTGTGCTTGTGTGAAAGCACACTAAGTCAACTGACATTCCAGGTTTACAGCAGAAGATCAGGGCTGTGATGAGCCCTCGGATGGAGTGGCTTCTGAACACCAGTCTTCAGTTAAGAGCTTTCTTTCAATACACACAATAATATTTGGACAGCTCCAATAGAGCAGGATTTACTGCTCTGCTCCTACAGCCCCCTCCCTCTCTAGGATGAGTGCTTTTGAAATACTAATGATTTTATAAGCCTCCTTCTTTTGGTGAGGCACAGAGACAGTAACAGCTTTGCTCAAAGTCAAGTGAAGTGAGAGAAAGTGATTTTCTTCCAGGTCACACTGAAAAACCACGACAGCCAAAGAGCTGCATTCAGAGCATGAATCTCAGCTCTGATCCAGGAGCTGCTGAAGCTGATGCAAGGCTCTCTGCTGACTTTAATGGGCAACAGACCAGGGCCATTTGGCCTTAACCCATGGGTTAATCCTTGGCACAAGCCTTTAGATAAGTAATTGCAGAGCAACCACACTTCTTACAAAGAAGTAACGTCACGACAACAGCCAGATTTGCTTCACATGGACTGCGAACGTGCAGTGCACTGAAAAAACACAATTCTCATTGTTATCACCTCATTTTAACCCTTAGAAGTTTGACATTGCAGTCTGCTGCTTTGAAAAACAACCTCCCTGTGGACATGCCCTGTCACTCCCCCTTTGTTATTACAGGGTCAGATACTGCCCAGGATCCATAAGCTCTGTTGCTCAGGTTTAATAGACAAGTGAAGGACATTCAAACACAAAATGTACTGAAACTTTTTAAAATTCGGGCAGACTGACAAGGACTGCAAGTTTTTATATGAAACCAGACTAAATTAAGGTACAAACTGTAAAGAGGGAGATTTTGCTCTAAGCTTTCATTCTGTTTATTTCAAAACAAATATTCCCTATAAAGAGTACTGAATTCCTTTACATCTGAGAGTCCAGCTGTATTTTCGTTTAAGGTAATCACATTAGCCCAGACACTGACTGGATGCTAACAAAACCTTTTTTTTTGAAATGTGCTCTAAATAACACATTTTGAGACGTTGTTAGACTAAATGCAAACAGAACTTGAGCCCTGACGTGCTCCACACATTAAAAAAAAGGATTCCTAGAAGTTGCACTTTATGGGACATATCACACACTGCTGACGTCCTTGGATGCTCTGCCAGAGCCAAGATTAACAGCCCATTCGAAAGCCTGAAAATGTTTAAGAACTGAAAGGCTCGTGCTGATGGCTGAGTTCCCTCATGTTCCACTGAGATCAATGAATTTGAAAGCATTTGGCATCCTATATGATGGGTGAGCTCTGCTCCAGCTACCAAATCTTGATTAGTCCAAAATAGAAGAACTTTGAACACACTCTTGGAAGAACACAGAGGAAAATGTGAGCTGTCATGGAAGAGAAGTAAATCTCTTCCCTGTCAGCCACAGTGAATCTTCTCTCTCTCTCATCAGCTTTCCCTTTCCCCCCCATGACCCCAAGGAGAAAAAAAAAAAGTAAAAATTAAAAAAAAAAATCTATTTTAATGGACAAGCTGGGACCATCTGATAGTGTATTTCTGACCAGCTATTCCCACCTCCTGGGAATTTCAACAAACATCATAAACAAAACCAGGTGGGAAACTGGTTTCATTTATTTTCATTTTACAAAGAAGTTCAGACTGAAATTGAGTTGTTTACAAAACTACAGGACTTTGAGGGGCCAGAAGAAAAAAATTATGTCAATCTGGGATCCACAGTCCACATCTTACTAAAAGCAGGAGTATATTTATGTAACATGCCCAGAATTAGCAATAAATAAAGAAACTCTGTTAAGATGCAGAGGCAAAAATCCTAGTTTACACAGCTGCACCAAGCCAAAGCATTTTATAAAACTATGCAGTACCTGAAAAAGTTGAATTGCAGCCTCCTACAAAGCTGAGTTTCACAGCAGCTTACAGCAGGATGTGAGGGTGAACAATACACAGTTGTAACTGCAAAATCAATTAGAACGAGGTAGAAGTAAGAAGGTGGAGTTTAGCCTGAAGAGAGAGATAACTTAGAACATGAGTTCAGGTGATTTGAAATAAATGTTTCATCTCCCTGAGAAGATGAAAGCACCATTTGCATTATGTGAAGCAGGGCGCAAACTGAAAATCAGCTAACTGGTCATCCTAAGTATTCCTCAGAAATCTCTCTCCAAAGCATGTCTCAAAGTATTGAAACTATAGGTGGGAAATACAGGACGAAAAAATTCATCTCAGAGGTTAAGACCCATCTGTGGCAGCTCTGCACCACCACCAGCTGGGTCAGAGCACACTTGAGTACAAGCAGGACCGCGTGAGGCTCCACAATCTCCCTGAGTTCTCTGCTTATGAATGGGTGAATCGTAACTGCAGAGCCCTTAACCACAGGGCAGAGACTTCAGTGGGTTTCCATTTTCTTGACATGACAGTAAGTGCATGTCAAAGAGAAAATGGCAACAGTCCTTTAATCAAAGCAAGGAGCAAGTTTGCACCAGCCGAAAACACAGATTAAGACTTAACTCAGATGAAGCTGCTGTCAGACCAGTAAGATTGAAAAAAGATTCACATCCTTGCAGAAACAGCCTAGAAAATGTCATTTGAGAGGAAAAATAGTTTGCCAGCACAAGCTGATCTGTGTGCAGCTCCTCTGCCATTTTTCATGCAGATTCAGAAAATGCAATTTCATAAGAAAAGGAAAAATTACCACTTCGTAAGAGCTGCAAAATTCAAAACAGCCCCTTTGCATCATTTAGCTGAGCAAAGGAGCTTAAAAAATACATTAAATTTAAATTTACTTTAATATCCTGGCAGATTGCTGGGGTGGTACGGACAGTCTTCCACACAATTCATAATCAAATCACACTGCAAGTTGCAGAGTGTCCTAAATACCCTATTTTATTAGCACATAGAAAAGCAACACTCAGTACCAAATAACCTTCCCTTGAGCTCTTCAGACCGTGATGTGCACAGCCCACCTATGCAGCTGCACATTCACCAACATCTTTCTCTTATTTCCTTTTCAGGAGAAAATGTGCAGACTGGACAGAAAATGGACAGATTTCCACAGTCAAAAAGTGACCACTGTCCCAAGAGTACAGCTGTAGATGGATTAAGGTAATGTTGGGCTTTGTGTTGCCCCATATCAGGCAATGCAGGGATGAAAGGGGCAATATTTGTCTGAACAGCTCCACCATCACACTCCCACCACCACTCTCTGCAGAACTCCAGTGTTATTTCTCCTTTCATGGCAATAAATTAATCCCCAAGTTTCAGTCATAGGAAAGGTTCTCCATAAAGTCTGTATGAGTGTATCAACTCCAAATGTTTGCAGGTCACATAACAGAGATAAAAACAGAAAAGAAAGGGAAATTGGAATAAGAGTCAAGAGGAAAGTGCAATGAATGGCTCAAGGTGCCCCCAGCATGTGCCAGCACTCCAGGCTTTCCACTAGCACTGCTGAGTTCTGGCTGCTTCCTCCAGGGTCAGCCTGGTGGCCAGTGCAGCCACCAGAACAGGAGGAATTTTTAGTTTAAAAGCAGCACTGCATTAAGTGACCTTGGGCAGCTGCCACAGCCCCAGCTTTGCCAGGAGCTGCCTTCCTCAATCATGCAGCACCTCCCAGCCAGATTACCTAAAGGCAGCTGTGACTGCTCCCTCCCCTAAAGCTGGAAACAGACACAAGACACAGGAAGCTGACAGAAAATAATAATATGAAAAACCTAACCCATTTACACCAATATCACAAGGAACACGTAGCACTGAAAGCACCAGGTAAACTCTTGCATTTCCTAAGCTTAGCAAGAGGAGAATGTACAAGATGAGGAATGGACCAAGAGCAGTAGATTGAAGGCTGTGTTAGAAGAAAGGCAGATGGACTGTTCTGTCCTAATATGCAAAATACTTTTAGTTGATCTCTGCTTTGGTGTGAATGTTCTGAAATGAGACATAAAATAAACTTCTCAAAGATTACTTGGTTTCCCTTTGCCTCAGTTCTCTGCCTACAGCTCCCTAAGCAGCAGGGTATGATACACATGCTAAATGTAATTATGCAGTTCTATTCAAAAGTAACATCCATACAGGGACTTCATAACCCCCAGAGAAACTATACTCAGCAGCTCCTCTCTCTGAGATTTTTGAATAGATATGCCAAGGGTTCATGCAGATCCCAGGATAATGATAATTTTCAGCAATGAAGATTAGCCAATTATTTCTTGTAAAGTATTCTGGGTACATGCTCAGATTTTAACTTGAACAGATTTTTCAGCACAATGTGATAGTACACAATGGGTTGTAACAATTTATGCCACCTGAAGTTCTAATCCTGGACAGCACTAACCCTGGAGATATTACTTTAAAAAACCAAACCAAACCAAAAAAAAAGGAAAAAAAAAAAAAAAAAAGAGAACCAAATCCACCCCCACTCCCATAATCTCAAGACAAACAAGTTTAAAGAAGCAAACAGGCACTATCCCAGGTGTGTGTTTAAGGCCTCTGTCTGCAAGTCTTCAATAGATCTGTTCTCAAAGTTCTGGCAGGAAGCTATCTCACACCAGAGGTGTTATGATGGAAGGAACATAGCTTCAAAAATAAATCATTAATGAGTTGGGGTGCATTGTTGTGCAACTCAAGAGCACATGGTGTACCTGGCATCCGCCTTAGAATGAGATGGCAGAGATGTTTGTTACTGCACCAAGCAGCCACCACTCATTCAACAAAGCCTCCCTCTGCCATCTTTTCCAATTTCTCACCTTTTATTTTTTAATATCCTTTGTGTGGGGCATTTCCATGTAGCTACTGTCCAGATGTCAACCATGCTCCCAGGCAGGTTCAGCACTGACCAACACCTGAGCAGTGCATTCCCTGGAGAGGGAATGCAGCTGCACTGCTGCTTTGATGCAGCTCCAGGCAGCTCCCCCAGCTTGTCCTGCTCCCTTGACTTCTGCAGGGCCATAAAGAAGAAAATCACATCTTCACAGTGAACATCATCCACAGACACAGCAGGAGCCAGGCTGAGGCAACTGTTTCCTATGGATCTCACTTCAGAGGAAGCCAGGGATTCAGGACCAGGAGCTACAGCAAATGTGTTGCCATCACTCCAACACTCCTCTCTGATCCTGGTTTTATTTACATCTTCAGAGAACAAGAAGTTAATTTATAAGCAATTTCTAAGCAACATCTCGTAAGTGCTGCTTATCTTTGTCTGAAGTTTTGACAGTGAGCTGAAGAACAAGATGGACAATCCCATTAACAGGAACAATCAGTGATTCAAGATCCAAGGATCTCAAAGTACTTTACAGAAAATAAAATGGGTAACATCCATAGGAGATAAGTCTCAATATTATAGCATATTTTACAGTGGGGTAGAAATTAACATAGGATAACGGAATTACCAAGAACATCACCAAAGCAAGGCAGGAATAAAATGAAAATTTGATCCTCATTTTCCAGCACTATTTGAGCTATGCTGCTTTCCCTGCTGTGCAATTACTGCAGAATCCTGCTTATTTTCACTGTTGCAGAAACTGGGGAGAGCTACTCAGAAGCACAGCTCATAAGAGATAAACAGGAAGGCATTTCTGGTGAAAATTTAAAATGCCAGCAAACAAAAAAATCCCATTTGGCAGAAGAGATATTTTCATTTGGAAACACTATGGATCTTAAGGGAGTTGTAGGCTGGGCCCATGGAAGCTGAGCATCTGCTGCTGAATGGCTGCATTCTTACCCTGCCATAGCTTTTCTTGCTTAAGATTGCAGGACCAGAGTCTTCAGAAATGGGAGACAGCACAAAAATAGGTATTCTGGGGAGCTCAGACATGGACAATATGTTATATCTCTGAAGCAATTTGACATTTCACAAAGGAAGCACACTGTTTCTGAAAGAAGTACTTCAGATCTCAAAAATAAGGATTTTATTTTTAAAAAACTGACAAGACTTTTTGCAGAAGGCAAATTTTTGTACCCCTCAAAAAGATAACGAGTGCAAGGAAATAGAACTTTTATTTCTCTGTGAGTATTGTTTTTACCTTTTAAACATCATTCTGAGCATTTAAGCTAATGCTTGGGACCAAAAATGGAAGTTCTACACCTTAAAAAAGCCATCATTTTTATGTAACATATAAGATTACCAGAGTTCACTATTTTTCTCATAAATTCTATTCCTTTTTTCTCCCCCCGCCCTTCCAGTAGCCTGAGTCTCTTTGACTCTTGTGTCCATGTCCTGCAGTTTCATATCTAAACTAAACCCTGGGCACAATGACAGCACAATGAAGCCTTGATCAAGCACTCTGAGCTCTACTGTAAATACATGAGATGGGAAGATCCTGTCCTGTGTGCCCTCTATAAGCTCTGGAACAAGTCCAGGACAAAGAGAAGTTTATTAATGCACACACATTCCTACTGGCCTTTGAGCTCTTTTGCAAAAATTGTTTTAAACAGGTCCCTGTAGGGACCAAATGAGCAGTATTCAAATATTTACATCGAACAACAGAGTTAATTACACTTCAAGACATCAGTAAGATTCACTCTGCTGCAGCCTCAGCAACATACTCCAGTAAAGCAGCAACATAAACCATTTTCTGCAATCGAGGCGGGCAGCTTTCCATCTGGGTTTCAGCTAAGGCAGGAATGTTTCTGTCGACAATAGAACCTCACTAATCAGCACTTCACTAATCCACACATTTTATTAACTTTGCCAAAAAACTCACCGCCTCTCCCTGCCCCTCAGCACAGATTTAATAGCAGAGACCTCAAGCAAAGTCTTTCATTCCCCAAACACTTTTTTTTTTTAGGCAAATGTTGCGTGCATTTGAGTCAGACATTACCAAGCAGTTTAATAAATAATTTGAGCAAAACTAGTTATCACTGACAGAGCCAAATCTTAGGCATATCTGGAGAAGAGAACCCAAGGCAACTTGAAGTTGAATTTACAAAAGAATACTTTATCAAAAATACTTAATCCTTAGTATCTCTTAGGATTTGGCCCTCTGTGAACAAAACAACACGCTCAAATGAAATTTACTTCCTTCCAAGTTAACACTGCATTTGCCCACTTACTTCCTGGCTCACAAATTCAATAACTTTCGAAGAAATCTCCCTCCAGCCACTTTTGACACTTCATTCTTCCTTTCACAGAGCAGCCTGCATCCTACAGATGTAAGCCAAGAGGAACAGCAAAGCCAAAACAAACATTAAGCTATACTCTGGCATGAAAAGCTCTGTCCATGCCAGTGTCTTACCTCTGTGTTTAGAACTCTTCATACCTCTCTGCCCCCAACCATTAGTGTTGAATGTCTGCAGCTATGGAAGTTTCATTTTTCAAGCCCACCACAGATTATCCACATGCCACCACCTTAAAAATCAAACTAACAGACAGCACAACATTCATTATCCTTCCACTTCCAAGGGCATTTTTAAACAAGTGTGGAGATAACCAAACAGACTAACTTGCTGAGGTTTTTTCCTTCCTCATCAATTATCCTTGCAATTGATAGAGAATATGAATAATACCATGTATAAATTATCTACAAGCATTTGTAGAGGAAAATAAAGGAAACACATCTACAGAAAACCAGTAAATTGAATCACATTTATACTGATCCATTTCTACATTTTTGTGTGGAATATCTAACATAGATAAGAATTAAATTTAAATTCCACAAATATTATTTCCTAAATTGTGATTTCTGTTAAGACAGAAGGGAAGACTCAGCAAACAATGGAGTAGTCAGAGGAGGGGAGGAAGCTGTGGTCTCATGTTCAGTCCAAAAGCTGCAGACATCCCTGCTCCATGGAACATCCTCTGCACTGCCCCAGCCCAGAGGAGCACAGACCTGGGCACTCCTACACAAGCTCATTTAGAGAGCTCATCTTTTACTAGCATCTGGTGCTCAAAGAGAAGATGCAGGTAGATACAGCCAGAGAATGAACCCTTAGTTTGACCATCCCCATCTGGCTCTGGGCTCCTCATGATCTTGCTTCCTCAGCCTGGCAAAGTTCAGGTGGACACACCAAAAGCCCAGCTCCTCCAGAGCCCTCAGGCATGGCAGCATTCCTAGCTGAAGATGCATTGTGCTGGATTTACAGTGAACAGTGCTACAAACCTCAGGAATATAACAGTTTATGTCTGTTAATGATCTATTATACAGATCAGTACATTTTAAATTAAATCACACTCTTAGAGGGAGTGTAGAAGGGGAGCATAGAAGAAACTCTGACAAATCCTAACTCTGAGACCAATAGAAGTAACTCTTGTACCAAGCAGTAACACTGACTGCATATTCCCTCACTATCATAATCTCTACTCCAAGTCAGGAGTTCAATCCTTGCAATTAGCTCAGTAGGTCAAAACTGGAAAATACCATGTTGCATTTGAAGAGCTGAATGTCCTTGAGAGTTAAAGCAATGTTAGGATGTTTAGATTTTCTGCCTATACTGGAATGACACTGGAAAGACAGGCTCTGTGCATCACTAGAGGCAAGATCCACACACCCACCTGTATGTCATTCTCAGCTTCCCACTGATGTTTACAGAAGGATATTTTGATTTATTCAAAGAGATGCCCTACAAAACACCCACCTCACCAGAAGAGACATGATGCTGTGGCAGGCACTGACTGCACATCTTTATCAGTTACCCCCAAACTGTGTGTTGTCTTAATTTTGGAAAACTTCTCTGCTCCTTGCTTCTTCATTTGAACTGTATTTAATAATAACCTCTATTTTGATTTTCTGTAGCATATACTGCCCACGACTGAAAAATCAGAGGTACATAACTCTTCCATATGAGAGGGAGATTTTGTCAGGATTCCAGTGAAATTAACTGTCCCATACACACAAAGCTACTTGGCATAACAAGGAAGTGAATAGACAACAGCTCATTCTCCTGTTTAAACTTAACCCTAGGTATTCCTTTTTAGAAGGCAAACCTTCTCCCCTCACTGGTGGGTAAGGAACAGAGGTACTTGACAACTACCCTTCTCCAATTTTTTGAGGCAGCAAAAAATCCCTTCTTAAAGGTTTGCTTAAATGTCTCCTGAGTTCCGGTGTCTGATCTTACTCTGACATGTTGGCTCCTCTCTTCTCTTCTATCTTCCTTACTGGATAAAACTCCACTTTTCATTATTGAATTTATGATGTCACAAACACACCTTACTAGGTGAACTCTCTGTTTTAAGAACCACAGAAACTTTGATCAGACCAGTCTGAGATCAATGAAAGAGGGACTCGTACCATGATCTGCTGAAATCACAAGGCTTTGTCATATTGCAGTCTTAGCTGAGCACAAAGAACAGATTTGACAAAACCATCTCTCCAAAGGCAACCTGCTTGGCATCCAAAATAATGGGAAACCTACCCTGAACTATCATACTAATGGAAATCCTTCTCTGGCATGACTATTTCAGTCAACTTCAGTACACACAGCATGATGCATATGGCAGAGAGTTCCTCTATTATAGAGGATCAACAGCCTAGTGTAAATGATATTAAGGAAAAGATTAAAATAAAAAATGTATCTACAGATGACTTGAAATAGTCAACCAATTGATTTGAGAAATCTGCAGACTCCATCATGTCTCTGAAAAGTGAATAAAAGCACCTCTTCTACTTTATGCATTACACCCCATTTGTTCTCACTACTCCAAACTGCATTGTAAGTTTTCAGGTAAATTGAGGCAGAGGCAAGATGTCAAGGCCATATCTGTGTGCAGCCACACACACTGTAAGCACCTAAAAACAGGCACTGGATTTATATAAACATACACACACCTAGAAATTAACTTTATAAACAGAGGCAAACCACACCTCAATCTTCCAGTCTGCACAGAACTCCAACTCCCACACCACTGGGAATTTCAAGATACGTTCAAACTTGAAGTCTATCCTGGGCGTGCTTTGACCTCTGAATTTTTGGGCCTAAGACAGATCTGAACTTGAACAGAAAGGTTTCAGAGATCAATCTCCAAATCACTCCTCGTATTTGAAAGAACCATTATATCAACAATAGCCAGAAAAATAATTACAGAATCAATATGAACATAAATTAATAACCTTTAGAACAAAATTATTTGATAGTTGTTATTTTATAAAGGGATTTAATAAACCAGAAATGAGGAGAGCCCAAGCCTAGCTAATAAAATCAGTGTGCAGAGACATGATACAATTCATGAGGTCTTTGTCTCCACCTACTGTATGGAGGAATAATAATTGTAACTCCCAGAAGGATACAGAGGAAATTAATTTATACCTTTCTCAATATAAAATCCCAACCTCTATTCCACACAGATCACAGGACTTCAGCCTTTACCAGTTACAACAGTTGCTGTCACAAACCTGAGAGACATCACAATGGCTGCCTTTACTGAGAACTGAGGTGCCCATAATTCCCACAAAGTGGCAACTCTTATGGTTCTATGGTTTACTCTTCCTTTACAACAAGAAGTTCTGAAATACAAGAAACTTTTTAAAATAACTTATGTAATCCTAAGAGGGGATCTGGGAACTTCCTAAACAGGAATGAAAATTAAAAGCCTTCATAACATTTATTTCAATCTTTCTTAATGACCAACAATTATATTTAAAAAAAACCCTGCAGAATTGCAGTCCAAACCTGCACAGGCCTGTGTACACTCTCAGGTGTAAAGGCAAAACGAATTAAATAAAACACTCTTAATTAAAATTGTCAATCTGTCAAAATCTGCAAAAGATTACAGAGAAGTCTAATCTATGGTTGCCCTATACTTTGCACTTCCTAATTTGACAAAATAAAATGTAGGTTATGAATTTTTTCTAAAGACAGCTCTTTCCTGCTATTCTGGCACTCATCCAACCAGTTTATTTCTTTCCTACTGTCACTAAATTTCTGTACAATCAAAAGCTAAAATAACTACGGTCTTGGGGAGACTGGTGCCAGATTCTGCTTGAACAGAAACTGGGGGAGCCCCAGGAGTCCATTAAAAACTTGATTGAAAATGTCAGGCTGATGGCAGAGAACCAGCCAGCCTGCACAGCAAGGGGCACAGATGCACCCCAGGCAATTTGGTGTTTTTATTTATACAAACCACATGATGTTTCCAAGCTTCAGAATGTGTTCAGGGAACAGATTCAAAAGTGCCAGAAAATTGAACTTTTGAACACACTGGTATTGGTGAACAAGCCCTTTCAGAAATATGCCCTGAATGGACCCAAGTATGTACTTGTAAAGCTGCATATTATGGGAAGCATTTTGTTTTCACAACAATCTATCTAGAGTGCATGTTGCAGATAGCTTTTGGCTATTTTCAAAAGGTGTTTGTAGAATTAAAATAAGCAGCTCCCATTTTAATATGAAAAAGAGGATATGGCTACTGTGGTAATTCCAAAATTTAATCCCTTTCCTCTCTGTGTACAAAATTATATGGGTTTTTCTTACTCCAACTCTTACAGAACAGATGGACCTAAGGATAGCCATGACCTAAACTAGGTATAATAAACCTTGGGAAGATTGGTACAGCAACCACCCTGAAAGAACCAAGCAGTTGGATATAAGACTGGAAGATTTTATTTACATGTCAGAGCTGCACCAGCAGTCTAGCTGGTGTTACCTCATCTCTTGGTTTTCACCTTCACTTCAGGCACTCCTAGAGCCTGCTCAAGTCAACAATTAATCAGGCCATAAGTGCTACATTAGAGACCCCCACCTTTCTCCTTCTCCTCTGGATGCAGCAGGGTGAAAGGCATCACTGCACTCTGCTCCAGCTGGATCAGCCACATCTGAGAGGGCAGCAGGGAAGGAATGAGAAATAGTGTCACCAGGAATGCCGTGCTTTAGCCAGATGTGCACACTCACAGCAGACAACTGAATGCTTTCATGTCTCCTGACAGATTGTTTTCCTGAGGGACAAAGCCTTGCAGCTCTAAAGCAAAGAGACTTAATTCAGCATGTAGTTCTCCTCCATTACTTATTTACACAGACACTAATGTACATGTTACAACCATAAGCAGAAGCTCCACATGGGATAAAAAATGTCTGATAATATGCAGAAAATGTATGGCCATAGGAAGAGAGTCAACTTTACATTATAACCATAGAGGGCATGATGAGAAACGCCTCAACACAGGCTCTTTTGTGCCCCAGAAAAGGGGAACAATCCCTGACAGAAGTAAGCAGTGTCAGAAACACTTGATCTTTGACATTTGCTGGGCAGATGTGCTGCTGGTGGGGGGCAGACTCCAGGACAACAGAGCAAAAATTCCTTGATTTTATTTCCTCTACTTCAGTCTCTATTGTTTTAACAACATTGCTAATATTATTTAATAATATAATTTACTGAGTTCTGCAAGGAAAGCTGCACAGGTATTGTCTAACAGGATCTCACCACAGGGCTTATGATCATCTCTCCACATTACAAGTAACAGATTGTATTTTCCAAAAACTCATGAATTGGCCACAATGACATGGTAGCAGCACCTGCAGCTTTAGAGGAAATGAACCTTAATGGAACAATAATGGCAGAGCTTGATGATAAAAGTCATTCCTCCTTAACCTTTCTCATTTACTGCTCAAAGGAGCATGTTACAGCAATATTCAAAAGTGAAAAACCAATCTGAAGAACAACTGGGCATCAGCCACTCATACAAACACACAGAGGACACCCAAAATAGCATTTGTTAGACTTTTATGCACACTCAGTGGGTTGCTGTGAGTCCCAGTGTCCTCCTAGCCAAAGGATGGTCACTTCTGCTCTACAGTTCAGAACCAAAGAATACAATTTTATGAGATTTAATTCAAAGATGCTGTGAAATAGAAGTATATGTTTTGGAGACAGCTATAGTTCTGGGGTTTTGATTCTTTGTGGCAACAAGTTTCACCAATTAATGCATACAAGTTAAAAGCACTTCTGAAAGTTCTATTTGATTATACTTAAAGAAGTGGGGGGAAAGGAATTCTTCTTTGAAGTGAAATGCACTGCAGTCCTGGAATCAAGAAAGCTTCGGTAACCATAGCAACACTAATTTTCAATATACATTTTCACAGAGATTTAATTTGTCAAATTGCAGACTGGCATTCAAACCATTTTCTCCAGCAGACCCATGCTTTTCAATCCATGAAGTTATTCACATTTACTAGTAGTGGCCTCTCAGGTGCTTTACAACATCGTTCTCTTCCAAATATAATTACTGAATCAGCCTTGACAAAAAAAAAAAATTGCTACTTGGTTTCTACTTCTGCTGTCATTGTCCTTGACAATTTCATTTTTTTAATAAACCAACTGAAATGTTTGCAAATGTTCAATTTTTTAGAAGACAGAGCAGTCAATGTTCTGTAGTGACTAACCCAGAAGTTGTTAAGAGTAGCTGAAATACTGTCATCCAAATCCTGTTAAATATCCAAGTTACTTTAAAAGTATGCAACTCTGTGGATAGAAAGTTAATGAATAAACCCGGCACTGAGCTATGGTAGAATGTTATATAAGAATGAGATCCACCTGCAAAAGGCTTTCTTGAATTCACTGCTGAAGATAAGACTGCTAAGCAAGAAAAACATGCTATGTACTATGAGTGAATTTGATTAAGCACTTAGGTAGTAGAATAAGTTTCCAGGCCAAAGAATAAACTGCATTCCTCTGTTGTATACTGCTGACTGTAAAAGTTTGAAAGCAAGCAACTATTTCACAAATCCAGAACTTTTTCAGGATAATTATGATAACTCTTAAACATGACAGAATCCACTGAAAACCATATCTGACAGATCTTAAAATCAGCACAGAACACATGAAGTCATAAGGAATTTGGGATATGTGCCATTATCACAGTTCTGCTCTCTCAAGACATGCCAACACTGCCGTAATTCACAGGATTTTGTCCTAGTTTTCTAGTAGAGTTCTAGTTCAGGCTACCCTGCTTTGAGAGGGACCATGGAGATGAGAGGACACCATTGCCAGTAGTGCAGGTACCACATTTTGTCATATAATATCACTGAGAGATCTCCTGTAAAAGTAGACAATGGTTTTAGTATCGATTTTGTGATAGTAAACAGGCAACAAAGAAGATGAGAGAAAATATGTAGAAAAAAATCCCAAAATAAGAATCTGTAAACAGTAGCATTAAAAAACAGTTAATAAAAGTGTTAATGAAAACAGAAATCAGTCTAATTAAATAATCCCTACAGCATCTGATGGCAAAGCAGATTGCTATACTCATTATTTTATCAAAGCAACAAGACAACAGTTAAAACTACTGAGCTGTTAAAAAACATTAGCCCTGCCATCCTAAGTGTAAAACCTGAATCCATATAAAATGGCTATTAAATCCTCAATCATACTTGTTTAAAGCAGAATCTACCTATCCAGCCACAAGTACCTATTCCTAGATTGCAGTCCCCATGAAAAGATGCAATCAGATCCCCTGGGTGGAAATTCAGACTAGCCAAAAATAAAGAAACTTCTTTGTTATTATGTTATGTTAGAACATGGAGGATATTTGATAAGACATGGGGGAAACAGCTGTTGCCTACATCATTAAAATAGCGTTGAACTGTCAAGCAGAACCTGCACAGATTAATCATGGGAAGAAGAGCTAAAAATAAATATTCCTCTCACATCAGTGTCATGTCTAAGGCAAAACAGCAAATGAAGAGAAAAAAAGGACACACAGCACTCTGAGCTAGAGAAGGGAAAGCTCTCAGCTCAATTAAGGCAAGGCTTCAATTAAAGAGGAAGCAATCAAATGAAACTTGAAGCACACTCCCACTGTACAAATGAGCACAGTTACTGCACTCTCTGTGTTCTCCCATATTTGCCTCATTGCAGCCTCCTCCCACACTCACTGCTGATACAGTCCTCGAGTTGTTACACAAGGTGGACGCTGCCATAACAGAGAACATTTTTCTTTCCTTTACCTGGCACCAGCTGCTGGGTACTTTGTACTCCAGGCAGAAAGAAAAACTAAATTTAACCCCAGGCAGAAGCAGACAATAGGTACAAAATTGCATTAAAATTTTTGAAAGAATCCTTCCAAAATGGAAAATTCGAGCAGAAAGTGAAACACAAACCACAGAGATAAGCCCTGAAACCAGAGAAATCCAATTGCCAAGGCTGGACCACTGAACTGTGGTGGAAGCTGGCATTAAAACCTTAGCAATATCCAATACCTAGGTAAGCTGAATGGGAATAACTAACCCAAACTTGACAGGATATGTAGCAAACAAGACCATTTCCCAAATACCTGGAGTCTCAATCATGGAACAGTTAAGTCCATTAGCAGGACACTGAACTTTGCCCTTTTGTTTGGAGGCAGTCAGGATCACAAAGGCTGGGTGTTACCAATTTCCCCAGTCTTCTAACACTCACCAGCCACACAGTCACATGCTGGACAAATGCTCACATCTACTCCCTTCTTGGGGGGAAGATAAAAATGACATTAAAGATACATGACAATAATGTAACCCATGACAAAGACATGGCTCATTTGAGAAGTAAAGACATCATTTAATCAGAGTTGCATGCTGTGGAGAGATGGAAGGCGCCTTGGGCAGCCTAAGAAACCCTTCCTGAGAAACCCTTCCCCTAGCTGCAACCATCAGGTGCCAGTTTTAGGCATTTACTCCCCAGCACAACAGAAACCCTGCTGCTCTTAATGGGACAGATGATGAAACTCCCCATTCTTTCATCTGAAAATTCACCTCTGTACGTAATTAGAAGCACAATCATTAAAGTTAGCGTTCCAAATTGCTGTCAGGAACCAGCCACACAAAGTATTCCTGCAGGGCTACAAGGCACTTTACAGACCACATCACAAAACATGTCCTTACACCAAACCCCAGATCTGTCTGAAGAACAGTTTGCCTGCTTCTCTCCAAAGGACCAAATTAAACCTAATCCACTTACTAACACAAGTGCAGATAATAGAACTAAATGTAGTTCTTATCTAGCAGACAGGCAGTCTCAGCCTGAGAAATATTTATCTCTCTTGATATTGTCTGACCAATCCCACTAAAAAGACCAGACGTCTGGCAAGCCGGAGTTGGAGGCCCAATCAAACAAATCAAGTCTGAATGATGCAGATAAGCTTCAACTAAACAAAACAGAAGGTAAAAGGTGTTTCAGACCTGGAAAATAATGACCTGTTTGAAGAACATGGAACTGAAGGTACTGATAAAAATAACACTGAGAACAGAAGGGGTCTGGTATTCCAGCCAATCCAGTAGAGACAATAGCCAAGGCAGTGATGATTGCTGACTCAGCATGTGGCTACTTGCACACTCCACCTTGGTGCATTCATTTCAGATTACTTGTCCTGCTTCAGTTTGTGATTTAAGGAGTTAACTGCAGTTGAAACAGAATTTGCAAACTTCCCTTACGTGCTCTTCTCTAAGGAGAATGCAGCAACTGAGATTCCTGTACCAAATTATTTTGATTTGTTGCCCACGCCTCTGGTGGAACTAACTATCAGATTCCCCTCTGGCCTTGCTATTCTAATTCTACAATACTATTGTCAGCAACACTGTGAAGACCTGCTCACCTAGAAGACCTTCCTTGCTATCTGTATCTGTAGCTGCTTAGTAGGAGGTTGTACTGTCTGCTGCGGGGTATAAATCCTGTTTCTAATCTCACAGTCACACCTGTTTACTTCCCCAGAAACATTTGGACATGTAACATGGGACAGGGAGTTACACAATTCCCAACCAACTGTAGCCAGCCAGAACTATATTACAATGTGGCATATTTACTCTGGTGTCTGGATGAAGATTACAAGTGAAATTATATTTCTTTATCTGAGGTAAAATAATTTGTGTATTTTCCAGAATGTGCTAAGCAAACGAAGGAATTCCTCCGTGAGAACAGGAATGTTTTGGAGTAGTTCCTGAGATAGACGTAGAAATACTAAATAACTTGTTTAATGTTGGAATAAGAGTCCACAGTAGCTACACTGATTAAAACTGCAAAGCACCACAATGAGAACTTGGCATCCTCTGCTACCCCAGATGTCAAAGAAAATGTGTTGCTCAATATAAGTCTTACTAAAGACCAATAGCTCAAAGAGGACTGAGCACTATTTCCCTTTAGGGAAATAAAACAATACACTGAGATCTCAGGCTCACAAATACATACAATTTATTTAACTCATTCTTAAATTTCTGCATCCTACAATGAAAAGAGTTTCCAGGTCTTAAATGTAGAAGCTGCAGGCACATCAGAAAATAGCTGATTAAAAGAATTCAGGCCAAAGAATCAAGATTTGCTGAATAATAGAAGCAAACTTTCCAAGGCTGATTTCATCTACATGTCCTGAAACTAGCTGTCATCAGTGTGGATAAAACCCCACCTGATACAACCTGCTAACAAATAAATGCAGCCATTGAACCACATTCATGAGTTTTTCTAAGTAAAGATCAATAGAGCTAAAAGTAACATAAAGAGAGCCCACTATATTAAGAGCAAAGCAATAATGAAACACAGCAAAAATGAACCACTGAACATGAGTTTTCATTGAGAGATGACACAGGCATTGCAGAGGGGAGAGAGGTTCTGCCTGGGTAATGAGCTGGCAATGTTTGTACCAGCAGAAGATCTACTCCAAATTTTTAAAGGAATTGGTTTCATCACTAGATCTAATTATTGGGATTGTGTGCTTTGCTGCTTTTTTTAGTAGGTTCCAGTTTCTCCTGCCAAGCTAGGAAGCTATGCTATGAGCAGCTGGTACTCCAGGACTAACAACTCCACTACTAATTTATTCTCTAATACTCAAGCTTCCGATGTCTCTGTTTGTAACACAGAACCACAGAGGGTAAAGTATCACAAGTTCCTTCTCCATGCCTATGAAGATTTACCCAGCTTCACAAAATTACCTTTGTTACAAAGGGATTTACACTGCTGTCCTTGGATGCAACAGATGGTCAGGATGAGCTGCTGCCATCAGCATTTTTCCTTCAGTCTGTGAAATTATTCACACAGTCCCCCCAACAGTGGAGGCGTTCTCTCAGTTTAAAAGTGAAAGCAGACCAGTTAAAAGATGGGACAAAACAACAAGTGAAGCAGCAGTGTCTTTAAAAGATACTGAAATGGGCTGGATTTTGGTTATATGGTTATATAAACCATATAAAAGTTGTTATATAAAACCAAGAAACACTGTCTCAATCTGATGTATGAATTAAGCTGCTTTACCTTATCAACAGGAAATATGAACACATTTCCTACAATTATTTCCTCTTGCCAATCACACCCTGTAGGTCTCAAAGGAAACAACAGATGCACCCAAAGCACGTTTTCATTTCTTTGCTGGCTGTTCAAAGAAAATGACAAAGAAATGAAAACTTTTGTTTTCATTTCTTAGCACCTCACTGTTTAGACAAAATCTCTTCCTCAGCAAATCTGAAGTACTTTACTGGCTGGTGTCATTATCTTTACCTACAAAGTGAGGTAATGAGAGGAAAAGCAAGGGCAGCTTCAAAGTTGTAGCCTGTTCTCATGAGGCACCGTATTATGCCACACTCCTAAGCCACCCCCACACCATAAACCCAGCAAAACTATTAACCTGTAGCAGGGACTCAGTTATTTGAATGGTATCTTACACCATGGGTATAGAAAGGGGAAATCTTGTTAAAGATGTATGAGCATTTAACTGAGCAATCTTTGATACTGCCAACTTTTCCAACTGATGTACTGCCAATGTGTTTCTTGTGTTCATCCAAGATTTATGATCTTAGTCCTGTGACAGGCACTCTGTTCCCTCATCTGTTACCTTATGGTTTTTTTTTAATTGCAAGTATTCTTGCCTAGAATGACATGCTTGTGTCAACACAAAACAGGCTTGGTGCAAGACTCACAGTGGAATTTGAAACACTCTGTAGTGTAGAAACACTGGAATCCATGAGCTTGGTTTCAAATCCTCCCAGGCAGATGCTTTCTGAGAAGCCTGCATCTGGTTTTCTAATCCCCCTGAAGTTTGAGAGTGTTCAGATCAAGCTTTACGTCAAGCCCCTGCCCTAACAAGCAGGGCTAAGTTGAACAAAGTTGTATTTGCCAACATATCCCTGGAGAGAACAGTGCACCTCTGCTGCAAAGTCCTGGTTCTCCAGAGGGGGTGGTGTCAGTTTCAACTTAAAACGGAATCTGAAACCAAATCTTTACAGTTTACAGTCATTTAAAATACAAACAGCCTAGCAAGGCAGCCATTCAATACAATTTCTCCTCAAATCATAAGACCTTTGAGAAAGACAAGATTGATTGCAATTAAAATAGAAGGTGGAACAGAGGATAAAAAACTCTGTGATTTATGAAGTGCATGGAAAATGGCTTGAAGATTCAGGAATGACAGATTTTTGGAACTGTACAGGAAGAAAAATCATCGCCATCAGTGTTATAAAGAGTTTTTGGTTATCCTTATAAAACAATTCTACAAAAGATGGGTTTGCTTCCACAGAATTCTATTTGTTTCATCTTTATTGAATATGGTGGGATATCTCCCACAAGCATAGTTAAAAAAAAAAAATATTAAGCCTAAAGTCAAGTGATGTTCTTCACTCAGCCATGGGAGAAATTTTTCAGTCCAGTAAGTATAACTTCAGAGTGAAATAAAAAAAAAATTAGAAACTAATCAGGGCCATGAATCAGCCTCACTGGGGAACAACAGGGCAATGCAGAACTCTGATCTAATTGCTATCAGCGCTAGAAATCCAGCCCAGGGAGCTCACGCTGCTGAGTGCATGCCGAGCAGGGCAGACAATTTTCTGCTGCCCTCTGCAGGGAAGCCTTGGGCCTTGTCATCCACAGCCAGGCCTGCACAGGATAAACAGGCTCACAAAAGAACCAGGGAGTTTTCAGAGGAATTTTTACAATTTACTGGTGTATTGTTACTTCAACAGTAATCTGCACTCAATTTATCATTATGAATACTGCACTTATAATTGCAAATCAACTCTTTCACTTGAGATGATGAGCCAGTTATTGGCATAACTGAGGAAGTTTTGATGGAAATATTAATCCCTAGATGACTCCATCATATGGGAATAAAAGACCAGGCCCTCATTTTCACAACCTCTACACTATGTTTTCACTCTGCTTTGACTGCTAGGTACCAAAATATAACCAGGAATTGAAAGGTACCCAAAGAAAAGCTCTTGTCTCACAAGCTCTTGTTCTCCTGTACTCTCTAAGAAAATATTAAGGAAATATCACTGTGTCATTCACTTCTAAACTAGTGCATTAATTATTTTGGTCTCATACACTGAAATGTTAAAAAACAAAAAAGAAAAAGGAAACAAAAAACCACACCATTGTACAGTGCTTCAGTTCAGTCAGTGTCTAAACACAAAGCCATGAAAATGTTTTTGATATAAAAGTGTTTAATGAAACTTGAGCATGTCGAAAGTTATTGTTACTCAGGTGACCAGCCACCCAATCCACTTATATACTTCATTTGAAAACACTTCCTTTAACTCCAGAGCAAAGGTGAGAAGAATATCGTTCTAGTTCCACCTCTTCTCTTAGGGACTCTGTGGAGGTATTTTGTGCTCCCATCTCCTCATTTGCCACAACACAAACAGCAGAACAGCATCAGGAACCTTAATTCAATACTGTCTGCAGGACACTGAGATGATATGCTGAAACATATATATATATATATATATATATATATATATATATATATATATATATATACATATATATATATATACACATATATATAAAAGCAAAGGTATTTTCTTTGTCATTGCACATCTGATGTTGCATGAGAATGTAGTAAAGACAATTGTGGGACTCTAGGGTAATATGCCCATACACAAGAAGGTCTGATGTGGAGAAATCTTTGTTGGGAGGCAGCCTTAAGCACCCAGCATTCCTACTGGATGGAGTATGCCCCCCCCTGTATATTAATACATGCATTTGCAAAATGTATATCATGGATTTGTAATTCCTTTATGCTGAAATACATAAAAATAAACACAAAACAACTTGTTCTGTATTCGCCACAGCTGATTTTGTTAAACAGCAGCATAAGAATCACAAACGGACTTTAGAACCATATGGAAATACAACAGACAAGCTTGAAGGAGGGAGAGCTTTTAAAGCCATTCAAACCAATCTGACAGCATCAAATGCAAAGAAAACAAAACTATAAGTTGCACAAAAACACAGGGATCAGCATGTCAAAACTGACAGAAGCCTGGCAAACAAGTTTAGAAATTAAATACTTCTCCTCAAGCAATTAATTAGCAACATAGATCTGTATCATACAAACAAGACCTCCAGAAATGCACTGACTCCTTACACCCAGCACCTGCACTCTTGTCTCCAGGGCAAGGGTGGGCAGTTTATGAACAGCTCAGAAACAGCCTAAGCAAAACTCCAGAGATGGTGTTACATTTCTGGCCTCAGGCCCAGCTCCGCAAAAAAGCCAAGGGACTTGGCACAGCTCAGTCGCTGAAGAACATAACCCAACACAGAAGCCAAACTTACTTCTGACCAGACTCAACCTCATTCATCAGCATCATCAAACTGGCCCTTCTCAACTGTTCTAACTCGTGGTGGAAAAACGAGGCAAGGTGTGTGGTGACAGCTTGGGTTGTAAAACCAATCCTCCTTCCATACATATGAGCCGAAAAGATTATTTTCCTCAAAGCTTCCACCGGCGAGATCATCAGCATCTAAAGATAAAATAAAAGGTTTAAACCATGGAAGATACTCAGGAAAGTAGTGTAATAGTGCAGGAGGTTATTATGGAGATCTATGGCATGTTCCAGTTCACTATTTCAATTTGATCTGCCAGCACTCATTAATTAGACCTTAAAAAAGGCAAACAGAAAACTGAATTTTACAATGTCTTCATTTTAAGGAAGGTTCATGCCACACAGACAGAACAGTTTTCCAGAAAGCTCACTGATGTACCTGGGACTTAAAATGTTGGGCACCAGCTCTTACAAGACACACAGTTTTTTCATATCTTCCCCGGGAATAAAAGGCTCATGAAACTATTACTTTTATTTGCCTTCCCCCTTGCTACTGCTTTCGTAACACCATCCCAATGAGGAGTCCTCCAAACCCTCTATGAACTGGGTCACTGGACAGAATGGGAGAGTGGGGTCCTGGAAAAGCTGGAACAATATTTCCACTAGGCTAGAATTGAGCCTAATGGGCCTGTATTTAACCCATCTAGCACAAAATAGAGTAAAGTATTTTAACAGAAGCATAAAGATTTCTAGCCAGCAGACACTAAGCAAAGAAAAAGCCCAGAGCATGGAGAAGCAGAGGATCCAACACAACATCCCACGTGTCAGTCTTCCAGTAGCACTGCCAAACAAGCCATCACAGCAAGAGCCTAAGACACTTAAAAAGCCTTGAAATGACCAATCAGGCACATTTCTGTATTTGTAGCAGTTAACAACTCAGACACTTGTACTCTCAGTATCCTTCAGAAGGAAGTGAATCCAATAATCACAGCTGCCTTAGTTTGTGAGGATTTAAAGAGCTACAGGTGGGATAAGCAAGTTAAATAAAGGGGGAAAGAGGAACAGTTCCAGTACAAAATTCAAAACATTCCATAAATTTGAGCAGATAAAAGATGAAAATGAAAGCTCAGAAGAGAGGGAAAACCTCCAAAAAGAGAACAGTCTTTTTCTCAGATTACCCACTGTGAAAAACCAATATTGTCTTTCCATTTTAAAATCAGAAAGTTTTTTCAGCATTTCTGTAAAACCATTCTCACTTTCTTCCATTACCAAACAATGGAATTGAAATGCAAAAGTTTATTTTAATTATGAGAGTAAAATGAACATATTTCCTAAGCAAAGAAAATTATATTAATTACAAAAAGATACACATTAATGAGATGGAAATGGAAATGGTACTATTCTACATCAACAAAGACACAGCAGGTTATCAGTCACTGCTGGCTAAACTCCATCCACCCATTCTGTGCTAAGAACCAGCCTGGACAATGGAAGGTTGAGACTCTTTAACATGTGAGTCGCCATAAAAACAAGTTACAAACTGAAGGAATAATTCAACTCTAAAGGTGTGAGTGGCACTCCTCCTATTTGTTGCCACTTTTGTCCATGGCACTGATCATGTGCACAACCACTTAGGAGGATCAAATGTCAACAAAACCAAAAAACCCACTCAAAAAAAAAACTACAGTAAACACAACAAACCATACTCAGAGACTGAGCACTGTTCCAAACAACTCCATGCTCTAGAGAGACATTATAATGAACATTCTTGAATTTTCCTGAAGAATTTTTTCACAAAAAAAAGTTAGTTCCTGCATGCCATGTACCTTTTTCTTCTGCTTCAGAGTAACAAAGATACACCACTGAAAACATGCTTCACCAGAGAAACTCAACACAAACATGGGATTCACCTCCTTACCATGCCACTCCCTAAGAATTCAGCTGCTCAAGCAAGAGTTTCATGTGAACTCCACACCACCACCTTTAAATCCTGTATTGGACAACAAAATTGTGCATGACATATCCAGGGGGTCAACATAACAAGAAATTGCTTCCCAAAATAGAACATGGAGTTACTTAAACACATTCTCCTGCAAAGCACCTACCTCCAAATATCCAAAACTCAAATGAAGCACAAGTGTACTCACCATAAGGACCAGATGCAGACTCCTCCAATTCTTTATCCCAGTCCTCCACCTCATGCTCAGATGCATCTTGCTGCCCTGAAGACTTAGGTACATTGGAAGCTTCACTATCCCACACATCCAGGTCAGCATATATATTGTACCAGCCCTCATCAGTAGAGCCACTGGCATCACCTTCATTGGGGGAGGTAGAAGCAAATTCACTTTCTCCAGACTTGCCATCAGGAACATTTGGAATATTCTGCAGCAAACATTCTAAAACCAGTAGAAAGCACCAACAGGTACACTCAGAAATTAAACAAGAACAATTAAGTGTTCAGCACACAGTAATTCAGGGAAATTACACAGAAATTTCACAGAAATGCATTTTGTGACTACTAATCTTAAGTAATACATGCAGTTTCTTATTTATGTGAAATCACTAAAGGACTGCTACACATTTCAGATGCTTGGGAAGAGTGGACATAGCCTTGCACCACAGCACCAGCGCAAATCAGGATTTTCTTGTTGGAAAATAACTCTGTAAACTAGGACAAAGGACACAGCAGTCTTGTTTCACCACATTCACCTGCAGGTATGAAAAAAAAAAGTTTGTTTTTCTTTTTAAGTCATATTGATTAATTACTCATGCACATAGGCATACACAAATATCAACATGGAAAGAAATTAGTGCAGTAAGTAAAGAGGCATTTACCATGCAACACCAAAAGGCTTTGAGCAGATTTCTCAAGTAGTGCACAAGTTCAATATTTATTACCTACTTTGTTTCGTCCTACCTTGTCTGGGCTTCCAGATCATCGTTTCTGTCTTATTAGGAAGCTGTTTCCCCTCAGATTTTGCAGCCTCAGAGGCAGCAGCCATCACCTAAGAGACATTTTTAAAGAATGCAGTAGCAGCTCTGGTTGCTCATGAAACTACTACTCCATGTGCTCCCGAGCGTCTCCATTTGTTCCCGTGATGAATCAGAGGTTTAACAATACACAGGCTTTCACTTCAGAAGACAAATCTAGAGCTATAGCTAATTCTGCTGCTGCCATCGGTCACCCCTAGCACTAACACCAACACCAACCCAGAACAGCCCAGCTCCTCACAACACCGACCCATTCGCCCCCCTTTGGGAACGATTGGCCGCCGGTGGCCAAATGCAGGGCGCGGAGTCCGGGCGAGCCCTCACGGCGGCCCCGCCGTCTCCGCTGCCCGCCTCGCGCTCCCCGGGACCCCCGAACCTTCGGAGAACAGTGTGGAAGCACCAGAGGGAATTAAGACACAAGGAACTGAAAAAGTGTTAACACCGAACCAACCGCTCGGTGGGAGACCACGCGCCGAGCGGGGCCCTTCAACAGTCCTCAGGGGCCGGACCAAGATGGGTGGAGAACAGGAGGAAACCCTCAGCTGCTCTGAGGGGCGCACAGCGAATGGCACAGCGAGTTCTCCTCACACTTCCACAGGAACGAGGAAGAGCCGGCGGTGGGCGCGGGAAGCCGGAGCCCACAGGGGCCGCCGGTGGCCAAGGGCGCGGACTCCGGGCGAGCCCTCAAGGCAAGCTCCGCTGCCCGCCCCGCGCTCCCCAGGATCCCCGAACCTTCGGAGCCGAGCCTGCGGCCCGGCCTGAGGGAACCATCGACCGCCCGGCCCCGCCTCCCTTCGCCGCCCCTGGGCAGCGTCAGCCGGGCGGGCCCGCGGTTGAGGGACCGGGTGCGGCAGCGGGATGAGGCTGGCACGGACCTTGCAGACTGCTCCCGCTCCGGCTTCGGTGCCTGCAACGCCGCCACCGCCCAGAGCGCCCTGGCTGTGGAGCCCACCGTGCACAGCTTCGGAATCACAGACGCAATTCGGCTGGAGAGAGCTCTGAGATCATGAGTGCAGCCATGACCCAACACCACCACATAATCGAGACATATACAGGCATAGGAGCTCTGAGAAAGCACCTTTTCACTCAAGAAGTTGTAAATAAAGTATCAATACCTCTCATGGTTGGGTGGAGTTTTCCCCTTGCTGAAAGATAACAATTTCCTTCCGGCCTCGTGGTAGCAAGCATGCTCAGAACATGAAGAGACAGGAAACACTTTGGCTGAACAGCTGTGGCAGGTGTCAAGCACTTGCACTTGCAGGGAATGTGTTTCCCTGGGGAGAACGGCAAAATTCTGAGAGGAACCAGAACATTGATGGAAAAGGGCCCACTTTCTGAAATGATGGAGTTACCAGCTTTGTTGGACTTTAAAAACTCCAAACTTTGCACTTAAAAACTTTTAGTCGAGCAACTGATGACGCAAGAAGTGGTTTAGGAGAGGGAGTAACAGCATAAGGGACAGGGAGGGTATAAGAGAGTATCAATAAGGAAATCTCAATGTCAGACGATGAGATGGCAGAGAACTAGTGGGGATATAGGAGATGGCCTGGCTAAAAGCTTGGGAAACACAAAAGCAGGATGTACTTCAGATCTGGTCACAGAAGGAGGAATCTTACCAGACTGCTGCTCCAAACTTTATTCCCAGCTAGTTAAGTTACTGGAATTCATTGCTTGAGAGGAGCTCCAATTTCTATTTGAGTGCAAAATCAAGAAATATTTCCCTGTATTGTCACCTTTCAGTCAGAGGGAAATTGCACAAAGGAACACTTGCTTCCTGTTCTTGTACTTTCCCTACATTTCTCTGTTGGTCCAAGGATAGCATTTATGTTGATTTCTCAGGTTTGTGGTTCTGTAAACAGCCAAGGACAGCACACTTTCAAAAAACATTACATGTTTTTTAGCCATGGTGGACAGAAAGTTGAAGTGTAGATCAGAGCTTTGCACTCTTACCTCAAGGACATTGCTAACAGATCTCTACAGCTCCCCTCTACCCTTCATCACTCCCAGGATGCAAACACCAATACAAGGTATCTGCAGAGGCTGTTTCTCTTTTTGTTTTTTCTCAGATTATTTCAAGGCTAGGAAGCAATAAATGCTGCAATTTTACTGATTTCTCATTACCTAATGACAAGTGTTTCACTTTCCACGATCCAACTTCATAAGATAAAAAGATGACCCACAGGTGTAGCTTCCACTGGGTTTGGTTTGGGTTTTTTGCATTTAGGTGCTGTAATATTAGCTTTCCAGCGTGTAAAAACTGATGCACTAGAACTATCTGAATGTTTAGGCAGATCAAGAGTTTGGTCTCAGAAGTCTTGATGAAAACACCCTCAGAGGCTTGCTTCCTCTGACTGTGCATTGAACCTGCCCCTGGCAGAATCAACACTAGAAATGACTACAACAGAGATTATTCTTTTTTGTCATATAAAATGTAAAGGTAAACTTTAATAAAGTTCAGGAACATATTTACCTTTGTACAAAGAAGTTTAAAAATGCACAGTCAACTATTTTTCATAAATGTCCAGTTTGCAATAAAGTGTATTTAGAAACAAAATCTTCCACCAGGTCTCCCTGCAACATCTTCATAGCTCGCCAGTGAATGCTCCCACAATTTTCTGGTTTGCCTTGGGGATGACTTAGCTCCTCCTTGATATAATCCAGCCAGAGGTCTTTAAAAGAAAAATGAAAGTTCTGGTTAGATTTTGACTAGATATTACTTAACAAACATAGCAAGCCTAACTAGAAACTCTTTTTCTAAATGTCTTTAATATTGCAGTAGGTTTTACTTTGTGAAACTAAAATCTCCTTTGCACCTTGAGGAGCAAAAACCCTGGGTTTTATTCCTAGCTGAAACATTAATGTCTGCAGAAATAACACAACAATAATTGAGCTACATTCTTCAAATGAATATTGAAGAAATCTTGATTATAAATATATAGCTCCACACTGTTCATAAATACAAATTAAAAGTGATACACATCTCTTATGCCAGCCAGTGATTTGCTCCTAATTGTGCTGAAGCCATCCCAGTGCCAATGACCCTGGGCTGACAGTGGAGGGTCCCTGCAGTGTCCTACTCTTAATGGCACAGAAGAAATAAGCTCCACTCTGCATGACAGCAAGCACAAGGGCAGAACAAACAGATACCTTTTAAAATGGATGGAAATAAAAGAGGCAGCAGTGAATGAATGAATGAATAAATAATAAAAACCAGAATCCTCCTTACCAGTATTTGTTGAACCAAACTCCCTCAAGGCACGTTCATAGTATTCTCTCAGATGAAGCATTTTGCAGGATTCCTAAAAAAGGAAGGTATTAAAAGGCCACTTATTTTGTACAGAAGTGAATCTGCAGCATGATTAGATTCTGACAAAGGAAGATAGTCATGGCAATTACACGCACACACTGCTGAAGATTAGTTACCATGGAACTTGGGTTTGTATCACATCCAGTGAATCAACTGCAGAGGACAAACACGAATTGATCACAGACTAACACCACTATTCTGCTTCCTATTTAAATCCCAAGTTAGAACTGTATTTTACAATTACAAAGCATTAATTGGATAGTCATCAACTTACTTGGTCCTTTTCTATTTGGATCATCTTCCTGAAGAAGTCAAGTGAAAATGGACGATTTTCACACAGGCTGAAATAAAATAAGTGACTTTAGACTTAAGGACTTTTAACATATACCCTAGAATAATAAGGTTTGAAGGTTTTTGGGTTTTTTTACCTGGTAAAGAGTCTTTTAACTTTCTTATAACCACTATTTCTGTAAGTCCAGTCAAGATACATTTCCTTCATAGTCACAGATTCAGCAGGCGTTGTGGCATGTAAGGATCTCTGCAATTTAAAAGGAAAAAAGCCAACAAAATAAACAAAAAATAAACCTATCACATAGCTTACAATTAAATGGCTCAATTAGTGCTTCTCCCTAGTTAGGCATCTGACACAAAGATCTCCCAAGTCTAAAACACATTTCTCCTCCAGTATTCTATATAGCTGGAACTGACATTTCCTTAAACCCCTTCATGCAGAGGGTTTCACAATACTCTACACAAACAGCTAAATTCAGGCTCCCACCTGAAAGACATATTTTATGTGGTAAATGGGAGGGGAAAAAACCACTACCCAACGTGCCAGGCAAAGAGAAAATGTTTTGCCCTACACTACTGAGGAAATCCATAGTGAGATTGAAGTCCTCATTCTGATCTTGACCCTTCTGTAACAAGACTGATGTTTTGACACAAATTAAAAAATTCTCTTTTCCATGCTCAGATAAGTATCTGAAAACAGAGCAAATATTCTAGACCACAAACTAGGAGTCCATCATTGGTTGTGCTTACAAATATCCATATGCCTTAGAACACAGAATGACATTTGTGCCTATAAATCTATGCCCAACTGGTTTTTTTAATGCACATAGTTTGGCTTGAAATTCTTTGATATCTAAACATCCATGAAGAAACTTCAGTATAAAACATTTGTTGCATGTTCCATCCACGCACATTGTTCCATTTTATTGACACAGACATAAAAGTAGACTTTGATTAGCCAAGTACCTGGTAGAGAGCTTCTGTGTCCTCCTTGCTGTTTGTGCCCTCACTCCATTCCACCCAGAGTGTCCACAATGGCAAAGTGCCCTACAAGGTCAGCAAACAATAAATGGCTGAAATACAGTGACTCTGATTTACAGCAACAGACAGCAACACAGCCATCAGGTTCTGTATTACCTGCCATAAAAAATACCTTTTGGACACAAAAGTTCTTGGAAAGACAACTTTGAACTGCACACTGAAATCACTTCTCATTTCCCTCCTCACTTACAGGATAAATCATCCTTAGCTGGACAGCTGTGTTGCCAGGGATGAGAATCAAGTTCTGCACCACTGAGCACTGCAGTACACAGAGGTGACTTCCAAGAACAAAAAGGAAAGAAAACTTGTTTCCTCACTCACTGTGCTCAGGGTTTGAAATGGAACAGAGCAGGAGAGCACACAGCTAATTCAAGGCTTGAAATACCACACAGGTGTATCAGACAGTGAAGAAAGGGAAACACATTTTTCCATTGAGACACAAACACCAGTTCACTGCTAAGAGACTATGTAAAATTGCAACTGCAAGCCATTCAGATTTTAAACATGTGAATTTGAAGTGAATTGACAATTGACAATTCATACTTGGGAATGCAATTTGCATGTGAAACATCAAGTTCTTATTTCTGACCTTAAAACTGGTTAGGGACTTTAAATGCCTTGTAAACAGAACAAAAACAATAAACAAAAAAACCAAACCCACAACAACAAAGCAAAAAAAAAAGGAAAAAAAAACCCCAAACAAAACCAAAGCAAAACAAAACAAAACAAAACAAAAAAAAACACACAAAGGCAACCAATCATCAGAGGTTTCTGGCCCAAGACTAATGCATGCAAGTCCAGTAAACCAGCACAGACCTTAGATTTCACATGTTTAATGGCTTCTTCAAAACACTGGGTCACATCATCCCTCTTCAGCTGGATCAGCACCTGCAGCCTCATGTGCCATGTTTCCACGGACTGGCTGAAGTGCCTGGTTGCAGCTTCTGCCACCTCCACAGCCTTCTCAGAGAGGCTGGAGTCCAGTAAGAGCTGAAGCTAAAACCCAGCAGATACACTTTGTTAAAAAGCAGGGCTTTGAACCAATATAGTTCATCTTTGTGTCTATTCAAAATGGCAAAGGCAGGCACACAAATAATGCAGGAAAGCCTCAGCATCTGTTTGTTCTATGTCAGTTCTTACCCACTGCTTGTAGAGAGCTTCTGACAGCAAACTGGATTCATGGGCTTTGCTGAACACACTCAGTGTCCTCTCCAGCCTCTAGAACCAACAAAGAATAAAAAGAAAACAAGCATTATTCCTAAATATACCAGATTCCAGCATTCCAAGAAGCCCACTGGATTGTGTATCATGTCAGTGAAAATCTAATTAGACATTATGTGTCTAATGCTCTAGGTACCTGCAAACATTCCAAGACAAAGTGGAAATCTGAACATTTACTTCTCTTCCTTAAGGAGCAAAGAACAACACTGCATTGCTCTTTTAGTGTAATACTAGGGAACCAAGTTGCACAGGACAATTACTTAATTAATTCACTGAGTCATACCTAAGCAGAGAAGCATAACGAAATCACCCATGTGCCAGCACCAAACTTTGCTCAGACTTATTTGCAAGAGTCATTTTAATTCATCCTCTTCTTTGAACAAGCAGAGGTTCGAAGGACCTGTCAGTGAATTTTTAGGATCCCCTTCAACCCAAACCATTCCACGATTCCATGATTAACAAGCCTGCAGTCTTAGCTTTTATCCAGAGGTCACTGTACTTTACTGACAAGGCTGGTTAATCAGGTCCAGGTTAATCATGTCCAGGCAGGCCACCTCTAAGCCTGGCAGTAAAAGTGATTCCCCCAGATGGAGACTAAGTTATTTTTAATGATGGCCACAGGTAAGTATTTTTGATAAAATGTCAAAATTTGCTTCTTGACAAAGTTTGCTTCTTGTCTGAGTTATTACAAAAGTCAATAAAAATAGGAATGATTTGTTAGAATTAATTCCTAATAAATTTTACCTTTTGCTTTAATTCTTCACTGTTGGTTTTTCTGTTGTACCTCTCTAAGCAAAAAGTGATGTAGCATTTCCACATGTCCTCTGAAGAAGCAAAGGCATAATATCACACTTCACAGAATTACAAAAATAATAACAAATATTTGTCTTAAAGAAATATAAAAATACAAAATGTGATACAAAGTGTTAAAGCCAACTTTATTTTAAAATGTTGTATTTTAAAATAAAGAGAGGCCCTAGATTTATAACATTATACTAAAATTACTCCCCAGTCCAAGCTGCAGGCAGTAACTCTTAGTAAAGATCATCAAGCTCTTAGTTGAGCTCAGACTTTTAAAGATCCCTTCCAACCCAAACTATTCTATGACTTTAAAGGCTGTACAGCAACAAGCTTAAGACCACTCCACAAATAGTCCCTTCTTCACTAGAACAATACCAGCGGCTGAAGCTGCATATCCACTCCCCTGGCAACTCAAAACCAATTCTTACTCACAGCTAACCAGCAGCAGACACATTTTCAGTTAAGCAGCTCCTCCAAGAGCATAAATACACTGGAAAATAACCCAAATAATACATAAAATAGATCCCACGAGGTAGCATCTAAGAACTGCTTGCCTTCTCTTAGGTATGCTAGGGCCTGCCATCACCTTCAAGGCTTTTATAGGCTGCTTAAGCACCAGAAGCAAATGTTAAAATGCAGGCAGAACATTTCACCTGTTGGAACTGCTCCCACAGCTTCCTCAAAGACTGCACAGCACCGTTCCTCTCTCTGGGCCATTTCTGAGACTTTCTTCTGCTTTGTGGAGTGCTCTGTGGGCTGCAGGGAGCCCAGCTCCAGCTCCTGGCGAGCCATGTAGTCCCATGTCAGGGGATCATCAGCATACCTGGCCTGCAAACTGAACACAACACAACATGCTGGCAACAGCCCACAGCCACCATTCCTTAAAAGAGGGTTGTTATATTGCTACAGAAATGTAGTTAATTGGTAAGTAACCAAATGCCAGAAAAAAAATATTTTTCCTTTCCACAAAAGAAAGACAAAATATTAGCTTTTAAAAATATTATTTAATATGGATATTCTTCAGAAATAACATGAAATAGACAGGGAGCTGTCAAGAAAAATCTTTCTTTTGAGAGGAACCCTGGAGAAACAGAAGATGCAAAAGCCCCACCAAAGTACAGTAGGAAAATGCACAGTTCCCACAATGAATTTACAGAAACTGAGTGCACTAATTATTCAGTGACAACTGTATTTTACCGAAATTTTCCTAGCAGCTTTTTAAAGCCCTTTCTGAAATTAGATACAAGTATCCTCTTCTAAAGATCATGCTTTTGCTTTTCTTAAAGGACTTCACATAAGCCTTAACACTATTTGCCTAGAGGAACAGCCTTTAGATCTGAAAGTTCAGTCAATGCACTATAAGTTAGAGTTATAACTTATGAGAATGTGTTTCTTAAAAACCAAATCAAAATAAAATAAAAATACAACACAAAGCCACAACTCACCTTTCAAGGATTTCTTTTTGCAAATCTTGGGTAAAATCAAAGAGCTTTGCAATAGAGAGCACAGCCAGCTGGAACTCAACACCTACATTTCAAGAGAAGATAAAACTATCAAGTGAAGTATTTGCTGAAGAATTCCTCAAGATATTACATCAACTGCACTTTGCATTTCTGTAGCTTGGTTCCACATGCAAATTTAATCAACATCTCCTCTACTCACTCACTTGACTTTTCCATGAAAATACAAAATGGTCCACACTCAGGACAGATCTCTCCAAAGCTGCACAAAATAGACGTCCATGAACTGTGTCCATCTTTTATCTCCACAACTTACCTTTGAAAATGCCAAGTGACATGACTGGACATAATCAGATCATTGTGAACTCCCACCAGACATTACTCACTATTTTTAGGTGCTTACCAATCATTTGTATGCCTATTTTTTCCAGTATTTCTACAAAAAATAAAATTAAACCAACTCTTTCTGAAATTTCCTCTAATGTCCTTTTTCCCCACTACATTTCAATTTCAACATTAATTTCAATGTCCTTTTTCCCCACAAATGTTTGTTATCGTATTTTGCCCAGTCTTCCAAAATATCCCCATCTATCATGAGCAAAGATATCTGCTACTAGTTTGCAATTATTTTACCCAATTCTCTCAATAAAATGGCTTGTTTTTACCAAGCCTGCTTATTTTAAAATTTAGCCTGGTTTATTATTAGTCTAAATTCTTACTTTTTTGCCACTCGTGGTAGCTGGTTAGTTGTGATCTAATGTTCAGCAAAGTAAAAAAGATGTGTAACTCTGAACTGCCCTCCAGTTTTCTTTTTTTAAACAATCAAGTTTGAGGCTGTAACCCAGCACTAGGCCTCTTCAGCCTGAAAGCTGCTGTGATGGAAGAGATGTCAGCCTGCAGGAAAGACATGCAATTAGAACTACCATTCATCTATACTCTGGCACTTAATAGGTTCTAATGAAAAAACGGTGTATTTGAAAAAAGGATCTCAGTGAAGCCAAGTCTATCAGAATTGCCTACTGCAGAACTGAATTAAAGGTTACAATTTTCTTAATTAATAAGTACAAGAAATGTTCATTCACCTTTAATTTTCTGAGAAGCATCCCTGTAGACTATGCGAGCCATCTCCCCATTAAGAATTTCTACAGAGTAATTGAATTCCCCCTGAAATATCAAGCATATAATTGAAGAAATTATTGTCCTTCTCAGCTAATATTTTTCCAAACAGGGAAAGAAAAATCAGAAGTTATTAATGTTTTTCTTCATGCAACTCTATTTTTATGTAATTTGTACAAGTCAGCTATAAAGAAATGAGGCAGGAAGTTTGACTTTTACTTTCCAGAAATTACTGTTAATTTTCAGACTAGGGAATGTAATAAAAGATTCTACAAATGCAAAGAAAAAATAAATGTATGAAGTACTAGAGCTGAGCATCAGCAAATACTTGAAAAGCTACACACAGGTGCAGGACATGAACAAAAACTCTAAGCCATTGTCAAATAAACCATTAATCCACACCTGTGAATTTCAACATGTAATACACAAGCAGACATTATCTCTTCAGTAAGTTTAGCTGACCTACCAGGTCCATCTTTGCTTGTTCAAATTCCTTCTTCTCCTTCCTCTGTTTTTCAGCATGCATAAGCTCCATTCTGAAATACTTCAAGAGTGACAACAAAATGAAATTACTCTGGGGATAAATCATAAAAATCTAAGTCCACAAACAGGGTAAAACAAGCTCTGAGGAGATACAAATCAGGACTTTGACAGATCCCACACATGTCCCAGAGCCTTGGTTTTTGAAGTTTGTGCACCTACCACTATCTGCCCTGTGTATTTGCCCAGAAATTTTCAACAGGGAGCAATGATAATTTTCAAGTCCTTCTTTAAATCTTAACTTGCCTCCAAAGAAAACCAAGTTCCTCAACAAAGATTGGGGATGCCAGACTGAGCCTGACAACTACGTCTTAGCAGAGCTTAACAGTACCTTAGAAAGGAATTTGGGGGTTGTTTTTTATAATATTTTTGACTTTTCCCTGCTGATGGAAAAACAAGTTTCTCCAGTTGTCCCAGACAGATCTGGGAAACAAGCTGGATTGATTTGCTCTGACTGAACAAGTAAGTGGTCACAGAAGAAAAACAGGAACTCACTTCTTGATAAAGTTTGGGGCACTCAGGATGGAAGCGCAAAGCACGAAGGAACAAGTGCCTGGCACTTTCTGATGACAGTCGTGTCTCCATTTCCCACTTTGCTGCCATAATCCACAGTGCTGCAACAGGTGACACAAATAAATTTATTTAACCTCTCAACATGAGCTCAGCCCCAGAATAAGACTGATTATCTCCCACGTAAAACTGTAGAGCAGACAGGCAAATCCAGGAAGTTTAATCTGGTTTAGCTACAGATCTAATGATGCCTTCAAAAGCCAAAAGGCTGTCATGAGCAATTGACATCTCTTGCTTCTACATCTACTGAGTCCCCAGTCCACCTGGGAGTTGGTCATTTTGACCTACTTCACATCCCTTTATGACTGCTCAGTACAACTCCTGTCAGAGCCCTTGTCTAAAGCAGCAGCAAGGCAAAGAGCAGAGGGTAGGAACTTTAGCCCAACAGCTTGAACTGAGATCTACAAGAACCTAAACCAACACCAGACAATCTATGCTGAAGCATTAATGCAACACTCACCATAGTGTTATTTACCTGGTTTATTGGAATGAATGGCCAGCATTGTAGAAAACACCTTACTGAGTTGATGTTTTGCGTTCTGTAAAAGAAGCAGATTTGTTTCAATCCCTCTGGCACTGAACTGAACCTCCAGCACCAGAGTTTCAGTAGGAAAGGCCACAAACTGTAGTACAATTGCTCAGAAAAAGATGCTTCTCTGCTACTTTATCTACAGCAGAAACCTTCTCATTTTCACTCACTACTGACCATCATTTAAATGTCACCACATTAGAGTAGCATGTTTAATTTAAATTTTCTGAACCACACAACCAACACAAATGTTGCCAAGCCCCAAACCCATGATTTCACTACCCTGTTCTGAGACAGAGATTGTATTTTCCTTTGGCCACCTTTACCACCATGTAAAGTCACCTTCTTCAGTACAGAAATGGCAACACTTGAACACTGGTAATAATGTGAAGCCTTGCACAGGTAAGTTTATCAAGTACAAAACTGACAGAATTATGCTTTTCAGCACAGTGGCTACAGTAAATATTTGGAGCAAAATCACAGTTCACAGACAAGTGAATCACTCACTCCAGAGAAGGTATAACCAATATTATGGTTCTCACAAACCAACTGGTGTTCCAGATTTAATGCAGTCAGCCTCACCTTTGTGCCTGCAAGCATCAAATTTCATACTAATTCACTCTCAAACTTTGCTCTTGCATACATCAGTGAAAATCCCAAGCAGCTCCAACAACACTATAAAAATTATTTCAGTATTACACCATGTAGTAGTAAAGTTTGTACCCCTATCTTTAAATCAAATTGCAGATAGGTGAATAAGCGCTAGTCTCAAAACAGCTAAGATTGGGATTTGAAAACTCACCCACTGCTTGCAAAATGCAACATGGGAAAGCCAGAGCTGGACATCATCCTGTTGGAAATCAAAGAAGAAAAGAATCAACCTCACAATGTACAAAATCGCTTGTATGCTGACAAGCAAACAACACATACTTGGTACAATGACCTGGCAAAGAGAAAAAAAAGAATTCCAAATCTCAGTACAAATAAACTTACTTTCCATTTCCCTGTAGCTCGGTTGAACAGGCTGTGGACTCTATGCAGAATAGAGTGCTCAATTTCATCTTTCTTAAACGAATATCCAATGCGCTAGGAGGAAAAAAATACTGATTTTATTGCGATAGAAGATTTGGCATAAAGTATTTTGCATTCTTAACAGCTGACAAACTTACTGCTCTTCTTTTCTTGATCAGCTCCAGCAGATTAACTTCATACTAGAATAGGAAGAAAAAAACATTTTACAGCAAACGTGGAGGCACATAACAGCAAGGCAAGAAAAAAACGACACCAAGTTTGTAATAGATGATCAAGTGAACAATAAACATTACAGTCAGGAAAACATAAGCAGTAATTTTTGGCTGAGTTGCTACAATTCTACATTCACTGCACAGGGCAGCCCAGCAATCCCACCTTGTGCCTTAAAGCGTTGTCCAAACACTACTTAAGCCTTGTCAGGCTCCTGGCATGACCATTCCCAGTGAAGCCTGTTCAGTTCCCGACCACCCTTTCACCGTTTCCTATTACCTAACTTACTAATCCCTCTTAACTACAGACATCAGGGAACAAATTCCCCCTTTACACAGCAGCACAGGGAGCCGGGGGCTCTACACCCCTGGAGAGACAAAAAACTACAGGAAAAGGTCACAACACTAGGGAAACCTGACCCTAAACTCGGGCACCTACTCCCGGCTACGCTTCATACCCTGGTGCCAACAGCCGAACCCGAACCCCAGGGACCACGTGAGGAGGCGGTCTCCGTTTTCTGCCCCTTTTCCAACGGGAGTCACTACAAAACCCGGATCTGACTGAGCCGGGTCTGCACCGATAACTGCCCGGCTCTGCCGCTCGGCGAAGCCTACCTGGATGTAATTAATGAAATCCTCCTTCCGCAGCGCTCTCCGCTGGATTTTGTACTCCAGAGCCGAGACTTTCCTCAGGACAGCCCTGCGGGAACGGGAGATCAGCGCCCGGAGCGCCCCGGGTCGCACCACGTGCGCTCACCCGCCCGGGCCCCGGCCCCGCTCGGGCCCCGGCCCCGCTCACCGGATCTCTTTGTGTGTGAAGAGCCCGACCCGCTCCAGCTGCTCGAGCTCCGGGATGCGATCCTCCAGCCGCTGCTCGACGCGCTCTGCCATGGCCGCGGTGCTCCGGTGTGTCCGGCCCGGCAGTGCCCGGCACAACCCGACACGGCTTCCGCCCGCTGCCCGCGCCGCTTCCGCCGCCGCTGCGCCCTCTGCCGCCCCCTGCCCGGCTGGCGGGGCCAGGACCGCAGAGCCTCCACAGACTCGGTCGGGTTGGAAGGGACCTCTAAGGATCGCCCAGTCCAACCTCCCTGCCCAGGCAGTGTCAGCTGCAGCAGGGGACACGGAGGTGGTTTGGAATGTCTCCAGAGAGGGAGACCCCACGATCTCCCTGGGCAGCTGTTCAGTGCTCTGCCACACTCCACGGAAATTCTTCCTCATGTTGAGCTGGAACTTCTTGTGTTTTAATTTATGGACATTGCTCCTCGTCCTGTCGCTGGACACCACCGAAAACAGTGTGGCATCATCCTCTTGGCACAAGCCTTGCAGCTAAACACAGTGGCACTGGCCAGGTTTGGTGGTGGGACATCAGCCTACAACTGCTCCAGCACTTTGCTTCTTGGATTCTTCTTCTTCTTCTTTGCTTTCCTGGATTCCTCCAGGAAAAAAGGCTCCTTGTCTCTCACATGGTACCTTCATTCTTTCCACCTTCCAAATTTTTAAGAAAAAATCGTCTGCTGTGAGGGTGGTGAGATACTGGCACACGTTGCCCAGAGAACCTGTGGATTCCCCATTCCTGGAAGTCTTCAAGGTCTGGTTAGACAGAGCTTGCAGTGACCTGGTATAGTGGATGGTGTCCCTGCTGCTTAGAACTAGATGATCTTTAAGGCCCCTTCCAGCCAAGAACATTCCATGGGTCTATGATTCTGAGAAAATTAACAAAAAAAACAGGCAACAGTAAATTTTTGTTTTCAAAATTAGGGTTGTTCCAGAAAATAAAAATTGAGATGGGAGATAATTTATTATGAAAATTGCTTAAATGCATATTATCCACAGCAGTATGTGCTGCTTAGCTTTGACTTGTCACTGCTGTCACTGGGCTGGTCAGCCACAGAACCAACCCCACCTACAAACCTACCCTGTCAGAGCCATTGCTCCCTCCTGGGGGAAAAGGCAGGTGTTTGTCTCTGAAAAAACAAGTACAAGGGGAAGAGGGACCAAACTAAGGGCAAGAGGTCTTCTGGCACAGAATTAGTACATAACAGCAAAAAAAAAAAAAGTGAGTGATTTTTTTCCTTTACAGTCAAAGGTTTTAACAAGTGTTGCCAAGTACAGAGAGAGTACCTGAGCAATCGACTTTTGGTAAAAACACAGGTAAGACTAAATACTTTATAAGAACTAACAAGAACAGCAGTAAGTTTTTTCACCTGCTGTGTCTTGGATTTGTGGTGGCTTTTTTCAACTTTGGTACCAATTATGAAAAAAACTAAGCTAATTCTTAGAGGGACATGTTTAGCAGCTTTTCATTCTGACAGGAAATAGTGACATGAGTTTCCCAGAAGTACCCAAACAGAAAAGCTACCAGGAAATGGAGAGGCACCATGCAGTCACAAGACCAAGAAGTACAGACTGGTGCTGCATGCAGAAGCTGGTGACCCAGGCAGCTCTGGATCCAGCTGCCTCTTGCCAAGGGACCCTTACCCACCCCACAAAGACAAGGGCAATTCCTGATGGAGCCTGTCCTCCTTGGAGACTCCCTTGTCCTACACTGAATGTCCTCCACGGGTGGAGGGGGATCAGCGCGTGTCCCAGCACAGACATCCCCACTGGTGAGCCAAAGCCTTCAGACCCTTGGGACCTAAAGATGAGTGAGTTCACCTCCCACTGGGTTCAGCTTTCAGTAAAGCAGCACAGCAGTCCTCAGTGGTGGCTGGTGGAAGAGTGTTATTCATAATCACCAGTAATTTGTTAATTATGTTGGGTTTGATATTTTGAGATGCACCAGCTCAAGCTGATTCTTGTGCAAGTCCACAGATTTTACTAAAATGTCCCTTAGGGAGAATGGCACTGGGCATCAAAAGTAACATTAGCACACTGAATTGCTGAGCAAGGGTGTGATTGGAATTACTACTGGATTATTTCACTTCAATAGAGTATTTTTGCATCTGAGTGCATGATTTTATACTAAAAAGCATTCTGTACTTAGAGCTAATCTCTCATGGTGCATGTAGATCCCAACATGTAAATGACAGAACTACATGCAGCGTAGGAGTTATGAATTGAAAAGGGAAATGCCAGCTCTTACCCAAAAACTTCTGGAAAATTCTGTTTCTATCTTCTTTCTCTCCTCTCTCTTCAACCATTCAGCTCTTCTTTGGCTGAAAATCAGCAGTAACTGATTTTGGTGAGAGACACCAATATAAACAACATAGTCTTCTGAAATTTTGTTTGATTGTTCTGTCAGTCTGAAAATACTGTTCTGTGATCAACCTCCAGTGTTCTGCCACCTGAAGTAGGTCAGAAACTTTGAAACTCACCAAACCATCCATAATTGTTTTACTGTAGATGATGGAAAAGTGTGTGCACCCTCAGGGGCCACAGCAACCTCCACCTTGAACATGCCTCCCGGAGAATTCAGTCCCATGCACAGATCTACCAACAGGTCTGAGAGTTCCCCACACACTGATAACAATGGGTGTCCAACAAGGCCCCAGAGGGCATTAAATTTCTTGCTAGCACTTGTCAAAGCACCACAATATCATCCCATAGAAGCACATAGGCACAGCACAAACCACTCTGCAGGACCCATCACTGTGGGACTCAAAGGATCAAAGAATGGTGTGCACCAAAACAATAGACTCCCCAAGTTCCTAGTTTAGGGGCCTGGAACTTCCCACTCAAAACCACAGAGTGAGTAACAATAAGATTTAAAATACTGAACTTTGTTGATGACCTCACAGGATTATTTGCCAAAAAAAATAGATCAAAACCCAACTGAAAACATTTTTTTGTTCCCTCAGATATCCCTCCTTTCCTGTAGATGGAACAAGCACAAAAATAAAAATGCCTTTCCTTTTCTTCCTCCAGCAAAATAGTCCTTAGAACAATTAACATAACGGACTGTCAAAAGTGCTCATACCAAAGTGACAAACGCCGTGAGTGGCAGGCAAGCCCAGCCCGACCCACCAGAACACTGCATGCTGGATTTGTCATGCAAATCAAAATGGAACCTGACATGCTCTTTGTTCATTTCCCTTTCATAAAATCTACTTTAAATGCCTCCCATGTGCCTTGTTTTGGAAGCTGACATTCCAAATGCATCAGTGCAAATTAAGGAGGGATCCATTACCAATAAAGACGTTGCGATACAGAGAGTTTCAACAAATCTTATTGGGAAAACCAAAGAAACTGCTGCAGCTGCCAACTGCAGGGTCCCACAGTTTGCTGCTTTTATAAAGTCTCTTTAGAAAAACTCCATCAGTAGGTCCTTATGGAAAAGTTCTGGCAAGCTGTCACAGCTTAATATTTATAGATTATGTCTGCAAGCAATGGATAGGTCATTGTGAATTAGGAATAATCACAGTGGTTTTCCTATAAGTGTTGTCTATATTAAAACATTTAATGGTTAATGTGCATAAGACAAGTATTTAAATTTCAAATTGGTTTATGTCTATCTTTTAAATTTCTGCTATTTTACCACCTGAGTACAGAAACAATTGCAGCTTTTTAGAAGATGCCCCCAGATGCACAGTATTTTACAATTAACATGTACTTTATGAACATGCCTTTGAAACAATGAGAGTAACGTTAAGACCTCATGAAAATAATTGAGAAGTTTCCACTGACTTCAGCTGAGCCAGTGGTTCATCCCTTTGAGATATATTTTTAACAAAGCCCTCAAAGCATTTAATGAGTGTGTGGGACTTCAATTTAAAGATATATGAGCACATCTGTTAATAACACAGTTTGGAATTTACTCTCAAAAATAGACTAACCCAAACTTTGGACTGCATTAACTTCCTTAGTTTTGTAATTAAAATAATTTACATGATGATTTGGTTTCGCCCTTGCCAAAACCAACAGTCTGTCTGAATAAATAGTGGTTTCATCACTGCAATTCCACTCTGAGCATCCAAAAATTTAGATTTAAGACTTTGCAGTTGGTCAGTTGGACTGTTCCATACCAGCATTAATCCTGGTACCTGTCCTAGACAGATGCTATTTTTTTCCATTCTGATAGAAAAATGCTAGTCTTTGTCAATGCATTGCTTTACTCTTGCAGCTTGCTGGCACTGACCCTGCGACTTTAGATCTGAATCTCTCCAGGAATTGCAGTAACTCACTGTTCTCTTTTTTCAGCTCTAAGTGGTAAAAAAACCCAAAACCAACACATATAAATACTTTCATTTAATGCCTTAACAGAATTATTGTCTGATACTTTACTTATCATCTCTTTTAAAAGGCAAAACCTTTACTTTCTTCTCTGCATTGGCTCTGAACTTGAATTTTTATGAATCAGATTTTTCCTCCTACTCATTTTGAGGCATTCTGTTTTGCCCCAAGATCTGAACATCTATATAACACAGGGAATTTCCAGTGAAGGGGAATGATGCCTCTGGAATTGTTTCCTTGCCAATTCACATCTGGCACTCAGTATAAGATCCATCTGCTTATTCAAGGTCTCCAGGGGCTTGCACAGTAGTGGCTCTGAGTGTGCCTTTTAATTTGATTTTGTCATTTGGCTGGTTGGTGAGTAGCTGACAGTCTGTCTAAGTGCAGCAGGGCAGTTACAACTAGTCAGTCATCATGTCCTAGTTGCCAGTTTATAACCCAGTGGAATCCCAGTCACATTTCAACAATTTGAAACTATATCAGTCATCTCCCCTACATGCCACCAAAATGTCAACACCACAAAATATATAGCTTAGTTCTCTTTAATTTAATTTATTGCTTGTCTCTTGCCAGAGGTCTGGAGAGCAGAGTTATGCTAAGCTTAATTTACCTCACTAACCTGTCTAAGTTTTGAAGGGTGGGTGAAATTGTGGCATGGCCTTGGGTGACCTGTGTCACAAATAGCAATTTTGGGAAAGATAGAAGTTCCTCAGAGTAAAACCTCATATCTTTTTAATGCAAGCCCATTAGTGACAGCATCAATTGTACTGGTACCACAAAAAGCATACACTATACCACATACAGATTTAATTCTGCTTCCAAAAACTGGAATTAGGATTGGTCACAATTTGCCTCCTACTGTGTTTCTCACATCCTTCTATAGAGATGGTTTTAGCATGGTAAAAGTACTTTGAGCGCAGCCATGACTACAACCAGTAAAACTACTTCTAGAGTATGGATAATTCAGATTATAGTGTGCAGAATCATATCCTCCCAAGCAGCATTCCAAAAACAAGATAAACTCTTGTAAAAGTGTTGTGAAGCAACCTCTGGCATATGAAACCCCAGATAACATGAAACCCCTGATAACTCTCCTATGAAACATTTAGATAAGTTTTCCCATGTGTGAATTCTGTGTATCTGTGCTAACTGGTAAACACTGGGAACACAGTTTCTGCCCTGATCTTATCCTTTAGGTAACTGATGGTGATAAAATTCTCACTTTATTAATCTGTACTTGGTTTAGCCACAGAAGAAAGAACTGGTCCCTGTTAAAACTTATCCCTTATTTAAAGCTGAAATTAATTAGCTAACTATTTCAGTTGAGGTTTTATTTTACTGTCTATTGACATGTTCTTTGATCCTCCAATATTTTTCTTTTTGAGTGATTGAAGATTTCATTCTTGCACTGTCAACAGACCTTTTGTTCAGAAACTTCTATTTACATCTGTAACTGACTTAATTCTCAGATCTTCCCAGCAGTTTCTCTTTGATCTCTGCATTTCTGAGTTTAATCATTAAGTTTGCATCTGAAGTGTTTCAGTTGCCATATCTTTCACAGTTTCCGGGACTCAATTAAGAGAACACAAATCCTGAAAGTTCACTTAGAATCATTTTTTGACAGATTTGTGTATTACACATACTGCATCTCTGAAATTACAGCATGATCTAGAATGATTCCTAGACCATTTCCATGTACTAACTATTTAAATTTCAAGATTCTGCATGGATTTTTTCTGTGTAGTTAGTATATTTCTGGTTTTACATTTTAATCAATCTTAAGAGATGTCCTGCCTTTCTAGAGCAAATAATTTTATTGGGCACAGGCTTTTCACAATGCTTTTGAAACAAGTACTTTTAGTTCACTATCTCGATTCTAATGACAAACACTACTGCTGAAAAGTCACCAAGCAAAAATAAATCATTAACTGAAAATTAGGAAAAAAAATTCATGCATGAAGACAACTTGGGTCTAACCAGAGAAGTGGAGTATTAAAGCCTTTTCCATACTGGATGCCCTTGATCCCACTGACTCTGCTCGTTAACTCAAGGGCAAAATAAAGAAACAGAGGTACCCAGAACAGTCACTAAGGATTTGTATTCTCAACAACACCCTGAACACCCAACTCCAGTGCCTTACCAGTGGGGAATAACAATGTTCCCTAATAAATACTGACCCTGGCTTTCATCATAGCCTAAATCTGGAACCAGTCCTTAACAAAGACTGACCAAAAGTTTATATGTTTAGCTCATAAGCACTGTTTTGTTCCAAAGTTACATGCAATATTAACTTCCCAGAAGATAAACTGATCTGTAGTAGTATTTAGTTAGCTGCTAACAATCAATATAGACAGATCTATGTTTAAAGATGTGAGGAAAGCAGTATAAAAATACAGTAATTTGGAGGACTGGAAGCTGGAAAGTTATTCTGTGGCCATAGGGGTACTACAGGCAACCAACAAAATAATGTAACTATGAAATGAAACAAAAATCCATAAAGTGCTATAAAATATCCATGTTCTTTTACATATATCTCTGAAGGGGCAAAAATCACTGCAGTTCTTCCAATAAAGATGACAGGAATGCTGTGCATGCAGAGTCTGCAAAGAGCCATTGGAAAAAGAGATTTACAAGTAGCATATGCTTTCAATCTGCAGGAAACAAATCTGATCTTTTGGATATCAAATGCAAATCCCACTAACAGGATGTGAAAACAAGAATGGATTGACCATCTCAAGACTGAAAATCTGACACAGCATGAAGGCACCTCTGCCACCTACTTCTGCTTTTGTTTCAGGGTTTTGTTTCAACAGCACTCCTGGTTTGCAGTTGTTTGTTTCTTCCATTTATCATTTTAAGCTTATTAAACTGCCTTTTCCCCCCTACATTCTGTTAGGGTACTTTTTATCTTTATGGCAAAAAGATACAGTATCACAATCTTCTACTGTTTTAATTTAACCTGTTTATGTCAATTTCAGGCAGGCACACTCTATTTCACTGCATCTTTTTTAGACACATTTTCAGTGTCATTTGCTAAATATGGCAAACTTTCTGTTATCTGATGTAGATGTACACAAGAAAAATGTTTTAATGTTTTGGGTTTTAATAAATGTATCTATAAAATCTATAGGGATCTATATTACCAGGCAAGTGAAGGACACAACAGTCTCACACCACAGCTCATTTCTTCTGAAAAAACTGTCATGATTTCCATCTTTCTAAAAGGATATTATTTCTTTTTCTTGCTTCTAATTGTGCAAAATAAATAAAAGTTACTTGCTGTTTTGTGCCCTGTGCTCTCTCTAGCCATCCATTCAGTGAAGCTCCAAATATAGAATGAATCATAGAAACACAGAATGGTTTGGTTGGAAAGGACCTTAAAGATCATCTCCTTTCAATTTGTACCATGGGCAGGGACACCTTCCACTAGACCAGGTTGCTCCAAGCCTCATACAGCCTGGCCTTGAACACTCCAGGGATGGTGAATGACATTTCAGAGTTTTTGAGGACTGTACCTCATGAATACTCTGTTCTTCTTAAGGACATATGAACAGCCCAGGGCAGCAAATCTAAACAAGTTAAAAAAGGAAGAGACTCTTTACCAACTAAGGAAAACAGGCTCAAGCTACCAAAGTGCTCCTGTTTGGCAGCCAGTCCTACCTTTCCAGAGGGCTCAGACACAGATGTGGTGCTGCTCTGTGTAAAAATGTAAGAAAATTAAGGCTGAAGCAAAATACTGAAAAGCTTGCAAGTAAAACATCACCTGATGAGGGAAGCAGGAGGGGAAAAAAGGGTAGAAAAGATTTTTCTGGAGCAAACATGAAAGACAAATGGTACAGCAGAAAAAGCAAAAAGAGGGGGATAGTAATCAACAAAGACTTGTTTATTTGAATGTTTGGGGTGTATATACATGTATTTTCTTTAAACATGATCAGGTTAATAATGGACAGATGAGACATCGCTTCAGAATCTCCCTTTATTGATAATGTAAGGCACATTTACAGCATGACGGACTTTCACATATGGCTTTCCTCTTAATATCTACCACTAAGTTCATTTTTCTTAATGTTAGAAATTAGAAGATAAACGGAGATGGTGGGGTGGCAGCACCTGAGTTGCGTCTGGTATCAGAATTCAAGGCTATATTTCACACATAGACCATTCTTACCCTACCGTGTACAATTACCCCTGTTTTGTATTCTGTTTGCTTTCCTTTACAAGTTTTGCAAAGGAAAGCAAACAGAACGGAACGGCTGCCGAACCCTTTGTGTAAGAGCTGCCGCACTGCTGATAAGGAGGTGATTAAATGGAGCTGCTGCTGAATTTCCCCTCGGCCGGAGCGCACTCGGCGTTTCTCTCAGAGCCGCTGCCCTGACAGCGGCCCCGGCCCGAGCCCGGTCCCGCCGCGGCTGTCGGGGCTCCGGCCACAGCGGCTCTTCCCCGGGGACAGAGGAAGATCTGATGAGCCCGGAGACACTTTACCTCAGAATTCAAGTCTCCCTGCACCCATGCGCAACTTCTTGTGCCTTCCTCTGAGGGAACCTGGCGGTTGGCTAAGGTCAAAGCTGCGGGATAGCAGCAGGAGCTCATGGCCGACCCAGTATAACCACTTCCACCACAAACTGATACCGATTTATACCTGAGCTTCTATTTTGACAAATTCAGCTCCTGAGGTCTGTGACAGCGGAGCGATCCCTCAGGCAAGAGGGGCATCAGCCACCTGTGCGGCCGCGGGGGCACCGGGAGGTGGCATGGAGAGGCCGGGGATACACGCAGAGCCGGGGGGGGACGGAGAGGCGGGGTCGGGGCAGTGCAGGGCTCAGGGCAGCCCAGGAGCCGGAGCAGCCCGGAGCTCGGGCGGACCGCTGCCGGCGAGGTGCGAGGGCGGGGACCGGCGATCGGCCCCTCAGGCCGGCGGGGGCCCCCCCCGTACCCATCATGCCCCGCGCCGGAGCGCGAGCGGCGCTTTCCCGCGAATTCAGTTCAAAGGCGGGGGGTGGGGGGGGGTGCGCGCCGAGCGCGCGGACCAACCAAACGCTTCCAGAACCATCCTCGCGTCACGCTGGGGCGGGGCCGGCGCCGGCCAATGGAGCGGCGCGGCGCCATCCCGGCAGCCAATGGGCGCTCGCGGGGGGCGGGCGCGCGGCGGCGGTCGGGCTCGGCGGCCGCGGCGCTGAGGGGAGCGGGGCGGAGGAGACTTGGCGGAGTTGGAGCGCGGCGCGTCCCCCCTCCCCCCGCCTCACGCACCCGCCCCGGCCGGCCCTGCCCGCCCCGTTCGCTCTCCGTCCCGCCGGGGCCCTCCCGGGGCCACCCTTATGGCTCCTCAGAAGCACGGTGGAGGAGCGGGGCCCAGCTCGGGCTCCGCTGGCGGCGCCGCCGGAGGAGGAGGTGGCGGCGGAGGAGGCGGCGGGTTCGGGGGCTCCGCCGCGGCGGCGGCTCCCGGTGGCAAATCCGGCGGTGCCGCGGGCGGCGGCGGCGGCGGAGGAGGCAGTGGGTACTCGGGCGGCTCCTCGGCCTCCTCGGCAGCGGCGGCTGCGGCAGCGGCGCTGCCCCCCGTGAAGAAGCCGAAGATGGAGCAGATCCAGGCCGACCACGACCTCTTTCTTCAGGCCTTTGAGAGTGAGCACCGGGTCGCCGGAGGAAGTGGGGGCCGAGCCGGCGGGACCGGCCCGATCCGCCGCGGAAAGGGCGGGAGGAGGAGGGGAGGGCTGTGGGGAGCAGGGGCTTCCGGGGGTAAACACGGTCGGGGGATTGAGGGAGGGAGCGGGGCCGGGGGAGGCGGGAGCCGGCGGGTCCCGGGCGGAAGCGCGGGGAACGGGACCGGTGTGCGGGAGGGCGGCGAGAGGCGCCCGGGGCCCGCGGGGCGGAGGGCGAGGGAGTGTGTGTGTGTGTGTGCCCGCGCCCAGCGATGAACTTGGTTCTCAGTAGCACTTCCCATCAGGCTTTCGGGGCGGCTGGTTCCCTTCTCTCCTCCAGCAACCCCTGGAGGCTCTGGGCATCGAGGGGCGAGGGGGCACTTTCCTCTTTGGCCTCTGCCGTTCGAGCCCTTTTCAGGGGGAGGACGCGATTAAGAGTTCACTGTATTTGGTTTTTCTTTGTTTGGCAATAATTTTCACTTAGTCGAGATTTCGCATTGGAAATTGACCTTTGCGACCCAGGCATTCCCCTTGTGGGAGCTCCACATGGGGGGAGAGTCCCCCTGAATTCACTAGAAAGTTGTTTGTGGAAATCTGGTTTAAAAGGACAGTGGACCAGTAAACTTAAATTGCACTAAAAGATTTCTGTGCAGCTGCCAGGATTTGAAGGGAATTTTTAAGGCCCTACTTGAAGGCATGGTCCTGTTTTGGGTTTGGTGCTGTCAATGCTCACACTTGCTGTAGACGGTGACAGTGTTGGAGTTTTTGGTGTAGTCTGGATTAAAGCACGGCCGTTTGAGTTTCAGTCCTTTTAACGACGCTCTGTATTCAGTAAATACCGTTCTGCAAATGGGTCAAGTCGCAGACTTGAGTTTTAAGAGCTTTTTCTCAGTGCCCGAGGTGGAAAAAATTCTTCTGCTCGTGCCTCAGTGTGTCAGAGAAGGGAAGCCCAGAGCTGAGCAGGTGGGGATCAGGAGGAAGCTACAGTGTAGCTATACATACATATGTACATAATGTGTTAACCCCGTATGCGAATATCATGGGAAAACTGCAGTAAGTAAATACTGCATCAGAGAAATCCTAACACGTGTGGTACTGAATTGCATTCTTCCTGACTGTTTTCGTCCCTTTTCAAGGTCATATGCTAGGAAAAGATAAAAGATTTATTTTAAACTTTTGCTGAGTAATACAGACTTGTGAGACATATAGTCTCTCTGCAGGTTGAAGAGTGTGTTTCAGAATTTTTCTACTTGAGAAAACTAATGTTGAAGCAGCAATGTATTGCCTTTAAATTAAATTGCATCCTTGTGAATGTGACTTAATATTTTCCTACATTAAGAAATTATAATTATGTCATGGGGTTTTTGAGACTGAAAAACATGGGATATCTTTTTCAAAGTTGTGAATACTCTGTATTTTCACTTTGTGGCAAAGTGCACATACCTTTCTTTCTTTTATCTTGATTTGAAAAATACAGATTTTATTGTGATACTTTGCTTTCACTGGCTTTCTTCAGGCTTTTTCAAAGTTGTGAATACTCTGTATTTTCACTTTGTGGCAAAGTGCACATACCTTTCTTTCTTTTATCTTGATTTGAAAAATACAGATTTTATTGTGATACTTTGCATTAGCAGATTTTCACTGGCTTTCTTCAGGCTTCTAAAATGGAATACTGTGATCATTTTAAGATTTCCTTCTCTAACAGTAATGCATCTCTTCATGTGTTCTATGGGGTCTTACATTCATAAGTGTAGAAATAAGGCTGAATCATATCTTTAAAAAGGGGTAAAGGGTATAAAAAGCTGTCCTTTTCTACTTCTAATTACAGAATTCCACACAATAAGGTTTCCGGCTATTTGAAAGAAATGTTTTGCAGTCGTATGAAAAGAAAATTTATATTTCTTTAAAAATAAACTTTGTTTTCTTTATGTGGGAGATGGAGGCAGTGTTACCAGCCTTAACATGGCCATCAATACATTGTCTATTCTCTTTTTTCTCTCCTCTTGATGTGTATTAAATAATTTATAAGTTTTTTGCTGATGTTACTTTGTGAAGTTAGCTTTTATTTCATTTCAAATAGGGAATATTTCAGTTTAGTTTGGAATTCTTGTTAGAAATAACCTGATCCAGACAAAAAACCCTTCTTGTCCTGATTTAATTGGTTAAAACTAAACTGAAGGTCCTTCTCTTGTCCGTAGGCAAGTCTTGATCCTTTGAATGTTTCTTACCTGTTTGAGATGATGCTGTGCTTTAGTGTCCATTTTGTGAACAGCTGAATTATCTTCTCTCCTTCTGCCCTTGAAAACAGTATTTGCTCTACTAAAAGCAGCAAGAATTTCCCACCTTAGAATAATCCATAATAGATCATAGTCAAATGACAGTCCCTGTTCTTGTTTCAGTATGTGCTGCAAGTGACCTTGGTACTTGCCAGAAGTGTAAAGCAATCAGAATCCAAATTATCTGGCTGTGTAAATTTATTGTGCTCTTTTGGTATCATAGCAGATGTGTTCATTAACTTCATGAAGAAAACTTGCCTATATGACCGTAGGCTGTGATACATTGAGGTATTTTTTCTGCCCTTTAGTGATACAAAGTCTGTAAGAAACGCATTGTGTGGTAAGGAGGGCAGTCAGAGTTTGAGTTATGACCCCTGATTTGTGGCACCTTAAAGAAGAAGTTGCTTTTTGTTGTAGAGTTGGTGAAGTAACCTTGAATGTGATAACTTGGAGTTATTTGGACGTTGTGATGCTTCACTTAATGGCTTTTGTGATAATTGTTTCAAAGTAATTGCCACACTAAGATACTTTTTGTCATTATAAGGCTGTCTTTCTGGAGGTATAAGTTGCATTGGGTAACGTGTGTTCCTTTTTCTTAGAACCAACACAGATATACAGATTTCTACGTACCCGGAATCTAATAGCAGTGAGTAATTGGTTTTATCACTCCTTTACTTTGCACTTGTAGAAAATTTTAATTAAAGCATAACCATTTTCTATTTTTTCCCCCCTGCAGCCAATATTTTTGCACAGAACTCTCACTTACATGTCCCACAGAAACTCCCGAACAAATGTCAAAAGGTAAAATTGTTTTTGTAAAGTAATCCTAAAATGTTCACCAAGTAGCAGAAGTCCAAAAAGCAGTGGAGGGTAACCTCCTGTTTTCTTTTTGAAGAACTTTAAAATGCATACTTCAGTGTACAGTTGGTTTCTGAGACCTAAGAGGTTTTTTGCAATGTTAAGTGTATATGTAGCTTTATCCAAGTGACTTCTGTGGATACTGGGAGTATTCAAATGTGGAGAACTGTCTGCAGAATCCTAACTAATTCTCTCGTGTTTGTTTTCTATTTTGGAGGAGAACTTATTAAAAAAAACCCAAACAAAACTGTATTGCATCCCAGCTCGTGTAATCAATGGTGCCTAATCATAATCATATGAAACATTGTATTTTACACTGTAACCTAACCAGTTGTTTTTGAAAAAATCAAAACCCCAATACAAAACTATTGGCTTTGTTAGTTAGTCATGAAAGAATCCAGTAATTATTTCTGTAGTTATTTTAAAAGCTGGAAAATAAAGCAAGTCTGTTTATAGTATTTAGAAGAACTCCAGCAAAAAAAGGTTGCTTTGAGCTGGATACATCTGAGAGATGGGCTTCACTTCTGGTATTGCAAAATAGTCATTCCTGACATATGAGGTGCTACAGCTGCCTATCACTGGACCTGAAAACACAGAAACACTGCAGAGGGACTAGTTCAGGGTACATTATTTATTAGCAGAATCACAAGGCCCTTCCAGTTTCTTCCTCTTCACTGAAAATCCTTTGTTAGAGTTTAGAATTCTTTTGTAACCTGAACATTTAGTCTAAAATATTTTAGCACTAAAGTTCTTATCGCTTAGAAACAGTTGCTGTGGGACTTAAGTACAACAAATATGCAACCAAAGGTGATTATGGCAGATAATTCTAATTTAGACTTCATATTTATATCTAAGGGAGGTCATATTTGCATGATCTATTGATCAATAGAATTTGCATATTTTTAATCAAATGAATTGTTTACAGCATTATTGGATCTCTTGGATATTGTTTAATATTCCTGCTATGAGTTTTAATGCCACAATATCACTTTTTCTTAAAACTGAATCCATAACATACAATTTCAGGTACTTGAGACAGGTAATGATCAGACTTATTTATTTTTTTAAACTTGAAGTTGCAGCTTGCTGCTTCTTTAAAAAGTTATCAAAATGAATTTTTTGCTTATTTAAAGTGAGTCAGAACAAAATGTTAAGAAATTACTTTCAGGCTGTTTTGTTTTTTGTGGTTTAGTTTTGTTTGGTTTTTCTAACTAGAATTGTACTTCGGGAAGTTCTTGCTTATAACTTAGATTAATTCATTATTGATTGAAATGTGTATGTTACCTGAAAATGTTCTGTTGGGTATCTGCTATCCTTGCTGGGAAGCAAGAGACAATTCTTTGCCTGTTCATTGTTATCCACTGTTCCAAATCTCAGCTGATTCAGCTGCACAGGTAATTCTTGATTTGAAATGTTTGAAACATACGAATTTGTATCAGTTCCCTTAGCACTTTGTTTTAGAACTGTGAGTTTAGTTGGGAGGTGTTCTAATAACAGACAGTAAGTAGTTCTGTCAGTGCTGACTAATTGAAATCATGCTTGTAATTAATTTTAAGAAGATTAAATAGAAGGTGTGAGTATGTTTTCTTTATAAAAATACAATAATGCAACAAAAGTGAGCGAGCATAGTTGAAAGTGAAAAAGACAGAAAGTAATTGTGAAGTGTATTCCCCCTGGGTTCCCTCTGCCCTTTCCATGCTCGCTCAGTACTGTGGCCCTTCTCTTTCAGCCTACTTAAAACCACACAAGTTGTAATTTAAAGGTAGTTTTCACTTAGAGATTGGCGAAAGAGTCTTAACTGGACTTCCTGAGGGGATTAGCAGGATCCTTGTTTGCTGATCTGTGCTGGTAAATACTTACAGATATGCTCAAGATCTAAATCACTGCTCTTCCTTCAACACAAGTAGTTAAGATCTATGATCTTGTTGTTTTGGTGAAAAGGGGACTTTAAAGAGAGAAAATATCTGAACTATAGAAGATCATCCTGAGGTTTATATTAAGAAAAATCCGTGTTTTGGTTTCAGTACAGTGAAAGTGTTAGCAGAGTTCTCTTTGCAAAGAAGTCTTTTCTGGAACTGCCTCACTATTAGCCTGTTTATGTGAACTATACATGTGTATTAATTTATTCCCCTAGAACTCCTAAATGTTGCCATTGTTAAATTGCTGATAATTTTGATTGCCATTTCAGTAAACAGTATCATAAGTAAAGTATAAAGAACTAATCTCTGAATTTAATATTCCTTACTAAAAGAATAGTAACTATGACTCCACATCTTTTACCTCCAGCTCTATGATAGTCTGAGAAAAATGCCAGACAAATTTATCACTTGGAGGTAGGGAACTAAAACTGCATTTTTACCAGGAAATTATCTATTGATATTGCTCCACATGTTTAATACTGAGAAAGTGTTTAGAAAACCTAGAGTGCTTAGAGCATAGGAAAATGGTCATAGGGACTAGTTAATGGGCATGTGTCAACCTGGGCTAAAAAGGTATTGAAGTTGCTGCTTATTGGAGAGGTGATGGGATTTGGTCAGCTAATACTTGTTAGAGAGCTGAACTGGACTTTGTGTCTCTGGGTCTGTCTTCAGGTGTTAGTATGTTATTAGACCAAATTATGGTGTTGGTAAGATGTTAGTAGCTGTTAATAAAATTGCTTCACAGACAGTATTTGGATAAAGGAATAATTATATTATTTATTGGCAAAATAATGACATTATGATGTGACTTCTAATACTTTGCTAATTATTACTTTTCTTGTCTGGAATAAGAGTGGGTGGAGAAAGGAATGCACAAGATGCACATACTTGTTACACAAGAGAATGCTGTCTTGAAAATCCTGAGTGTGAGGGATGGTTATTATAAAAACTTGATTTTGTCTGTTTTGCATGGGAGCATGGTGACATAAATAGTAATTAATTTTAAAGGAATTCTGCACTTACAAGTTAACTTCAAAGGCAGATTTTTTTTATTAGTTGCTATTTTTAGTTTCTTGGAAAGATTTCTTTTGTGTTTTTTAAGGAGAGCTCTCTTGTTTTGAATAACCTGAGCCTGGATTTAGCAAAGGCTGTGCCACTGTTCTTTTTGGATCAATAATGGTCACATACTAAATACAAGTTGGGTCAGATGTTAGTATATTTTATGAAAGATTAACTTTCCCCCATTCTGGGATGATGTTTGTCTCTTAGCTGGTTTTTGGCTCGTATTCTGCTCATGACTTAACATTGGTCTAAATCTCTTTTAAGCAATTCCTCAGTCTGGAGAAAGCCCTCTAAACTTGCTGTTCTGCAGAACAGTGGCTGATTCTGATGAGCTGGAGCAAAGTGCACCCAAAGACATTTTTTACCTTAGAATCTGAAACTTTTAATAAATTGCTCTGTTCTTAACATCTCTTGCTTTAAAGTTGAGCACAGCAATGTTCATTTAACAATCCCACGTTTTAGTGTAGGTGAGTTAGTTCTTCAATCTCATGTGTGACTCTTGGGCTGAGTAGAGCTTTGAATCAGTGATTGTTTACTACACAAATCATAATTGTTTTTCTCCTTGTTATGAGTGCAGCCCTGTAGTTTTTGTTGCCCAGTGTTGCTGTTTAGTCCCCATGTGATCTGTAACTCAATCATTCAGGAGCATTACGTGCTGAGTGCAGACAGAGTGACATCAGTGTTTCTTCAGTCAGGGTATTTCTGTAGACAAATGCTTCCCACTTCCCCAGAGCATGGTGTTGTTACCTCTGCAAGAAATCCAGTGTTTGGCAATCGTTTATGTTCTTCTTACTCCATTTTTCTAAGGTATAAATGTAAAGGAAACATGCCCTCACACTCTTGTGTTGTCACTGTAGTCAGGTGCAATTTTGTGGGCATCTAGATGCAAACATTAACTTGCCTTTAATGAAAAATGGGGAGGCTGTTCTGTAACATGTTGAATAACTTCTGCTCATAAGTGAGCTTTATTTAGCAATGAGCATGAAATTGTATGTATGGTAGAACAGGCTGAACATATGAGCGTGAGCAGACTGATGTCAGAATTACAGAGAGGAAAGATTTGAAGTGATTATTCTCTGTGACATTGTTGTCATTGTGCTCTGTTTCCTGTGGGTGGGTTCCAAAGGTTGCTTCCAAATTCATTGCTCTTTGCATTGTGTCCATTTAATAGAAATGTGTGGAGCAATAAGGGTTTGGGGTTTTAATTAGGCTTTTAACTCTTTTGTCCTATAAGGTTTTATGTGATTTTCATTATTATGATCAAGATTAAAATAGTAATGAGGGGCTGACATGTCAATTCCTGGTACGTGTAAGTGTCAGTAAAACAGAAAGATTGTCTTTGACAAAGCTGAAATGTGGTTAAACATGTTCTTTGTCAGGGTTTCAGTATGTTGCAGTTAAATGAAGCTTAGGAGCAGTAGGATTACTGTTGCAAGGTCTGGATTTAAGTCCTTGTATTTTTTTGGATTTGCTTGGGAAGCAGTTGTGTCCCTTATAACACATGCATGATACTAGGTCTAAAAAAGTATATATGTGTCTAAAGGGTGTTTTCTGAAGAGAAGGATAAAATGGTATATAAAGAGAGTTTTACATGGAAAAATCAAGTGAAAACTCGGTCTGAGTACATTTTCTTGCTCTAAGTTGTGGGTATAGTGCTGTGTAAAACTATTCTTTTTGCTTTTTCCTCACAGGAAAACATTCAAAGTAGATGACATGTTATCAAAAGTAGAGAAAATGAAGGGAGAACAAGAATCTCACAGGTACTGTCCTGCTGTATATTTGTGTGTGGGTACAAATGAGTTCATGCATGGGCTGTGAATCAGAATTCCTTTTGACTGATAAAGTGCAAGTGATAAAGAGTCATTACTCGAAGCAAGGTAGTTGCTGTTGGAAATTTGCTTGCAGAATCTTAAAATGTGTGTATGTATGCTGGTCACTTACTTGGAGAAAAGCAGTGTTGGGAATATTCAGTATTTGTTGTGGCATCTCTTAAAATGTGTATTGAATCCTCAAATAGGTATTTGCCTTAACTTTGTTTTTAAGAGTGTCAGTTGTGTCAGTAAGTAATCTGTGTGTGTTGAAATTAAAAGTAAAAAATGAGGTGGATTTGGGAAAATATGAAGTTTTACTGCTTGTAGTTTATGTTCTTGTATACTTGCTATTTTTAACTAGATCTTTTCCCACAGTGTTTGCAAATCATTAGATTACTACAGAGGCAACTGTGCTACAGTGTAGTGTGAAACAAACTTACAAATTTTGTGTTCTAAGAGGTTTTATGGATTTACTATATATTATTTTTCTTAATTATATTTTCTCCACATATTTTATTTAGCTGCTTTGTTGAAACAACATACAGTATTGACTTGTGTGTGTTGGTTTCTGTGCTTTCAAAACTGTAAAAAATGTTCTTTTATGTGGAAAAGTAACATGGATAAATGATGCAAGTTGGCGTAGAGTCCTTTGAATGCTTGAGCTATTGGGCACTTCTGCTGGTCATCTCAGAGCTCTTGGGAATGCTTGTGTTTAAAAATAAGTGTGGAGTGTCGGGTTGTGTCTGCCTGAGAAGTGAAGGTGCGCAAAGTTTTGTCTGGTGGGGTAGTGGGACAGATTATATTTTTTTCAATGTGTACTTCAGAAATACTAAATGGCTTTGGGACCCTTTTAAATCTAGATTTATGAATACCTTTAAACAGAAATACGCCCTGAATTTTATGATTTGAAATAAGAGGTGTGTATGGTCAGCAGAATAGTCTAGGCTGTGGAACAAAACAGATGCAGTTATTTTTTTGATTGCACATGTAATGAATGATTTGGACTTGATTAAACTGATAGCTTTATTTCTAAAGGTGCAGGTTCCCCCTTGTAAAGATTCTCATTCTCATGTGTTTAAAATACTTGTTGGTTTGGTTTTCTTTTATTTTACACCAAGCCTGTGGTTCAGGGTGAAATTCTAGAAAATTTCCACCAAAACTGTCCAGCAGATGAGTTTGCCTGCCTGTGAAGGCAAGATCTCCTGTCTTCAGGCAATGTTCTTCTACTGTAGTGTTGGTTTTGGTTTGAGGTTTTTTTGTTTGATTTGTTGTTTTTTTTTGTTTTTTTTTTGTTTTTTTTTTGTTTTGTTTTTTTTTTTGGTTTGGTTTGGTTTTTTTTTGTTTTTTTAAATGTATCTAGTCATGGAGTACACAGGGTAAGTCTGTAAAGAGAAAACTGATGTTCAGTTCTGCATCAACTGCAAATGCTGTTTCCAGGCAGTTTCCAAGTTAAGAAGATGGACTGAATCATTAGAGTTCTGTACTGAACATCAGTGAAGTGGTTGCTGTGAGAAGAAAACCCTTATTTGTTCTAACATTTCCTTTTTTTTTTTCCCCTCCTGTTTAGCTTGTCTGCTCATTTGCAACTTACATTTACTGGGTTCTTCCATAAAAATGGTATGTTTGCAAATTCATTCATTCCACTGTTAATTTGTATAACACCTTTGAAATTAGTAGAGATCTGTGAGGGGAATATTTGAATGTTTTTACTCTCTGCTGTTTGGATGCAGGTTTTAATTTACTTGTTCAGCCTGTCTCATTAGTTCTAATTCAGTAGTGCTTTAGAAATGCTGTGGTGTAATTGTGATGTTAAGAAGATAAGCTTCAGGGCTTTAGTCAAAACAGCGATTTTGAGAAATCCTTCAAGCCATCATCCATTAAAACGGAAATAGACCTTGAAGAAAGTGATTCTTTCCCAAAGAATGTGATTTTTCTGGGAGAGTGTCTTTGGTGTTTGAAGTAGCTTTAAAAAACCCCACAGCCCTCAAATAGTTGGAAGATTCATTGGCTTCTACTTTAAAATACAGGTGTAAGAAAAAATATAGGCTGAGTCTAGAAATGAAGGAAAGCCATGTCAACAATTATAGAAGCCATGGAAATAATATTTTAGTGACTTGAAGTTATTCCTTGGTGTCCTTCAAGCACCTAAGGATTTGCCTCTCAATATCAGAATATTGGATTTCCTTGACCAGAATGAAGAGTTCTATTCTATTTTATTCTATTCAGAGCTCTGAGAGTAAAAACTGTTTTTCCATTAAAATAAAGTTATATTTCTGGATTTTTGGTTGCCATTGCTGATCACACCACTGGCAGAGACTGCCTTGAAGATTCCAGGCGCTAGGAAATTTATTGTGCAGTCTCTGAAAGGAAGTCTTATTTTCTAAGACTTTTTTTCAAGTTTGTTTGAGAGTCCTTTAAGAGCTATTGTGCATTTATTTAGCCTTGCATAATATTTAAGGGAGGAGGGGATGGTGGTGTAATTTTGTTTTGTTTTCCTATCTGATAGCATCTAGATCTTAAGCCCAAATTTTAGCTTTGCAAGCTGTAAAGAAAAAAACCTGGGAAAAATAATTCAACTCATCTGTAATTAGCATATTCTAACTGTCCTTAAATTTACCCATAACATTTTTGTCTTTTATAAAAAGGTAACAAGCTTGCTCTTTTAAACTTTAGAGATCAGCTATGCCTTTAAGTCAGCCAATATGAGAATAATTAGGATATATCCTCAAGTGGAAATACGTAGTAATTTTGGGGAGAGTTGAAACTAAGAATGTGGTTAGAAATCTTTGTACTTGGTATGTGCCTGTGGTTAAAAAGTAATTACAGGTGGATTTATATCATTGAATAGATCTTCACTTTTTCAGAACTTAAAATACTTTTCTGTTTAGATAAGCCATCACAAAACTCAGAGAATGAACAAAATTCTGTAACTCTGGAAGTACTGCTGGTGAAAGTTTGCCACAAGAAACGAAAGGTAAAAATGAGCTGACAAATTATTAATATACATTAAAGCAAAATGTTGACCTGCTTCTAGAATATCTAAGTAACACTGCCTTATAGTGATGCTTCTGTTGAAATTAGCCTTTAAATTTAAGAACTAATGTATTCAAGTTGTTTTCTATTGGATTTTGCACTGTTTTATGAGAAATGAATTTTAAAAAACATTCAGCTCTGTTGATTGACTTCAGCTTGTAAGTCATATCCCCTTGTATATTTCAGCCACTTCTGGTTTTACCTCAGTTTTTGTGTGTCACATCATTAAAGTATTCATTCTCTTGTGATGTCCAGAGGATTAAGGAAACCAGGCAATCACAAAATCATAAAGTAGCCTGTGCCTTTCAGAGTTTAGGAGTAAAAAGGAACAAACTGTAATTTTTTTGAATTCCTCAGTCATCTGTCAACTTCTCTCTTTCCTTGCTTTTTCTGTATCTGTGGTTTTACTTATTGCAGATTTTAGCTACCATGAATCAGAAACAATTTTATATTTATTTTTAAAGCATCTTTGAATTTGCTTGCAGTTTTAGCTGTACTTAATTCACATCAGTTGGCAAATTATTTCCCCAACTACAAGAATATGGGAGGCTCATTTATGCTTTAGGTTTAAACCAGAAAGGGAAAGATTTGCAGTCAGAGCTGTGTGTTCTTTCCTAATGCTAGTCTGATTTGACAAGTTTTTAAGAATTAATACTGTTTCTAGCCAGTTTTTTTAATTATTGTACTATGGATAAATGTAGTGAAATCAGGAGGTGCTAATGGTTATTCCAAATGTTTTGCTGCAAGTTTCATATTTAGACCATCTTGTCTTGTTTTCCCAATTCTACTCAATGATCAATGATCTCTTTGAGAGGTAATTGAATGTAATAAATCCTAGGTAAGTGGTTCTTTATCTCACAGATAGCACAAAATGCACTTTGAAATATTGCAAGGAGAAGATAGAAAGCCTTTGGAAAAAAAATATAACAAAAACATTTAATTTCTTCAGGTAAACAGAATTAAATTAGTATTAATGACTGTTCTACAGTCTTTTTAAATGCCTCATGTTAGTGTTATTTTATTCACATAGAGAAAGATGGCTGCTGCCAGAAAGAGTTATAGAATGCCAGTTTTATTTACATTTAAAAATATCTGGGTTTACATTTAAAATCTGGGATTGTTCCAGATTTTTTTTATTTATATCTGTTACAAGGCTTATTATAAGGCATATTTTCAAAAGTTGGCAGAACAAATGCAGTTTAGAAGTGGCATCAATTTAAATACTTAATGTCTTTACTTTGGAGTCTGAAAACCTGAACCTATCTTTCTTGTTTTGCTGCAGGATGTCAGTTGTCCAATAAGACAGGTTCCTACAGGTAAAAAGCAGGTGCCTTTAAACCCAGACCTCAGCCAAATAAAACCAGGCAACTTCCCGTCACTTGCAGTTTCCAGTAATGAGTTTGAACCAAGCAACAGCCATATGGTGAAGTCTTACTCATTGTTATTCAGAGTCACTCGCCCAGGAAGGAGAGAATTTAATGGACTGATCAATGGCGAAACGAATGAAAACATTGGTAACTTCAACCTTGAAATCTGCTCTTTTAAGTCTGTAAGGTTTATCTTGTGGGCTTGTGTGGAGTTGTCTGGATAAGAGTGTGGGTCATACTGTGACAAGGGCCACTAATAACTGAGTGATTGAGCTTTTATTTGTTTGCAGTCTCTTTTGAGATGGGGGTGAAATTCAGCTGCTAGCTAGAAATTGTGCTTCTGGTTTTGTGTAAGTTTAACACCACTTGTTAGTGACGTGATGCTGAGGGTGTGAGGCAACACTCAAGAGAGCCCTGTGGTCACTGAGATTGTCCTCATTCCTCCACCAACATTGGTCACTACTGACTCACTGTGGGTGCTATCAGTGTTTCTCAGCAAAACTAAATGACAAGCCAATAGAAAAATACCTCAATAATAAATTTTTAAAAGTTATTTTCCTAATCTTGTTGAGAAGTGTTACAATACAAATGTTTCAGCTTGGAGGGTACATGTAGAATGAAAAATTTTGTTTCTCACTATTTTATAGCCACAAGAGGAGGAAGATCAAATCCCAAATTCTTTATGCTGACAGAATAATACAATGAAATTAAAAATACACAAGAACACACCTAAAATATGATTACTGTTAAGCTAAGTGGTCTTTTATTGCATTGTCCTTCTCTTTTGTATGGCACATCTGACACAATCAATAGCCAGTTATATTTGTGAGTGCATAGAGATTGTTGGATCTTTTGAATCTGTGCTTGTGCAGTGATTGAATACCAGATTTCTTATGTGCAGATGTCAATGAGGAGCTTCCAGCTAGAAGAAAAAGAAACTCTTCAAATCGTGAAGATGGGGAAAAGACATTTGTAGCACAAATGACTGTATTTGATAAAAACAGGTAATATTGGAAAAACAAATATAGCTTCTATTAATCATTGTATTAATCATTTTTAATCATCATAATATTAGAAATTTGATAATAAGCTTCGTATTTTCTTTGTCACAGTGTAGATTGTCTTTGGCTGCATTTTAGTTGTTATTTACAATAAGAACTTATGTTTAAAAAAAAAAACCTACAGGTTTCATAACACGTTTTGTATTGAGACCTATTCAGTGACTGCTGTAAATAATTCCCATCTGTGAACTTGAATATTGTCCTGGTAATTTGCATCTGTTTGTCCGTTCCTTGCCAGTTTTGTCATTTCTCTGGTTCTGTTAAAGATCAGTGACAGCATTAATAAAAAGTTAAACAAAGAAAAGGTCTCTGAAATACCCTTGCTGCTTACACTCTGTTGAGTGCCATAATTTTTCCCATGCCCAGAGTGTTGCTGGTGTAGTCACAGGTCTCATTCTGCTGACAGCTACAGAAGACATCAGTTCTCCATTACTACAGGACAATCAAACAAGTAGTTAAAGTTATAACAGGCCTACTCTGTCATGTAGTTTAACTTTTTATTATCATTATACTACTTAATGTATTTCAAGGAAGGTGGAGTGTGGTGAACTCATGTGTCAGTAGCTTACAGCACTCTAGATCCAGTTAAAAAGATAAGGACCAGACCATTTCCTGGGTAGATATTTTGGTTGTTTGTGCTGCAAAGGATCATGGTGCCAACAGCCAAAATACAGTATATGAAAATAAGAATTCTTTCCATGGAAAATGCAGGTCCCAGGTAGAGGTATGTATTTACATTATTTCTTTATCAATGAAAATGGAGCTTGAAGAAAAAGTTACTTAAACCAGCTCCAACTAATTCTGACAAAATGGTTGTTTATCCAAATAGGGTTTTAGAAGTATGTTTTGAGAAGAGTTGGGGTTTTGAAGAAATTTTTTTTTCTAATCTGTATCTTCTTAGAAGTCTTGACAGTATTTTGTTCTTTTCTATTACTTTATTCCACTGGATAACTTCAGTATGCTAAGCAACATACGAACATTTAGGTGGTTTTGTAGTGATGATAAGCAAGGACATTCTCAGGCGTGCTGTTGTATAAATGAGACTGATTTGCAGCAGAACCAGATAATGCATAAAAATGTATATATTTTTGGTTTAGTCTTTAAAATTTTTCTTTGTTATGATGTTTGCCTAAGATTTAGACCTAGTCAAATTTATTTTGCCTGAAAATGTCTTTAGGTTCATGGAAATTTGATTACTGTGAAATAGTTCATTTTAATAGACAAACAATAGAAGAGCCTTTTTACACATAATACATATTTTGTCTTGACAGACGCTTGCAACTTCTGGATGGGGAATATGAAGTGGCCATGCAGGAAATGGAAGAGTGTCCCATTAGCAAGAAAAGAGCAACATGGGAAACGATTCTGGATGGGAAGGTATGGATTGTTTTAGTGGCCAAGAAACCAGGAAATAATTCTCTCTGGGAATGTATGGACATACATTTTAATTTAGCTTTCAATTTAGAAAGCTTTGCCTACACTGAATCATTATTACAAGCAGATGCCAACTACTGTAAGTATGGCAGCTGTCTCTTTTCAGTGACTTCTGAATTCCTGACCTAGAAAATCAGGCAGTTTAAATGCTATTCTAACAAGTTGGACATTTCAAAAAGCAGCAAACTGCAGAATATTTAAGGGGAAGAAAGAGGAGCCCAGCTAGGTGTGATCTTATGTATATAGCTTAAGAGAATGCTGATAAAATGTCGTGGTGAAAAGAAGAGGGTGTATCAGAGTAGGAGGAAGGTTGAGCAGAGAGAAGTTGTTGACTGAGGTGAATCAACACTCAGTGATGCAGTGATTGTATGTACTTACATAGTCATGCTCACATGTCCTGGGAGAGTATGAGTTGTAAGTGGAGAGAAGAACATGAAGATTCCAGATGGTTGCAAAGTATTTGTGTCTCAACATATCATATAATTATGAAAAAAGCAGAGATGATCCAAATTATATAGTAGAAGTACTGTTAGAAGCTCAACTATCCTGATCAGCCTCTACCTGCATTAAAATAAATTACATAAATTACGTAAATTGCACAGTTTATGTTCGGTGGATATTTTCTCATGATTGTTTTTATGAAGACACTTATTCTGCTGGGTTTTTTTTACTTCCCCCACTCTCCAGAGGTTGCCTCCATTTGAAACATTTTCTCAGGGACCTACACTTCAGTTTACTCTTCGTTGGACAGGAGACACAAATGATAAGTCTACAGCTCCTATAGCTAAGCCTCTTGCAACAAGAAATTCTGAAAGCCTCCCTCAAGAAAACAAGCCCAATTCTGTTAAACCTACTCAGACTATAGGTAAGCAAACTTTGGTTTTGCTGCTGAATAATCATCTGCTTAACTCTTTTGTGCTTAGAGCTCACTGGTACAGCTGCTTCAGGTTATTCTCAGCATGAAAAAGCAAAACTGAATGGGCTTTGTTGTATCCCCTATTTTGTCACTTTTTAAGGGTAAAAGCTATACATCAGGACAGTATTGAAGTGATTATATACAATGCTCATAAATCCTGCTGTGAAATACATTGGGGAAAATCCATCATTAGGATTTCTGAGATTGTCTGGTTTGCCCTACTCACTCCAATTTGTGTTCTGTAAGTTCTTGGATTTATAGGTGCCCTACTTTCAGGTGGAATAGAGTTAATTGTCTTCTCAGTGGCTGCTTTAGTGCTGTGTTTTGGATTTAGGATGCGAATAATGTTGATAACACTGATGCTTTAGTTGTTGCTAAGCAGTGTTTTGACTAAGTCAAGGACTTTGCAGCTTCTCACACCACCCCACCATCAAAGAGGCCAGATGACACAAGGGGCTGGGAGGAGACACAGCTGACCCAGACTGGCCAGAGGGATATTCCATGTATGGCTTCATAGTCAGTATAGAAACTAGAAGGAAAATTGGCCTGGATGCCATCTTTATTTTGTCTCACTCCCAGTTGTTTGTGACTTTGTATTAGAATCTCATGTTGGCAAGTGAAGCTCAAAGACATCTGGAAAACTTAAGTTGTACAGAGAACAACAGGTTGCACCTGTTGTTTCAACACCTATGGACATACCTAGACTCTGGATTGGCACCCAGTTCCCTTCAGAGTAATCAGCATTTCCAAGCTTGTAACTAGACTGGGACTCTAAAGAGTAAGGAATCTTCTAGGTCCCTGTTGTAGAAGTGATTACTTGGAGTGCAGTGGTTCTGTCCCCAGGCTTAGTCTCTGGGCTGTGCAGTGAGGCACTGCTAGTGAAGAGTTGATAGTGCTTTGGAGAACTTGTCCAAAATGGCATTTCAGTCTGAGTTTGGTGATGTTTTGGAGATGGAGTAACGACAGCAAGGAAATTACTATTATGAGTAAAGCACTGCTTTTCCAAACGTGGTTTTTAGGCAGTTGCGTTACAGTAAATGTTGAGAAACTTAATGGTGAGACTTTCTAAGAGTGGTGATTCTTTGTGCTGTGTTTAGGGCTTTAGTGTGATAAAAAAGTGAGATAAAAAAGAATTTCACCCTACTTGTGCAGAAGCCAATGTCTAGAATGACCCCTAACATCCTCAGCCAACCTTACAGGCATTTTTCGCTTTGGAAAGAGTACAAGAATATTTAAATAAGACTGATACCTATTCCCTGAAATGAGTCTTACCTGAGCCAGGGATTGCAGACACTTAGGTTTCTTCCATTAGGATGAGTGGCTGACAGTGCACACAAACATGAAGTAATTCCAACAGAACCTGGGAGGTCCTTGAACTTTTGCTGTAGAAATTGTTCTGCTTTCTCTTTTCTTCCTTCTACTAGGCTTCCTTGTATTTTAGAGTTTCTTGGAGACCTGTATTGTAATTTGTTAGGCAGGTTTTATGCTCAGACTTGCAAAAGAAATGAGAGTTGAGTTGACTAACTCCAGAAGGCATGTGGTAGTTTACTGTAACAAATGTAGAGGCAATAGGAACATGCCAAGACTGCATTGCCAGTGTAACCAGGAACCCATTTTTTCTTCGATCAGAAAAGCTAAATCTTCCAGTAAATTGATAAAGTTACAGCCAGAGCAACTTTCCCAAATAGTACAACCAACTCTTATACACGAATGTATTGTAGTGTAATGTGTGCAGCATTGAAGGGTATTTGTTATGGTTGTGCTGTTTGCAGTGTCTGAATACCATGAGAGTGAAAACTGTACAAAACTTCTATCAGATATTCTGATGAAGATGCAGTAAATCTTTCCCAATGGGACATAAATTTGTCATTTTACTTTGGCTTATTTCCCAAGGCAGACCAGTGGAATAAAGACATCAAAGACTTTCTAAATATGGCAGCCTAAACTTTGCTGTAATTACGAAGTTCTGAAAGTAGCTGAGCCATGGAATTGGGATTTCTCTGATGTTGTGCAGGCTAAAGTGTCAGGCTTCCTCTCTTTCTCATACAGACAAAAAATAAAATTTCCTTTCTTCTCCAAATTATTAAATATAAAATAAGTGCATCTTCTAAAAGTTAGATCAGTAGAGCTGAGCCTTGTTTTCCCATCTTTATCACCATTCAGAAACAAGTAGGGTCATTGCTTGGTTTCTCTTGAGGGCTGATTTATAAACCTGCTTAGTTACGTGGGGTTTCTCGTTAACTGTATGAAATCAAATACTGTTATTGATTAAAGTGTATGGAAGAGACTCAGAAGCAACTAAGCAGTGCCATTACACATACAAAGAGTGTTCAAGGGTTATAGTTCAAGAGTTAAAGGGTTAAATATTTTGTGTGTTTACTTACATTTCTGCTGCCTGTTAAGACTTGTGGAACTTCTGTAGTTGAATTTAAGTGATGTGTTTGAATGCAGCAGTCTGAAAGCAGGGATGGCTTTTATTTCCCAGCTTTTAGCTATACATAAAGAATTCTCTGCTGAAATGGAGTAAGAAAAATGTGCTTTTACCTGACCATTTTTAAGTTCTCTGAATGATTCTTCAGCACTTGAGATAATCTTGTGTTGGAAGTGGGCTTGCCTGTAGGTTTGTGAAGCAAGCTGAGCATCCACACTTCCTTGTGGCTGGTAGGAGCTACTTATGTCAAAGGACATTCAAATAGCCTGTTTCCTTCAGCAGCAGTGCCCTTCTCAGAGCTTCTATAGTTGGGTAAGAAACAGTGTTTGTCTGTTCCTGTGCACCAAAGACACGTGTGTCTACATGTGGTTTTTTTCAGCTGTGAAAGAATCTTTGCCTACAGACCTTCAGACAAGAAAAGAGAGGGATGTTTTAAATGAACCCCGACAGAAGTTGCGAATATTTTACCAGGTATTGGAAATAATTGTCAAAGGGAAAAACTAAGATTGAAATATTGTGTGGGATTAAAATGTTTGCTTGGGAGCTGGGTGGAAATTTCCATTTGCCCTTTTTGTGGATGCCTTAAAGAGTCTCAGATTCACAGACTGAAAGCCGTTCCACAGACTCCTCTTTATGAAAGTATTCTAGAAAACTAATTTTCTTGGGGGCACATCTGATACTCTGAAAGATAAAGGACATTCTTTTTTAGATTTCTGGAGGGGGACAGGTGGGTCTCCAATGGGAAAAAATTCTTGAAATACCCAGTGTTTCAGTACACTGAGCTCATATAGTGTTCCCAAGATCTAACCATTGCTGTGGAGGTCTCCTGTAACAATGTCCAGCTTGGTTTTGGGGGGTTGGAAGTTAATGAATGAAACTCATTTGGTGCTAATTCTGCTCTGCCTGTTCCTTTGTTTGCATCAGTTCCTTTACAACAATAACACAAGGCAGCAGACCGAGGCCCGCGATGACTTGCACTGCCCCTGGTGCACCCTGAACTGTCGGAAACTCTACAGTTTACTCAAACATCTTAAACTCTGCCACAGCAGATTTATCTTTAATTATGTTGTAAGTAACCATTTTGTAGTTCAGCACTATGAAACTCTGTACAGTCTGTCACAGATGCTACAAAGGCAGGGATTCTGTTTCCAGCTTAGTAAATTGTAGAGCTGTATCTGTAGGTTAGAAACTGCTTTCTGTGCATGTTTGTGTGTTACGTGGAGGGGAAATATTGTCTTTGTTTAAATCTATATATATTAAATAATGCTAACCACTGGAGGCTCAACTCTCAATGTAGCTACTGTTTTTGCATCAATGTGTTCTTTGATGTAGAAAGCAATGTAATTGTATTTGGTTGGAAGTCTCTTGAAGCTCTAGGAAATTTAGAAATGTTCTTGCTAGCAGTCTTTTCTGATACTTTGCTTAATTTTATAATTAGTTTTGAGGGGTTTTATACAAAACAGTAAAATAGTTCAAAACAAGGAAGCTTTAGTGTAATTCACTTCTAGAGGTTAAAAATTATTTGGGTGTTGTGGAAGGAAACTTAGAGCCGTATCAGGTTATTGAGACATGATATTTAAGGTATTCAGAATTTAAAGGTTACTTGTTTAAACCTCTTGATGCATTGTCATTACTGTCTGCTGAGTATTTGCAACTGTGCTGCAGTATCATCCAAAAGGTGCTCGGATAGACGTGTCCATCAATGAGTGCTACGATGGCTCCTACGCAGGGAACCCCCAGGACATCCATCGCCAGCCCGGGTTCGCCTTCAGCCGCAATGGGCCCGTCAAAAGAACTCCAATCACACACATCCTGGTGTGCAGGTAGGAGCTGGGCACAGAATCAGCTAGGCTGGAAAAGACCTTGGAGATCAAGTCCAACCTATGACCTAACACCACCTAAGCAACTAATCCATGGCACTCTTTTTTAAACACCTCCAGGTCTGGTGACTCCACCACTTTCCTGGGCAGCCTATTCCAATGCCCACCCACTCTATAAAGAATTTTTTGGCCTATAAACCAGATTTGTGATCCCTGGGGATTTGTGAATCTGCAGGTGCATATACACAGTGCTAAATTTCACTGTTACTACTAAATAAAATGTAACTGAACGAGGATAACATCACCCACGATTTTTCTATATCTTTCCAATTGAGATATCTATTCATAACAATGTAGCTCTCTTTAATTGCCTTACCCTAAAACTTTTCTTCCCCAAAAGGTGAAGTTGGAGGGTTGGATCAGGAGCTCTTGGGTTTTTACTGGGGATTATTTCATTGCTGGAGATTTCCCCCCTCTCAACATTTTTGCAAGCTAGACCTTAAAATAATTGGTATTAATCAGTGGCAGTTGTCAGTATTTGCATCTGTGATGTGCTGATGACAGCAGTGACCTCTCCTTTGGCAGGCCCAAGCGCACGAAAGCGAGCATGTCTGAGTTCCTGGAGTCGGAGGACGGGGAGGTGGAGCAGCAGCGGACGTACAGCAGCGGGCACAACCGGCTCTACTTCCACAGCGACACCTGCCTGCCCCTCCGCCCCCAGGAGATGGAGGTGGACAGTGAGGATGAGAAGGACCCGGAATGGCTTCGGGAGAAAACCATTACTGTAATTATTCCGTTTGTACAAAGTTATTTTAAGCAGATTGGGGTTTTTAAGAGATGATCTGCTGTTGTCTTAGGGAGCAGTTGGGCAGACGCTGTGAAAATCCTGCATTTTGGGAGCAGAAAATTTTGCTGAGCTACTGTTGATGGAAACTCCTGGAATCAAAGTTCAGTTTGCAGAGTTAGTTCCGTCCCCTTCTGTTTGAACAAGTTTTCATTGTTTGTGGGTGCTTTTCTCCTTCAAAGAGGAGATGCTGGAATCAGGAGCACACAGTTTGGGCTGTATATAATAAGGATATTATTTATCATCAAAAGTCTCTACATCAAATGACATTTTTCTAACTTATTTGACTGCAGAGCCTGAATTTTCTATATATATTTTTGTGTGTAAGTTGAATTTTGGGTATGCTCTCAACACTTGGCAGCAGATATGCAGTTCTGATGGGTGTGTTTGTTTCTTTTCCTATCCTTCCTCCCAATCTCCAGCAAATTGAAGAATTTTCTGATGTTAACGAAGGAGAGAAAGAAGTGATGAAATTATGGAATCTTCATGTTATGAAGCACGGGTATGTTACTGTGCTTAGTTTTGATACAAATAAATTATAGTATAGATTTGATTGATCATTTTGCATTGTAATTCACTACTTAAAATTCAATTGGCTTGGCTGTTTAGGAAGGGGTCATTAAAGGATAATTTGTAATAAGCTTTTGAGAGTTTAAGCTTTTGAAGAAGTTGTGCCCAGTAGCGTTGGGCTTTGAAAAGAAAAAATACTGGACTGTGTAATAGCTGCTCTCTGCAGTTACATTGATAAATCATGTTGTAAGAGTATCTTTTTGTTTTTGGAAGTGTTCTGCTTGTATAATGATGGCTTTCTTATTTGACAGGTTTATTGCTGACAATCAAATGAATCATGCCTGTATGCTGTTTGTTGAAAATTATGGACAAAAAATCATTAAGAAGAACTTGTGTCGAAACTTTATGCTCCACCTGGTCAGCATGCATGACTTTAACCTCATCAGCATCATGTCCATAGACAAAGCTGTGGCCAGGCTCCGAGAGATGCAGCAGAAGTTGGAGAAGGGAGAATCGGCATCCCCAACGGACGAGGAATCTTCCGAGGAACAAAGTGGGACAGCAAATGGATTCAGTGAAAATACCATGAGAGAGAGGATTTCAGAAGTGGAAAGCATCTCAGGTGTCACGAAACAGAGCAAGAAGCAGAAGCTCTGAAGTCAAAAGTCAATTGTCATTCAACGGACAAGCATTGAACTGACATTCTAGGGTGCATGAGCTCTATAAAGAATTACACATAGAAATACAGAGATTCCAAACAGGCACTGCTGGATGGAAATAAATGATTTCAACAAGGATATTGTTTAAACAGGGTTTTTATTCAGTTACTTATGCAAGTACTACATGTATATTGGTTTTGGTGATGTAATGACAATATTCTAAGAGTTTGAGCATGAAGAGCAATATAAAAATCTTTTTGTAATTTTAGTAATTAGTGTCTTAAGAACTTTATGGAATTTACATAATTTAAGTATATGTAAAACCGTTTTTTATATTAAGATTTTTGCATCTGTATCTGGCTGTTTTTCCTACCATGAATTTGTGAAACATTAGGGAAAGGGGATTGGGATACAGTTTCTGCTTTTCTTATTTAGAAATTCTCCAGTTAGCTTTTTGTGAAAATAACGTCTGACTATTTACAGTTTAACCTTGATCCTTGTATTTGAAATCATTTATCAATTGATCATAAATTACAAATCAATTTTTTTTACACTAAAAATTATCAGAGATGGCAAACTTAGCACTTCCTTTGTATTGTGCCTGTTTGGAAGCATCTTGACTTTTCACGTTCCAGACACAGTGAAGTACCACCTTGGCTTTTTGAGGTTTAACCAGCAGTTTGGGTTTCGTGGATAATTCTGATGTATTGATCGCCCAGTGTACCATTTTAAACTTGAACATTTAGCTCCTTTATATTTTTATTACACATCTACACAGCTACAGAGAGGGTTTGGGTGCAGCCCCTTGTGCCTGGGGTCGCCCGTCCTGGGGTGCCATGCTAAGGCTGGAGCCTCGTGTCCGTCTGCAGGCGCTGCGTCGCCAACTTCCCGCGAAGTTCTCGCCTCAGCACAGACTGCAAGGCCAGGCCGTGGGTTTAGCTTTGGCTTTCGAGATGCCACTCTTGAGGGAAAAATGCACTGTAAAATTGGACCAGAAAATGTGTTGCACTTCTTATGTAAGTATTCTGTGATGTATTGTATTCAATACAGATACTAAGATGCTGACTAAACTATATTTGAGCAGTTTTGCACTGCTGTTAACACATTTTATGCATACGTTTACAGATTTTTTCCAATGGAAAGTGGTTTCACTACTGGTACAGTATCAGCACCGAAGGGTTTTATTCCAGCAAGCACTGTGGTTGAGTGACATCACCTCAATTTTTTATTATCCTTAAAATATTTCATTTTTCATATTCTTTATTTATAAAGGAACAATGCTGCTGTAAATACAGGTATTTTTTGTTTTTTATTTCATTCCATCACCATGAGATGCAGTTCCCTATTTGTTGAAGGGGTATATAAGCTTTCTAATGGTGTCTTCAGAAATTTATAAAATGTAAATACTGATTTTGATGGTCCTTAAGATGTGTTTAACTGTGAGACTATTTAACTAATGGTGTGGATGTGATTTGTCATCCAGTATTAAGTTCTTAGTCACTGATTTTGTGTACAAAATAGGAAAGAGGGAAACTGCAGCTTTTCATTACAAACTCCTTGAATTGCCAGCTCTCTTGAGTTTTAGCAAACTCTAATTATGCCTCTGGATAGTACATCATGCATTTCTCTCTGGCTTTAATTTGCTAAAGCTGTGCACATATGTAAAAAAATAGATTATTTTAGGGGAGATGTAGTTCTAGAATTATTGCTTATGTCATTTCTTAAGCAGTTATGCTCTTAATGCTTAAAAGAAGGCTAGCATTGTTTGCACAAAAAGTTGGTGATCCCCCCAAAAATAGTAATGAAATTACTTCTGTTCAGTAAACTTTGTATGTCATGTCAATTTATAATAAAAGCTGAAAAAATCCCCTTGTTTTCTATTTATAAAGATGCCTTTTCTATTTGTACCTTTGAAGATGCCATGTAAGCTGGTTAAAAAGAATTTGAACGGTACAGTAGATGTAAAAACAAAAGAAAACCATCCCTCCCCCCCAAAAAAAACCCAAAACAAGTTCAGCTGTTTAAATGAACCATTGTTTTTCATTAAATGTTTTATTTGAAATCAGCTTTTGTACCTGAAGTTCAGTAATACAAAGTCTGCCATGATGGGTGTCCAGTCATTCCAGGTGCAGACACCTCAAGCAGCACCTCTATGAACTCTCTTCTGCATGGCTTAAAATTTGGATGTGCTCTCCTTTGCCAGATTGTTACAGTTCTATTTAAGGTATCTCCATAAATTTCCAGGGTTTTAGCCAGATTATAATAACTTTAATTTTCCTTTCTTGGGTAGGACTTGAATACCTGAGATGGGTTTAGGTTGTGCTTTACTGTGCAGAGCTGAAAGTTTTAGAAGTGCAAATGAAACATCGCTTGTGTTGTCAGTTACAGAACTAAGATTTGTGTAGTTTTTACATGCAAGTGTTAATTTTTCAGAGATTTTACAGAGTATTTGGCTTAAATAGAGTAAAGTTTAAGTAAGTGTCAGTTTAAATCCTGTTTCTCTGGGACGGCAGAGGCTAGATGCTCCAGGTACTGTGGGACAAGTCAGGAATTGGATTGCTTGGCCAAGTAGTGACTGTGGAATGGCAGACACTGGAAACCTTTTTCCATGTTTGGATTCAGATCCTGAAATAGAGGTTGTGCCAGCTGGGCTCTGCAAACTGGACCTCAGGCTGTTGTTGGGCAGTGTGTTCTTGTCTCTAACATTGTTTGGGTTCTCCTGATCTGGCCTTCAGTGTGCTCATGGCAGGTTTTAATGTTTGGTACTTGGTGATCACAACAGGTTTGTGAACCCCAATCTGGAACCGAGTATGATTTGAATTTTTAATTCAGTGCATTAAATACTATATTCAAAAGTGGTAGATGAATTGTTAACCTTCAGTGTACATTGCCTGGACTGTGTCTTGAATGTAGCTCTTGAATTTTGAGGGGTGGGGTAAAAAAATTCACTGCTTGGAATGAAGCAGTTGCTCATGACTTGAAGTGTTCTGATTATTTATCAGATCAACAAAACAAAACTCCCAAACCATACAATCCCCCAAATCAGGAATTTGGTTTTACCTCTGGGAATACAGGAGGCATTCTGTGAGGCTAATTTTAACTGTGTTGTTCCAAGTTAAATATTTTTTAATTCACAGAAGTCTGGTGCCATCAGCGACTGGAGCTGTTCCCTGTTACAAATCTGCCTGTGGTTTCACATCCAAGAAAACAAAGGGTTTGGAGTAGCTAAGTCCTTCCCTGATTCTGACCTGCAGTTTTTAGGCTGTTCAATTGGAGTGAAGCTGCAGCTCTGCAGGAGAAACACTTGGCATCTTGTCATGAAGAAAGCTCATGTGAATGGAGTATTTATGAGAGAAAGCTGCCAAGTCAGCAACTTCACTTACTGGTTGGTTACAAGCTGTTTTTCCTTTAAAAGAGACCAGAGAACTGGAACAGGCTCCAGGTAAAGCAGAACTAAGGGAATGAAGTAAAGCTGTGTGTTAGTCCAACAGGGACTTTATTTGAAGGTGATTAAATATCTCTGCTGCTGGCCAAAACTACAGATGTGTAAAAGCTGCACCACGGAATGCAGCAGTAAGAGATGGGAACAGTAAAATGGAGACAGAGACAAATCAGCTGGGATGGAATATTGAGGGAAGTAGCTCATAGATGCTGTAACAAATTGTATTAAAATGGAAAAGTATTTTTTTAAGAGATGTCCATTAAAATTTGGACATTAAGTGCACAGGTGGGAAACCTGGAAACAAACTGGGACTTCTGAGGGACAAAAGATTAAATAAATTGGGGGGAAAAAATGGGGAGAAGCCCTTAAATATGGCTGCAATGCTCTAGAAAACATATTCTTGTAAGAATGCTGTGGTGCTCAACTTTATGCCTCAATAAATAATTTTCTAGACCATACACAGTTGAGGGATAAAACTTTTATTTAAAAAAAATTCAAATTTCTCTTGACACATAAGTCTTAGTTGAGGTAAGTTAATGTACTAGCTTAGGAAAACAACTTTCAGGATTGGGTTTCATAAGCCATTAACACTCTGTTGCTTGCAGGGCTCCAAGAGCTAGAGGTGCAAATTGTAAAGGAAGTGTCAAGTTTTCCATCCAGCTGACCTCTGCTGCGGAAGAACAGAATTTGCACCTTTCAGTTCAAGCCTCTTCCGCTTTTTTGTATCCTTTGTTCCTTTAGTGCTCGGGTCTCTTGCCCTGAGACTCTTCACTCCTCCTCTGTTCACAAGGTGCAGCTCCAAGAGGTGGCTCAAAGTACCTCATTGGCAATTTGGACAGCGAGGCTTGTGCCAAGTTCAAATAAAAAACAAAACCACCACAATAACAACAAAAGAACCACTGGCAAACTGCCCTTGTTCAACACACAGCTAAAGCTTGAAGGCAGAAAAACTTCTCTTGCCCTCCCCAGCTCTCCAGGGCAGCAGTAGGGGCCTCTCATGGCCCTTCACAGTCATCTTCAGCTGCTTTTATGTATATTCTGAACAACCTGACACGGCATTGCTACCTCTGGAAGTACCTGAATTCAAGGTTTAAACTTTATTTTCTAATATGTAAGTAAATATCCTGAAAAATCTATATAGTCTGACCAGCCCCTCCAAGAGCAGATGAAAAGGTACCTGACCCATTGGTACCTCAGAAGTGTGAATATTCACAATTTTACTTTCCATATGGTAGAAGTACTAAGTTACAACTAGTACCTGATACCTGAAGTGTGTAAGTAGAACTGCCAGCACTACTACTACATGGAGCAAGATTGAAGTCAGCTGCTGTCTGGAATGCCTGCCTGACCCTCAGAGCAGGACTGACACTTTCATCTACTGAACCTTTATGTAAAAGTACTGAAAACACTCTTCACAGGAGGGCTGCAGTAACATTGAAAGCACAGGATGTGCCAGTATTCTCTTTTTCCCTAACACTGAACTAGTGAAGCTTGAAAAGCTAAGAGTACTGCAGGCCTAACAGTGGATGATCTGACCAGCAGCAGCTCAGTCTTCCTCACTTCATGTCTTCCTGCCAGTTCCACCCTAACTGCCTTGTGCAGGTTCTTTGCACTCATCTAAAGGCACACATTTTTTTCTCCTGTAAATGGTATAAATACCAACAGCCATTCGCCTTGTCTGAAATTCTTGTATCCCTGCTACAGCTGCTTGGGGAAAAATTCAGGCAGGATGGCTGATCTTTTTGTACTGACTGTGGGTATGGGCAATGTTAATTAATTGTAAAATAAGCTTTTATGCTTTAAGCTTATTATATAGCATAGAGGGCTAATGTATCACATTGCCACTGAAGGAAAGGCAGTATGATTGTCTAGGCTTTATAAAAATAGTGCTACTCTAACATGATAAAATATATTTAATTTTAATTGAACTTGAGGTAAGAAGCCCATCAGTGAATGTTACTTTTAAATATTCCTTAAATCCAGTAGCATTGCAATCTTTGACCAGGAACAGGCTCTTTGAGACTGAGCCTATCCATCTTAGTTGCTCCTTAGAGGAAAAATGTGTAACTTTACATAACTTCTGAATTCCAAGTCATTTAATTCACACTATTATTTATCCCATCCTACTCTATGGAGGAGACAGCTTAATTACCACCATCTCTTAAATTCTGACTGCCCCAGGTTAAATCTGTGCAGGCAGAGCCTGCCTGAAGTCCACCCAAAGCCCATCTCCTTCACTCCAGGTGGAGCTCCAGCAGCAGCTGCAGTCTGGCTGAAGTGCTTGGGCCATGCACCTGCACTGAAGAGGCTCTCTTTGAGACTGAGCCTATTCAGTCCAGTGTCCCCAGGCAGAATTTGGGATCGCCAGGAATCCTGCACATCATAACAGCACTCGTGTTGGCAGTAAGAGGAGGTTGTCTCTGAGTGTTAGGAGGGCTCTGAGGAATCACAGCTGCCAATCCACAGGGTGAGCTCAGGTACCAAATCACTGAGACTTGCTCTGACACAGGCTCTGTGTGAATTGTAACCGGGGCAGACATTCAGAGAGGCTCAGGATCACATCCTGCTCCGGCTCGGACTGCTTGAGGCAGCTGTGCATGGTCAACACAAGCATCACCACGCAGCTACTACAGAAAACATATTCCAAATGACAACACAGAAAACAGCTCAAGAAGCATGGAAATAAGGCACTTAGGTGAGACAGTAAGAGGCTGGCTCCCTCTGAGCCCCAGGCTGGCTCAGAGCTCCCTGCTGCAGAGGGATGAACAGTACCGTGCGTGGAGGAGGCGGCTGCTGCGGGCAGCCCCACTGCCCACACATTCCCCTAAGGCAGCATCGTGCACAAGGAAGGATAGCAGGACTTCACTGCTCTAAATACTGTGCTCTGAGTGGTAGAAATACAACTTTGGTCCATTACCACCCCTCAAACACTCATTTCACAGAGCAGCAGCTTTAAGCAAAGTTAATTCTACACAACGTGCGTACCCTGAGACGAGTACAATGAAATACTGACAAAAATCAAGTCTAGAGGAAAAAAAGGGAAAGGTCTGATGGACTGCTGAAATTAATTTGCCTACACAAATGCTTGTTTCTAGCTTTTCTGGAGTAACAAATCCAACGTTTCACAATTATTGTTTAAATGAATCCAGTATGAAGTACAATATAGTGGAGTTCAAGTACTATAAAGACAGGGGTTTGTTACCAGATTGTTGTCAAACAGCTGGAAACTCAGCTTTTAACATTACACTTTACAGCAAGAAGAAAAAATCCCTTTACTCACTGCTAAAAGACCAAAACCTTCCAGCCCGGGTATGAAAATGAACATCCAAAATACAAAGAGCCACAGCACTGATCAAGTACCCAGTCAAAGACCACTTCTCTGTTGTTAGAGCTGATGGTTACGCGAAGCTTGAAGTTTCCTCCCTCGTTGCTGCAGGGTCCCAACTGCACAACTTCCATGTCAAATGTCACAGTCGAGCCAGAAGTAACAGCAGGCAACTGGTTTGTCATCTCTTTTCCATTTACAAATACTGCCCCTGAAACAGTCAGCAGATCTAACTATTTCTCATTTTCTGTACATACATCTCTCTATTTTTTGCAGGCAAATAGGGAAGTAACCCTGCTATTTTTCTCTTGTCACATGGAACAGGCTGCAGTAACTGCTAGCAGGAAGAGATCTGTGATCTCACCAAGGATTTTTCACTGCACAAGCAGCACATACATCAAAGTTGCTCATATATATAATGGGATCTAAAGAGCCAGGGGCTGTGGGTTTTGGAAAGGAAAATTCCTGCTTGTATCAGGAATAGTGTGGCCAGCAAGACCAGGAAGGTCATCCTTCCCCTGTACTTGGCACTGCTGAGGGCACACCCTGAGTGCTGTGCCCAGCTCTGGCCCCTCAGTTTGGGGAGGACCTTGCGAAGCTCAAGCACGTCCAGAGGAGGCAACAAGGCTGGAGAGGGGCTGGAAACACAAACCCTGAGAGGAACCCCTGAGGGAGCTGGGGGTGCTCAGCCTGGAGAAAAAGGAGACTCAGGGGTGCCCTCATCACTCTCCACAACTCCCTGAAAGGTGCCTGTGCTCAGGTGGGGTTGGTCTCTTTCTCCAGGCAGCACTGACAGAGCCAGAGCAACACAGTCTCAAGCTGTGTCAAGGGAAATACAGGTTGGATATCAGGAAAAAGTTTTTTATGGAAAGAATGACAAAGTTCTGGAATGGCCTGCCCAGGGAGGTGGTGGAGTCACCATCCCTGGATGGGTTTAAACAAAGCCTGGATGTGGCACTGGGTGCCATGGTTTACTTGAGGTGTTAGGGCATGGGTTGGACTCAATGATCTTTAAAGTCTCTTGCCAGCTGGTGTTTGTGAGATTCTGAGGCTCAGACTCACCGTTGGTGCTGATGCACACGGCCTTGTCCCGCTGCAGGGACTCGTCGCCGCTGCGCTGCTCCACGCACACGCCCAGGCTGTCCCGGCGGTCCGGCTGCCCCACCGTCTCAATCCTAGCAAGCAAAAGGTTAAGTCCAAAACTGAAGCTTTAAATCAAAACATATCATGAAATCCAGACAGTCATTCCAGAGCCCTGTACTGTGCTCCAGGGCTCTCAACAAATTCACCCAAACTTTTGGGGAGATCCCTGGTGAATGACAAAATTCCTGCCAGCTTTCCCAAGAGCTCCACTGAGCAATACTCTATTAACCTGTACTAAATATGAAGCAAACCTTTGCTTCCTGCAAACTTCCAGTGCTATTTAATACAATTCTCCACTGTCACAGTGGAGAAATGACCTTTCAAAATGACTTCCAGTTGTCTGAAGCATACAATATGATCAGCTGCACCATCAGCTATACCACACTACTGGTCAGCATCATGTATTATGGCAAGACAGCTGTAGCTTCAGCAGGGATTTAATAAGCATGACTGAAACAGGTTTTTTGGACCCTGGCATATTCTGCTGTAATGGGATGAGGATGGGGTCTTGCTTTGGGGGTGTATTTGGTTTGGGCTTTTGTAATAAATCAGCCTCATGCAAACCAAGCAATGCCAAAAAGAGCATTTACATGTCTGGCCTCTGCTCAGCTGTATTCAGAGTTTTAGTCTGGGGAAAGAATCTCTCAAGAAAATGCAAACAAGTTGTGCAAATGACCAGGGACTCAGTTCCCTGTGGGCCCCAGCAGCGGTGTGAGGCTGCACAGTTCATACATTGAAAGGGTTGTTCTAGACTTGAGTCCTTTCTCTTGTACTGCCACCTCTCAAAGGTGCTAAATCCTACTTTACAGAGAGTCTAAGTGACTCAGGAAATTCAGATGGCCTTTTCTAGAAAGTAAAGCAGTTGTTATTTTCATTGCAACTTGAGAGAAAGAACAGACTGATCTGTGGTTGCTGGCAAACAAAGGAAAACTTCAGCAAAACTTTCAATAAACAGCAATTAGAGGGGACAGTGGACTGGCACACAGTGGGTTAATTCTTTAGAGGCAAAAATAAAATTGGAACCATGTTTTACTTTTGCACTCCATTAGGTTTTTCAGTCCCCTGGGAATGCAACTGAGAGAGCAACAGCCTTGCACTGCAAAGCTGCAGTGCAGCTTTGGATCTCCAAGCAGCTTTTACTTTGGAAGGGATCCACCATCTTTTCCCAGAGCAACTCTAAAGGAGATTTCAAATTCCTTTTGGTGCACAACAAAACGTTGTCTCTGCCACTGTAGCCCAGACACTGAACGTTTCCATTTGTCTCAGCACAGAGAGATCCATCCAAGGGCATCACAGGCACTGCCTCAGCCTCAGCTGTCAGCAGAGCTGTGCTGGGCTCCTGACAAAGCGTGACCACCCCAGGGCACCTGCAGGGTGAGCCCAAATCACTGTGTGCCTGGCCACAAGGACTGTGGCTCCCCACAGCAAAGAGAGCTTTAGAGAGATGAAGAGCAGGTCACTGTGGAGAGATGCTCCCTTCCCTAAGGGCAGCTCCCTGGAGGCTGCAAGGCAACAGGACGAGACTTGACCTAAACAGTGAAGTTTTGCTACAGCTCAGCCAAATGCTTCACCTCAGGACAACTGCCACAGATTATCTTTAAAACATAGATACAAAGCACTGTGTTTATCACAACTTCAGTGCTCACTGACAAACTGTGCCTAGGTCCTGAACACAGAGAACACAGAGCTGCTTAATAATAATAACTTGTGTTCCAACAGCTGGAGGAAGTCAAGCACCAAGTACTACATTCTCCCAGCCCAAGAAAATCTCTCACACTTCCAAACAAGAAGCTACTCTTGGACCTTGGAAGAGGAACAAAACCAATTTTTGAGGTTGTCTTCAATCTCAAGATTTGTGTCACGATAGCTCTTGTGGACACGTGCTTGTTTGAGCTCTGCCATCCTGAAACAATCTCCTCTTGGAGAGAAGTCCACAACCAAAATGTGAAGCAAAACATCTTCATATGCTACCCATAAAAATGATAAAAAGCACTGGACTGAGAGAGAACCAAGGGAAACCTCAAGGTTCTGCCTTTAATTTCACTGGCATTGCTGAGCCAAGAGAAGTTAAATCTAGCAACAGATTTCAAATGAAAGCTTTAGATCTTTTTATCCATCTCAGACAGGACAACCAAATACATCCTCACACTACAGCCATCTAAAGTTAACATAATCCATTATCAGGAAGGGATAAATGAAACACCATGGAATAAGTCATGAAAGTATCATGAACAGCCCTTTTCAATTGCCTCTGGGGGCTGCCTGCTGTACAGCAAGTAGTTTTATTTAACCAGCTAAAAGATTAAACAAAGCTTCAGAGTCTCTGAGGTCTGTAATCACAACTGACATATCCACAAGGACATTCCTCATACCCTGTTAAACAGCACATCTCAGGGATAGGATGACAGGCAGCAAAGCTGCCAAGGTTTTTCATCAAATGGAAAGCTGTGTCAAATGGAAAGCTTGAATTCACAAGATCCCTTCTCCACTCTGGATCTTCTAATGCCAGTTTCAAGCAGTAGTCTGACCAGCACTAATTATCTCACATGTTCAAGGCACTGCTGCCAGACTGTCATCCCAACAGCATATCAGTGTTCTCATGTCCAAAGTCTTCAGAGCCAGTGATTAGTCTGGGAAGGAAAGCACCCCTGACCCAAGGTTAAAAGGAGCTAGAGGCAAAGCTCCACTGACTTCAGCCAGTAACAGCTGCTACAAAACACCAGGAAGTTCAACATTCCACAGATCTGCTCAGCCTGAGCTATATTTTACCATCCCTCAGGAGTTCACTCACTTTTTTATAAGTGCAGGTCCTACAAAAACATCAGGTGTTTTCCTACAAAGCCAGGAAGCAGAACTAAAGGAAGGTCAGATGTCACACAGAGGCACCACCTTGACTGGAGCTGAGCTGATTTACAACTCAAACATGCCTCAGTTCACACACAGCTCAGATGAGACAGCTCACAGGGGATGCACCAGCCACCCAAAAAGGACTTGCCTGAATGTTAATGTCTGCCCACAGAAATAAGTAGGAGCTTTGGAGTAGAGCACACCACAGGACTGAGAATCATTCCGAAGCGCTATGTTTCTTCTGCTGCTCAAACTGTAACCCTCCAGACCAGCTGTCCATTCTTCAAAGAAAACAAACAAAAAAAGCAAGAAAATTGTGAACCTCAACTTGGTCCTGTCTGTGCCAAATCACCCCAGTCCCAATGTCTACTCAGTCCACTTCATGCAGTTTAAGCTATGTTAAAAACAGGGGCTGGTTTTGCCTTTTTCTTATGGAGAGATTTGTTTTTCAAATAAATTGTAATTACAAAAAGTATTTTCCAACTCAGAGTTCACCAGCAGTTCACTCTTTGCTGCAATCCCTGCCAAGTCTTATTGTAAGAAAAGGAAAGCCTTCATTACCCACTGTGCTTAGAAATTTATAAGTGAAGAGAAAATTTAAGTTTTCCTCTCTCCAAGATAAGAGCTTGTTATGAGCTGTAGGTCATCAAAAATCCTTATGTTGTGGTGAGGGAGAAGAAAAAACAATGCTTTTCTTCTGGCTCACATGCTTTCCGAGGCTAAGGAAGCAGGGAGCCACCTGTGAAAGGCTCACCGAGTGTCCCTCAGCCAAGGACGCCAAGAACGCGTTGTAGGACAGAGGGACAGCTCATGACATGTCACAGAGAGCCCCCAGAGGCAGGGACACCCCATCCCAGAGCAGCAGCTGCACCCTGGGGAGTGAGGCTGGGCAGTACCGTGGGGCACCAGCGAGGTGCGGCCGCTCTGGGGGACGCTCCAGGGGCTCCACTCCTGGCGGCCGTCCCCGCGCGCGCACACGCGGAACTGGTAATCCACGTGGGGGTCGATGTGCAGCACCAGGAACTCGGGCTCTGAGCCCACGTACACGTCCTCAAAGGGGCTGCCCGGGCTCTTGCGCAGCTGCAGCCGGTAGTCCTGGGCTGTGAAATCTTCATCCACCTGCAGAAACGGTCACTGCGTCACAAAGGAGCCCTCTGGCTCTCCTTCCCCTCTGCAGGGGCACTGTCAGGGCAGCACTGCAGGTGATCAGATCTGAAGTACCTTGATCACAAGGTACTTCAGAGCAGAAAATGTGCCTTGTAGAAAGTAACATCAGTGGCTGAACCAACAGATGTATCAGAATTATTTTATTACAGTTAGAAAATATCTACAGAAGAAGAAACATTTAACAGAAGGCTGTTCATTCTAGCAGAGATATAAAAAGATCCTTCAGCCAAAAGCTGAAAACAACTTTGCAGAAGAAATTCTGCGCCAGTTTTTAACAGCAAGGGAAAATTAGTGTTGTCCTTCATAAAGTGTTCCAGGGAATGATTTCCAGTTCTTTGATATCTGAGTCAAAAAATATTTACACACACTCCCCCTCAAAAAAACCCTCCATTATACCCCAGGCACAACCAAATTCAGGGAACTTCTGTACAGCACAGAAAATCAGACCCCACCTGAGAGCAGTGCCTATGGATAAATAACCTGAGTCCACATCCTTCACAACTGAAGGGTGGCCAGCAATGAATGGCTGTTGCTAGAACAACAAAGGTTTGTTTGATGCTGCCAAGGAGCATAGAGCTGTCCAACAACAACTAAACCACATCAGACCACAGCAGTGGTTTACTCAAAAATAGTTTTTGTGTGTTGAAGAGAAAGGATACTGGACTAGCTAATATAGTAATATTTTCTTTTTCTACCCACTGCATCTCCCTAGGAACACAAATGTGCTAAAGCAAATGTCACTGCAGGGAGACACAAACCCAGTACCAGCCTACACCATCACTGCACTACCTTGTCTTTAAATGACACCATTACCATAAAAAGCTCCTAAGTTTTTAACTCCACACTGGAGTGGACTAGTCCTTGGAAGGCAGTAGAGAGCTCAGAAAGAAAGTGGTTTGTTTAGGGTTTTTTAGAAAAAACTCAAGTCTAAAGGAATTTGACACAGGATATTTTACCTACCTTACACCATCGGACTAAAATACCTCCAGGCTTTTCCACAAACTCCTCCAGCTGTACAGGTGGGCGGGATGCCACAGTGCCATGTCTGAATATTTGATTTTTCAATATAGTAAGGAGGCAGTCATCCAGCTGGGCAGATAAACAAGGCACGTCAACCAAGGAGGGCACTTCTGGTAAGCTGAGAAAGGAAAGTTTGCTGTAATGAGAGAGGCCAGCTTCCACAAATTCAAATTTCATCCATACACTTGAATCTGTGCAGATTGCAAAGAGAGAACAGCTGCAGAAATTGGCACGTGCACTCCAAACTTAAAAGACTCAGAAAACACTGTGTTTCAGCCCTAACCAGACTGTTTGTCAGCAAATACCCTGAAACACAGGCTGTTCTACAGGGAGTGGCTTCATCCTTCACAAATAAACAGCCTTTATTTCCACAGAACATATGGAGAGTGAAAGCCCCCTCCATTCTGTGAGTGCCAGCCCCAAAGTAAGTCTGTGAAACAAGCAGGACAGCAGCACCTCAAATGAATTTTTTGAGGCAATGGAGCAGAAAGCTTTTGTTTCAAAGGAGAAAAGATCCCCTACAAAAAAGGGCACCTGTGCCACTGCCTTGGACCACCTCAGAATGTTGGTGTCTTACCTATCTAGCTGAATATGTAAAGCTTTTTTTGTAAAGTTGCAAAGTTTCTCATTCTGTTGTCCCACATCTCCATCGACTGCACTCTCTCCTGCAACCAGACAGTAAAAATATCTCTAATGAGACAACATCCACAGAAGGCATTCTTTGCTTCAAAGAATAACCAGTTCTGACATGAACAACCAATTAAATGCAAAGCACTCTCAGCACTTTTGCTAGTCTTAGCTAGAAAATGCAATTACAGGTAACAATATAAACCCTATCTAGCAACTTTTGAAACTCTGAAAGCTACCTGTAGACACACCCATAACAGATGTAATAATTTGCCTCAGGTCTCAGACAAAAGCAGAACTGGGGTCAGATGACAAAAAAACCCCCAGGATTATTAATCCTTTTCTCCACTAGCTTTAAATGAAGAAAAAAGCAAAGCACGTTCACTGATCAGAAAATAAAAAGCAGGCACTTAAAAGCAAGAGATAATGTCAATCATTGCTCTGTTTGCTACAATCAAAATGGTACTATTGTCACAATGAAGGAAATAATCTAATCCATGCAATAGAGTGTGGAGATAAATACAAATATTTTCCTAAGCTTTCCATATAAAGTAGCATCCCACATTTCATCTTATAGAGACATTTGCTCCAGTCTCCTGTCTGCTGACTTAAGGGTAATTTACAACTTCAGCAAGCTCAGTCCTTTTCCAAGTGGAGGATTACACACGTTACAAATCTCTGAAGGAAAGCACACGTCATAATTGGCAGCAGGAGATTTAATAACCACGGAGCTTTAACTCCTCTGTGCCTCAGCTGCAGCCTGAGCTGGTCCTGCCCACAGCCCTGGGTGATGCTGCCGCTCAGAGCACCCGGGGGAATGGGAACTGCAGCGAGTCAGCTCCTCATCAGACCCCACACAATTTCACAC